>NC_057794.1:91995673-92306483 GCF_018294505.1 Triticum aestivum
TCCGGTCATATGGTTTGATAAACAAAGGTACGCGGAGAGATATGTTATATTACTTAATGTAAGAAACATCTTCCAAGGAAAATAGTCCCGCTATTGGTTCCTTTCTTTGGGTCGTCATGCTTATCATGATCATGAAACCTCACCTCCGATCAACATGGGAGGAAAATATTGAGGATTTAGTTCGGGGAAAGTTCCCGAACTCTATGGTATTAATGAACCAAAATTTTCACTTCTGTCGTTGCCGACCAATGTCATCCTTTAAGATCGCTAGCTTTCGGCTTCACCCAGTCTGAGGTAATAACTCGGATGACCCGGTGGTAACAATTACAGAGGTGCTACCTTTACCGCCTAGACAAACAATCGATAACGTAGGGGTAAGCACAGGGGCCAGGCAACCTAGCTTGGCAAAAATCTTAAGTCAAATTGATGCATATTTATTGCTTTATAATGATGATTATGGAAGGCAGCCCTTGTATATTAAATACAAATGACGATGATATGTTTATTTTGACTCTGTTGCGACCGTTTATCAGTTGAAAGTGGCCCATCCTTGGCTTCTACCCCTTTGTAGATACTACGCAGGGTGTCTCCGCAATAATAAGACAACCCTTTGCCGACGTCTCAGTGCCCGAAGGCGGTTGTGTTACTGAAAACGAGGCAATCAGATATGCAGGCTTTATAACTTTCACTTAGTCATAGGAGCTTTAAACTGGGGAAGCTAGCTACGAGCCCCTGGTTAGTGTTCGAGGACAGCCGAGGTCAACCCGTAAACACTTCGGCCAATGTTATGAACGGCCCGTCATTTAACATAGTCATCGGATCGCTGACCAGTTTACGCTTATTGTGACAGTCAGTTTTCGGCTTTCTCCACTGAGGTGCTTAACCATGCGAGCTGGAAGCACAATCGCAGTGGTTCTCCCTTTGCACACCTAGCCGAACAAAGCGGAACATAGGAGGCAAGCACAGGGGCCGGGCAACCCAACTATTTGGCCGAAGACACAATTTGAAACCGATGCATATATAGCAATATCCGAGAATGTTTTTGCCAAATCTCTAAAGGTGTCCGGCGTTGCACTGCGAGACTTATGCTGGAAACACACAAATAGTTTAAAAGTGCCATAAGCTTGGAAAACCAAAAAACGTCAGTAAAAACTTGACGTCCTAACAAGATCAAGTGTTCGGTGCCAATCCGAAAATTGAAAAAAATTGTGCTTATGTCGTGCTTTAACATGACACATCCGATCTCAAGACTTCACGCGGGTCAGCCTACGGCTTCAAGCTCCTTATCCCAAAGGCGGAGTACCTCTCCGAGGCCAGTCTAGCAAACTAAACTCGAGCGGCTTTTAGAGAGAAGACAGGCTATCCGGCTATTGACCATACACTCGAGTCGAGAAAAGAGCGGTAGAAAAAGACTTTGCAACGACCAAGAAGAAAACACGTTTACTATAAAACAATTCATATAAATTTTAAGAGCTCCCAAGTGACTTGGTAAAAGAATTTTATGTATAATGATTGTATGTACCGAAGTACTTATATCATATCTGTGTTCACCCGAACTTTAAACGCGTCTTAACCGACCGTCGGCTTCTCCCTCTTCAGTCAAGGGCCAAAAAGTGTTATGTACTCCACCTGTCGAGAATATCGACGATGTTTCCGATAACCAGGCAATCAGGCCATAAGTTTGTAACAGACAAAGCGCACTCAGGGAACTTATGCTGAAAGTTTTTGAGCATGAAAGCGACTTAGCTGGTTAATGTGCTCGGTGTAGATGATGTTATTCGGGCTTGTGGCGGGACTAAGACGCCCATTGATCTGTGACAGATCTGACAAGGTTCATAGTCCTCGGCATGGCTGAGGTCCCAGCCTCCAAGACCGAGGTGTCCAAGCAAGGAGTTCGGCACCCCGAGGTAGTGACACGGCTCGGCCAATGCAGGCCGGCAGAGTGACACCGAAGTCCCCACCGTGGGTTAATGAAGTGATGACGAAGCCCCCAGTCCAGCCGAGGTGACGTGGTATGTCAGCACACCGAGGAGACAACACTTCCCGACCCGGATCATTTACCTATGCACGGAAAATAGTGCGAACCGGAGATAATAGTAATAATAATAAATAAATAAAAATAGTTGCATAATTAATAATTTATGCAAAGTGAGTAATAAAATAAATATGGCTCGTGTGTGGAACACAAGATGAGGTAGAGCTCTCTCAGCAATGCCGAAGTCCCCAAGGCAACCGAGCATGTCGGTATGGCAATTCGACCAACAAGGTGATCACGCGAGCTGATTTATGCCGATTGGGATGACGGCGTCGGCTTGCCGAAGTGACCACGTGACGCAGTCGAAGTCGATTACCTGCACATGTAAATTAGTGCAGGCCGACAATAATAAAATAAATATATAAAAATCCTCGTGAAATAAATTTACGCAAGATAATTTGTTTAAAAATATGTTACCTGGCGCCGAAGTCAATGTCGATGCAAGGCATTGGCGTGATGTGGTAAAGGCATGGCAAAGCCTGAATTCACAGGTTGGTCTGAGTTCCGGATGTGACGTCCACCGAACTATGTACGGAAACTGACCAAACCACTGCGCGACTGTCGTTAATGTGGCCGCCATTTGATAGACCTGTGTACAGATGATGGAACAAACTAGAGTAATAATTCCTTGAGAAAAATAAACCCAAATAAAAAAAGTTGCTAGGATTAATAGCACCTAGTTCATTTGTTGTAGTAGTTCGAAGAAAAGTGACTCCCCAAATTGGGAATCGATCCGCACACCCATTGCCTGATGGGCGGTGAAGCGACGGTATGGCGATGCTGGTAAAGGTTGGCTCGCTAAGGCAAAGCCCCCGGTCCAGCTAACGTGATGAAGCTGGTCGGCTGACGACGCCGAAGTCTCTGGAGTAGGTTGAGGAAGGGATGGCGAAGCCCTCGATCTAGCCGAGGTGACGGAGCAGGTCGGTAAGGAGACGTTGCAGCTGCCATGTCAGCCTAGGTGTTAAAGCAGTTCGGCGTGATGGACATCGGCTTGAAAAAGCAACAGTGCGGCCATGCCGGCGCATGTCGTAACTTGTGACGCGGTCAATGCCGCTTGATGAAGTGATCGTGTGGCGATGCTGGTGTGCTCGCTCCGTGTAATCCAGGGGCGGCGATGCTGGTGATGATTTATCCTTCGCGATGTCGAACTATTGTTCGGCTTGCCCAGATGATGATCCGAAGAAGTTGAGATCAGCTCAACAAAGCGACGACATGTCTAGCGCAGGTTGGCAGCCGTGGAGCAACGTTGTCGGGCTGGTTTGACACT
Organism: Triticum aestivum; assembly: GCF_018294505.1. Classification (NCBI taxonomy): domain Eukaryota; kingdom Viridiplantae; phylum Streptophyta; class Magnoliopsida; order Poales; family Poaceae; genus Triticum; species Triticum aestivum. The sequence continues at coordinate 91,998,976 of NC_057794.1, forward strand.
GGTGCGTTGAAGATCATATTGGAAAAGACTTTAAAATTAGTGGGATGTGTTTGGGAACAAAACACAATACCCCATAGAAAACTTCGTTCAAAAAGGATGTCCGAAATCCCGTTCATAAAAAAGATGAACTTGGGTCGGATTTGTTCTCGCGCAGAAAATAGATTAGAAAATTGGTCCACTCATCAGAAGGTTCCTGCAGTTTCAACCGTCGGATCGAGCTGAAATTTTGAGGGGTTGGTAGATATGGGAATACCATAGCAGATGAACGGTTGGATCTTCCAAAGGACCTCCAAGGTTGGTTCTGGAGACCACACCCAAAACTCGTCCAGATCCCCGTCCAGATTTGACAGGGCTCCGATATATCGTAGATTGCCGGAGATTCCTCCCTCGGAACTCGTCAAAAGTTTGCATGGTTATTTGAGACTTAATTCCACACAATGTCACCGAAGGAATTGTCAAAGAGATGCTCGAGGAGGTGGTGGCAGTGGATACAAGTTCGATGTCCAGAAAAACAGCACGGTCGCCCGAGGGCAATGTTGACGTTGAGCCCCCGGGCTCCGAGGATAATTCCTCCATGATCAAGATAGAGATCGGAGTTGATGTTGATGAAGGCCCTCGTCTGAACATGGCTATTGGGGGAAGGACACAGTCCTCGGTCAAGCGGAGGTGACCAGTCGAGCCAGTGACGAAGATGCGAACGTCGCAGTTAATCTGCAGATGAGCCATCGATCCTTTACCGATCACACAACGGAACTCTCAATGAAAGCACCAATGTTAGTGTCAAAACCGGCGTATCTCGGATAGGGGGTCCCGAACAGTGCGTCTAAGGTCGATGGTAACAGGAGACAGGGAACACGATGTTTACCCAGGTTCGGGCCCTCTCTATGGAGATAATACCCTACTTCCTGCTTGATTGATCTTGATGAATATGAGTATTACAAGAGTTGATCTACCACGAGATCGTAATGGCTAAACCCTAAAAGTCTAGCTTGTATGATTGTCATAATAATCCATCGACTAGCCTAGCCTTGGCTTATATAATGCACCAGAGGCCTAGGATAACAAGAGTCCTAGCCGAATACGTTGGTGGAAAGGAGTCCTTGTCTTGCTCATCAAGTCTTGTGAATACTCCTTGTATGCGGCATGGGCTGCCCGAAGTGGCCCATGAATGAACCGCCATGGGGGTCCTCGGCCCGATAAACCCGATCAGGAGACGATGTGGTGAGTACCCCCTAGTCCAGGACACTGTAAGCCGACGAGCGGCCGCCAATCCCCCCCCCCCCTGATTGGTCTGAAAATGAAATCGGGGGAGGGGGATTGGCGGCCGCTCGTCGGTGGAGGATAGGAGGAGGGGCACGTGATCGGCGCAAATCCGGGTGATGGCACGAAGGCAAGCCTGAGGGCAGTGGAGGTCCCATTCCGGGGAGACTAGGACCCTGTCAAGGACGGATTAGGTCGGGGATGCCTGACGATTGGTCTAGGTAAACCTAGCACCAATCCTATCTATCTCGCGGAGACCAAAATCAGCAATGCAGTCATTAAACATTTGCATCCGCGCAATGTTTACATTCGCATTCGTCTTCTCCTCCATGAAATGGAGCAGGTTAAAATCACCCCAACCGCCACCGGAAGAGAGGCAGCCGAGATCTTCCAGTGGAGCTCCTCGAGGAAAGAGGCAGACCTACTATGGTCTGCCGGGCCATAGACGATGATGACCTCCCACTTGAAGTTAAGAGCCCGTTCGTAGAGTTCCATTCTAACAAAGAACTGACCCTGGTCCATGCTACCCACCTTGAAGGTGGCATCCTTCACCCCTAAAAGGATGCCACCTGAGTGCCCGATGCTCCCACTATAGAAGGGAGCCAATGCCAAGCAAAGAGGTGGGAGCTCATACGGTCGAGCTCCGAAAGAGAGAATTCCGAACGCATGGTTTCTTGGATGGTGACAATGTCAATGTCTTCATCCCGAATGTACTCAATGAGTTGGCGGCGACGGCCATCATGGCCAAAGCCGCGGATGTTCCAGGAGAGGGCACACATTAAGGAGCCATTGGGGGGCTTTTTGACCCCAGGACTCGAGACACGCTTTGGGCATGAAAGGTGGAGGTATGAGAGCGAGTGAGACCACAGAGCTCGGCCGTGGGTAGCGGGAGAAGGCCAACGGCCCACCTAGGCGGCGCCGGGGTGGCGTCCACCACAGAGGGCGGGGGAGCGGAAGGCGTGAGCAGAGCCGCGCGGGCCTCCGCTAGTCTACCGTCGAGAATATCACGGGCCCTGATGGCCTCGATTTGGACTAAGAGGGGAGCAGCCTCCCCCTGAATATGATCATGGAATCAGTCACAACCTTCGCAAGGTGACCAAGCGGAACCGACTCGAAAGCAGAGAACGAACAAGTAGAGGCAGAGGGGGGGGGGCAGCAGGAGTACCTGGCTCCAAGTTCTAGGCTGCAGCCCGGAGTTCTGCCCGAGCGCTCCAGCGGGATGCCGTCACCGAGGAGACGGACCGGCCACGGTGGAAGTAGGTCGCGATCCGCGGAGGGGGAGGCTGGGATGCCATAGGGGTGGTCACCCGTGCTACTCCATCCGCGTCGGGGGCTGCCACGGGTGTGAGCCAGAGAGCTCACTTACAGTGTCCTGGACTAGGGGGTACTCACCACATCGTCTCCCAATCGGGTAGATCGGGCCGAGGACCCCCATGGCGGTTCATTCATGGGCCACTTCGGGCAGCCCTTGCCACATACAAGGAGTATTCCACAAGACTTGGTGATCAAGACAAGGACTCCTTTCCACCAACGTATTCGGCTAGGACTCTTGTTATCCTAGGCCTCTGGTGCATTATATAAGCCAAGGCTAGGCTACTCGATTGATTATTATGACAATCATACAAGCTAGACTTTTAGGGTTTAGCCATTATGATCTCGTGGTAGATCAACTCTTGTAATACTCATATTCATCAAGATCAATCAAGCAGGAAGTAGGGTATTACCTCCATAGAGAGGGCCCAAACCTGGGTAAACATCGTGTTCCCTGTCTCCTGTTATGATCGACCTTAGACGCACAGTTCGGGACCCCCTATCTGAGATACGCCGGTTTTGACACTGACATTGGTTCTTTCATTGAGAGTTCCGTTGTGTGATCGGTAAAGGATCGATGGCTCGTCTGCAGATTAACTGCGAAGTTCGCATCTTCGTCACTGGCTCGACTGGTCACCTCGGCTTGACCGAGGACTTTGTCCTTCCCCCGATAGCCATGTTCGGAGGAGGGCCTTCATAAACATCAACTACGATCTCTATCATGATCATGGAGGAATTATCCCCGGAGCTCGGGGGCTCAACGTTAACATTGCCCTCGGGCCACCGTGCTGTTTTTCTGGACATCGAACTTGTATCCACTGCCACCACATCCTCGAGCATCTCTTTGACAATTCCTTCGGTGACATTGTGTGGAATTAAGTCTACAATAACCATGCAAACTTTTAACGAGTTCTGAGGGAGGAATCTCCGGCAATCTACGATATATCGGAGCCCTGTCAAATATTTATGGGAATCTGGACGAGTTTTGGGTGTGGTCTCCAGAACCAACCTCGGAGGTCCTTTGGAAGATCCAACCATTCATCTGCTACGGAATTCCCATATCTACCACCAATCAAAATTTCAGCTCGATCCAACGGTTGAAACTTCAGGAACCTTCCGATGAGTGGACCAATTTTCTAATCTATTTTCTTTGCGAGAACAAATCCGACCCAAGTTCATCTTTTTTATGAACGGGATTTCGGACATCCTTTTTGAACGAAGTTTTGTATGGGGTATTGTGTTTTGTTCCCAAACACATCCCACTAATTTTAAAGTCTTTTCCAATATGATCTTCAACGCGCCGGTGTCAAACCAGCCCGACAACGTTGCTCCACGGCTGCCAACCTGCGCTAGACATGTCGTCGCTTTGTTGAGCCGATCTCAACTTCTTCGGATCATCATCTGGGCAAGCCAAACAATAGTTCGGTATCGCGAAGGATAAATCATCACCAGCATCGCCGCCCCATGGATTACACGGAGCGAGCACACCAGCATCGCCACATGATCACTTCATCAAGCCAACATTGACCGCGTCACAAGTTACGACATGCGCCGGCATGGCTGCACTGTTGCTTTTTCAAGCCGATGTCCATCACGCCGAACTGCTTTAACACCTAGGCTGACATGGCAGCTACAACGTCTCCTTACCGACCTGCTCCGTCACCTCGGCTAGACTGAGGGCTTCGCCATCCCTTCCTCAACCTACTCCGGAGACTTCAGCGTCGTCAGCCGACCAGCTTCGTCACGTTAGCTGGACCGGGGGCTTTGCCTCGGCGAGCCAACCTTTACCAGCATCGCCATACCAACGCTTCACTGCCCATCAGGCAATGGGTGTGTGGATCGATTCCCAATTTGGGGAGTCACTTTTCTTCGAACTTCTACAACAAATAAACTAGGTGCTATTAATCCTAGAAATTTTTGCTTATTTCGGTTTATTTTTCTCAAGGAATTATTACTCTGGTTTGTTCCATCATCTGTACATAGGTCTATCAAATGGCGGCCACATTAACGACGATCGCGCAGTGGTTTGGTCAGTTTCCGTACATAGTTTGGTGGATGCCGCATCCAGAACTCAGACCAACCTGTGAATTCAGGCTTTGCCATGCCTTTACCGCATCACGCCAATGCCATGCATTGACATTGACTTCGGCGCCAAGCAACATATTATTAAACAAATTATCTTGCGTAAATTTATTTCGCGAGGATTTTTATATATTTATATTATTAGTGTTGGCCTGCACTATTTTACATGTGCAGGTAATCGACTTCGACTGCGTCACATGGTCACTTCGGCAAGCCGACGCCATCATCCCAATCGGCATAAATAAGCTCGCGTGATCACCTTGTTGGTCGAATTGCCATACCGACATGCTCGGTTGCCTTGGGGGCTTCGGCATTGCTGAGAGAGCTCTACCTCATCGAGTGTTCCGCACATGAGCCATATTTCTTTTATTACTCACTTTGCATAAATTATTAATTATGCAACAATTTTTATTTATTTATTATTATTACTATTATCTCCGGTTCGCACTATTTTCCGTGCACAGGTAAATGATCCGGGTCGGGCAGTGTTGTCTCCTCGATGTGCTGACATACCACATCACCTCGGCTGGACTGGGGGCTTCATCATCACTTCATTAACCCACGCTGGGGACTTCGGTGTCACTCTGCCGGCCTGCATTGGCCGAGCCATGTCACTACCTCGGGGTGCCGAACTCCTTGCTCGGACACCTCGGGCTTGGAGGCTGGGACCTCAGCCATGCCGAGGACTATGAACATTGTCGGATCTATCACAGATCAATGGGCATCTTAGTCCCGCCGCAAGCCCGAATCGCATCATCTACACCGAGCACATTAACCAGCTAAGTCGCTTTCATGCTCAAAAACTTTCAGTTTTAAATTTTGTTCGGTTCGACCAAGCATTATACTTTTTGGCAAAAAGTTGTTTGTGACAAAATTCATTGTGAAAACTTTGTTTGTGACACACAAATTCAAATACCCCATTTATTTCGGGGCTTCCTTTATGAAGCTTTTCCTCTTGCATATGATTATACTTGTATGGCTTCGTTTCTTGTTCGTGTATTACGCCACAATATGCACCATGTTGACTTAAGTGTTTCGCAAGCTGGGTTGCCTTGCTCCTGTGCTTACCCCTACGTTCCCGATTTTTTGGCTAGGCGGTAAAGGGAGCACCTCTGTGATTGTTACTAGCGGGTCATCCGAGTTAGTACCTCAGACTGGGTGAAGCCGAAAGCTAGCGCTCTTATTGTTTTCAATCGTGGTCAGCACATAACGGAACTCATGAGTACAAAAAATCTATTGCACAAGTCTCATAGTAACAATGTGCAACTGAAGAAAGGTATCATTGGGGGTACTATTTTTTCTTCGAAGATGCTTCTTACACTTCGTCAGTAATATAGCATAAGTTCCCTGAGTGCGCTTTGTCTGTTACAAACTTATGGCCTGATTGCCTGGTTATCGGAAACATCGTCGATATTCTCGATAGGTGGAGTAGATAACACTTTTAGGCCCTTGACCGAAGAGGGAGAAGCCGACCATCTAGCTCTTTGCCGTCAGCTGGCCAACGGCAAAGAAGCAGCTAACGACAAATAGCATTTTTTCCATGTGCACTTTCTTTGCCGTCCACTTTGTGGAAGTGGATGGCAAAGAGCCTCTTTGCCGTCAGCTGGCAGACGGCAAAGAGATGGCAGACGACAAAATGCCAGATTCCAGTAGTGTCACCCCCTTCTCCGAGGGCGAGGTCCGGGCTACCATTAGAGGCATGAACCCTTCCTCTACTCCGGGTCCGAATGGCCTCCCAGTTAAATTCTTCCATACTTTCTGGAATGTGATTAAACCTGAGATCATGGCCATCTTCGACGAGTTCTACGTTGGGTCCATCGACCTCGGGCGCCTCAACTTGGGATCATTTCGCTCATCCCTAAGGTGCTTGGGGCCTCCGACATCCGCTAGTTTCACCCAATCACAGCCATCAATGTGATTTTCTGGATTCTGGCGAAGGGTGCGCCAATAGGGTGACCCTCCTTGCTGACCATATTACCCACCCCAACCAATCCGCCTTCATTCAAGGGCGGTATATCCTGGATGGGGTGCTAGTTCCTCACGAAGTCCTTCATGAGGTGCGGTCTAAACACCTCAAGGTAGTGTTCCTGAAGATCGATTTCCATAAGGCGTATGACACTGTTAGTTGGTCCTTCCTCCAGGAAGTTTTGCTTCGGATGGGCTTTGACGACCGGTGGATCACTAGAGTGATGCAGATGGTCTCCTGCGGTTGCACCACCGTGAACATCAATGGGGAGATCGTCCCTTACTTCCCTACCCTTTGTGGGGTGAGACAAGGCGATCCCTTCTCCCCATTCTTCTTCAATATGGTGGTGGACGCTCTTGCCGCCATCCTGGATAAGGCTAAGGCTGCTGGCCATATTCGTGGGATCACCCCCACCTGGCCGGCGGCTCCGGGATCTCCCTTCTCGAGTACGCTGACGACACCATCATCATGGTCGAAGGCTCGGAGATGCACATCTCTCATCTTAAGTTCCTTCTCCTTTGCTTCCAACAAATGTCTGGCCTTAAGATCAACTTCGACAAGAGTGATGTGATGGTGATGGGCTACTCTCCAGCTGAGTGCCTGGCCATTGCTAACCGGCTTAACTGCCGCCTAGGCTCCTTCCCCACGACTTACCTGGGGACACCCATTAGTGACTCCCGGCTCATCGTCGCAGACTTGCGCCCGAATGTGGCCAAGCTGCAAACGCACATTGAGCCATGGCAGGGTAGGTGGTTGCCAAAGGCGGCTCGGACGATTCTTATCAACTCCTTACTCTCCAGCCTCCTCTTGTTCCTCATGAGCTTCTAGAGCCTTCACGAGACTATGCACCACGAGATCGCCAAAGTCCAGTCTTGTTTCTACTGGGCAGGCGACAACTATAAGCAGAAATATCATATGGTCAGCTGGCCTGACATTTGCAAGCCCCGGGAACAAGGAGGCCTCGGTATCACGTTCTCGAAGCACATGAATATTGCCCTCCTTTCCCGCTGGCTCTAGCGCATCTCTCAAGGTCACGGTGGCCTCTGGCTAGACATCATTTGAAACAAGTACCTATGTGGGCAACCCCTAGCCTTCTGTCAGAGATCTAGTGGTTCCCAGTTCTGGCAGTCGGTCGTGCAACTTCTCCCGGTCCTCCGCATTGGGACCTCCATCTTGGTGGGATCTGGGGTTGTGACTTTGTTCTGGTTTGACCGATGGACCGGAGACATCCCCTTCGCTGCGTGCCTCCCTAACCTCTTCTCCATCGCTGTCGATCCTTCAATTCCAGTTGAGAGGGCCCTTATTGACTTAGGGCGCCTCACATTTCGGAGGCCATTTGGGCCCCCGGATTCTCCCGCGTGGCGTGAGTTATTGGATTGCATCGCTCTCCACGAGCCAGTAGTGGACGCTCGCCCAGATCAGGTGAGATGGCGCCTCGAGCCATCAGGCTAATTCTCCACCAAGTCTCTCTACCGGGCCATCGCCCCCTCCACCGCCCCTTCCGCCTTACGGCGGTATGGTCCATCCGCCTGCCCCTGAAAATCCGGATCTTCATGTGGCAATGGATCCACGGAAGGATCCTGTCTGGGGTCGAGGTTCGCAAGTGCAATGGCCCGGGCACTGGCCTTTGCCCACTTTTCGGTGTCCCCGAAGACTCGAATCATATCTTCTTCTCCTGTGTGTCCGCTCAATTCATGTGGAGCTGCTTTAGAGAAGTGGTGGGTGGAAATTGGTGCTACACCAACTCCCCCGACCTGTTTGTCGAACTCCAGAACCCCCCTGCCTTCTCGCCACATTAGGTGGCTTGAGATTGGGACCATCGCTTGGATCCTCTGGATGATCCGCAATAAACTCGTGATCCAACGCACTCCTCTTCGACGGGCTACTCACGCTCTCATCAAACTGCCTGGTTTCTTGCAGCTTTGGCGGCCGCTTAGCCGTCCACAGGACCGTGACGTCATCTCCGCCTTCATCGCCGACCTTCGCTCGATGGCCGTCCGACTGTCGCCATTGCTGCCTCCGCCGTAGCCGGAGCCACACTAGGCGCTTGACTTGTTCTCCGGCGCTTTTCTTTCCTTTTGTTTGGACTTGTTGAGCTGTGCCCTCAGCAGAACCTTTTGTACTTCTTGTGAGACCTGGGTGTGTGTGTGTGTGGACTAGTCCGTGTATGTGTGCTCTCTAGCGGTTTGCTTTATTTATAAAGCAGGGTGAAAGCCTTTTTCGGTAGAAACTGCTTTAAAGGATTTTGGATGCAGAAGTAGTGATGATACTTAGTGCAAAATGAAGGCTAGCAAAAGATTGAGAAGGGACCAACCAAAAAAAGAATAATCTCATAATTGAGCATTAAGCATAATTAACACTGAATAATGCACCACAAGTAGGATATAATTTCATTTCATAACTATTGAGTTTTCGTGCTTGCATAGGGAATCACAAACCTTAACACCAATATTCTTACTAAAGCATAATTACTGATCAACATGACTCACATATCAGGTCATCATATCTCAAACTATTACTAAGAATCAAGTTTATTTTGTCCAATGATCTTCATGAAAGTTTTTATTATATCCTTCTTGGATATCTATCACTTTGGAACTAATTTTCATGTGTTGCTTTTGATAAGCTCAAACAAATATAAGTGAAGATCATGAGCATAATATTTCTTTCTCTCAAATTAATTTAAGTGAAGCAATAGAATCTCTTGAAAATTTTACTAACTCTCAAATAAATCTAAGTGAAGCTAGAGAGCATTTCTTCAAAAATACTAAAGCACACCATGCTCAAAAAGATATAAGTGGAGCACTAGAGCAAATCCATAGCTCATAAAAATTGAAGTGAAGCATAGAGAGCAATTCTAACAAATCATGGCATAATTTTGGCTCTCTCAAATAGGTGTGTCCGGCAAGGAATCAAGACTTAAAACACAAAACAAAACAAGCAAAGACTCATATCATACAAGACGCTCCAAGCAAAACACATAGTATGTGATGAATAAAAATATAGCTTTGAGTAAAATACCGATGGTCGTTAGAAGAAAGAGGGGATGCCACTCGGGGCATCCCCAAGCTTAGTTGATGGCTTCTCTTTGGATAATAGCGGGGGGATGCCATGGGCATCCCCAAGCTTAGGCTCTTCTTACTCCTTATTCCTTCATCCATCATAAGATAACCCAAAACTTGAAAACTTCAATCACACAAAACTCAACAAAACCTTTGTGAAATCCGTTAGTATAAAAAATAAATCACTACTATAAGTGATGTAGAAAACCAATTCATATTTTATTATTTCATTATATCTAATGTATTCCAGCTTTTCTATGGAAAAACTCATCAAAGAAAACAATAGAATCATCAAAACAAGCACACAACGCAAAGAAAACAGAATCTGTCAAAAACAGAATAGTCTGTAGCAATCTGGATATTTCGATTACTTCTGTAACTCCAAAAATCTTGAGAAATTAGGAAATCCTGAGAAATTTGTATATTAATATTGTGGAAAAGAATTGGTATTTTATTGCTCTTTGGTTAAAAATTAAATTATTTTCATGAGCGCAAAAGTTTATGTCTTTCCGCAAGATCAAACAACTATCACCCAAGAAGATCCTAAAGGCTTTACTTGGCACAAAGACTAATTAAAACACAAAAAAACACAATTATAACAGTAGCATAATTGTGCTAACACCCAGTAATAGAAAGTAAAAAAACAAAAATAAATTTTATTCATTGGGTTGCCTCTCAACAAGCGATATTGTTTCACGCCCTTAGCTAGGCATAAAGCAAAGATCTAAGTTTTGTCTTCCGTAGTTTTGCCTACTTTGGTAAGGGTTTTCTCAAACCCGGGAGCCTCTTTGCGCTTCTCTAAATTCTCAGGAAAAGAAACCATCTTTAGATCCAAAATATCCAATCGCTTGATGCAAAGAGTAATCATGGTATTCATGTGATTGATACTACCATTGAGATGTTTGAGGGGTTCATTATTTTTTGTAATTCAATCATATGTTTATGCAAACCACCAAGTTTTTCCAACATTTAAACTCCCTCTGGGGTGAAAGAAAACCCCTTCTTTTGAGGTGGAACCCCCAAAATTCCTTCTAAAATTCCATAGGCATCGTTCGCATCAAGCTCAATAAAATTCCATTTAGCGGCAAAATCTAGGAGTTGTCTATGATGCAAAGCCAATCTGATGTAAAAATTACGAAGCAAGATATTAGCGTCCCCCTTTAAATTGCAAATACAATAATTTCCATAAGCCTATACCAAGCATCTTTCAAATTTTCACCTTGTCTTTTCTTGAAGTAAAGAACTTCAAAATCTGGTGACAAAGGATGGGTAGGAACGCTAGCCATTATGACTAGACAACAAGAACACGGATAGATCCAGCAAGAAAACGGCAAACGAAAAAGAGGGCGAATAAAACGGCAATTTTTTGTGAAGTGGGGGAGAGGAAAACGAGAGGAAAGTGGCAAATAATGTAAATTGGGAGGAGATGAGATTTGTGATTAGGAACCTGGTAGATATAGATGATCCTACCCGGTAATGGCGCTAGAAATACCTTTTGATGCGGCTTGAAGCTACGTCAGTATTTCCCCAAAGAGGAAGGGATGATGTAGCACCACGACTGTAGGTATTTCCCTTAGTGATGAAATCAAGGTTATCAAATCAGCAGGAGAACCAAGCAACACTACGTAAACAGCACCTGCGCACAAATAACAAATTCTCGCAACCCGACGTGTAAAAGGGGTTGTCAATCCCTTTCGGGTAACGGTGCCACAAATTTGCCAATAGACGTGAGAGAGTAGTAAATATTGATAGATTGAACGCCAAATAAAATAAATTGCAACAAGGTATTTTTGTATTTTTGGTTTAATCGATCTGAAAATAAAAGGCAAAGGAAAATAGATCGCAAAGGCAAATAATATGAGAAAGAGACCCGGGGGCCGTAGGTTTCACTAGTGGCTTCTCTCGAGAAAAATTGGAAACGGTGGCTAAACAAATTACTGTTGGGCAATTGATAGAACTTCAAATAATCATAACGATATCCAGGCAATGATCATTACATAGGCATCACGTCCAAGATTAGTAGACCGACTCCTGCCTGCATCTACTAGTATTACTCCACACATCGACCGCTATCCAGCATGCATCTAGTGTATTAAGTTCATGGAGAAATGCACTATTAGGGAAAAGCTTATACACAGACGCTTACTAGCCGTGCAGGTTTATATCCCTCGCTACTGCTACTTACTAGTAGCGCGGGTTTTTAACCCTCGCTACTACTAAGTTGATAGCAGTAGCGCTGGTTTTTAACCCTCGCTACTACTAAGCGGTCTCTACTGTGCCCCGCGGGACATGCCATAGTAGTAGCGCGGGTTTTTAACCCTCGCTACTGCTAAGTTGATAGCAGTAGCGCGGGTTTTTACCCCTCGCTACTACTAAGCGGTCTCTATTGTGCCCCTGGGCCATGCCATAGTAGTAGCGAGGGTTATAAACCAGCGCTACTACTAAATTTTTACCCCTCGCTACTACTAAGAGAGTCTCAACCGTGCCCCTCCGGGACATGCCATAGTAGTAGCGAGGGGTAAAAACCCTCGCTACTACTAAAGGTCCCATTTTGAAACTCTACCCCCCCTGTGGATCGCCTTTTCGGTTTTGTAAAAAGCAAAAGAAAATGATAAAAACTTCAAATATTAAAATCCTTCGAGATGTAGTTATGTTACTACATCTACTAGTTAGGAAAATTTAAAAACTTAAATTTGGACATGTTTTGCAAAAAGTGTAGGGAAAATGTAAAACGGCTATAACTTTTGCATATGATGTTAGAAAAAAATGTATAATATATCAAAATGTTTCAAAAATTAAAATCCTTCGAGATGTAGTTATGTTACTACATCTACTAGTTAGGAAAATTTAAAAACTTAAATTTGGACATGTTTTGCAAAAAGTGTAGGGAAAATGTAAAACGGCTATAACTTTTGCATACGATGTAAAAAAACGTATAATATATCAAAATGTTTAGCAAGAAAATCCGCATCCGATGGAGACGGCCTATGGCCTGTTTGCAAATTTTTAGAATCCTCAAATTCTAAAAGGAAAAAAGTTATGCTCAAATTTTAGTTTTTTTTAATTTTTGTCAAATCTGGTCAAACTGTGGTCAAACTACTTATTCAAGAAGTATTAGTGTTACTAAATAATTATTCAAGAATATTAGTGTTACTAAATAATTATTTCAGTTTTTTGGAATTTTGGTCAAATCTGGTCAAACTGTGGTCAAACTTTGGTCAAAATGTAGTCAAACTCCTTATTCAAGAAATATTAGTGTTACTAAATAATTATTGTTTTTTAGAACAATAGTTTGAAACTCAAACAGCGAAATGTGTGACTTCATGCTCAAGCTAAACTCCTGAGGGTTAATAGGATTGACATCTTACTATTGTCAGGAAAACAACAAGTGTAGACTTGGAATCGAGGGAGAATTGAACCCGGATGTTAAGCGTGCTCAGGCTGGAGTAGTGAGAGGATGGGTGACCGTCCGGGAAGTTAGATGATTTGGAATGATGAGGGGTGATTAGAGATTAAATTGAGCAGCGATGAGGGTGATTAGAGGTTAAAATAATTCAAAAATTTGAACATTCGGGCAAAAAACTCGAAAAAAAATCCGCATGTTAGTAGTAGCGCGGGTTTTTACCCACGCTACTACTAACGGACGTAGTAGTAGCACGGGTGGCACCCGCGCTACTGCTATACATTAGATGTAGCGCCTTATTAGTAGCGTCGGCCCCCGCACTACTAATAGGCCCAAAACCCGCGCTGCTGCTAGGCTTTTCCCTACTAGTGATGGAGTAATGCAATAAGAACGATGACATGATGTAGACAAGATATATTTATTGTAGAAATATACACCATCATTTTATCCTTGGTAGTAATGATACATACGTGTCGGTTCCCCTTCTGTCACTGGGATCAAGCACCGTAAGATATAACCCACTACAAAGCACCTCCTCCCACTCCAAGATAAATAGATCAAGTTGTCAAAACAAAACCCAAATATCGGAGAAGAAATACGAGGCTATAAGCAATCATGCATACAAGAGATCAAAGGAACTCAAATAACTTATAGGATAAAAGGATAGATCTGATCATAAACTCAAAGTTCATCCGATCCCAACAAACACACCGCAAAAAGAGTTACATCATATGGATCTCCAAGAGACCATTGTATTGAGAATCAAACGAGAGAGGAAGCCATCTAGCTACTAACTACGGACCCGAAGGTCTACAAAGAACTACTCACGCATCATCGGAGAGGCACCAATGGAAGTGGTGAACCCCTCTGTGATGGTGTCTAGATTGGATCTGGTGGTTCTGGACTCTATGGCGGATGGAATTGATTTTCGTCAACTCTCCTAGGGTTTCTGGAATATTGGGGTATTTATAGAGTAAATAGGCGGTCCAGGAGGCACCCAAGGTGGGCACAACCCACCAGGGCGCTCCTGGGAGGCGCGCCTTGGTGGGTTGTGCTCCCCTCAAAGCAGCCCCTAGGTGCTACTTCGGCCCATTGGATGTATTCTGGTCCAAAAAAATCCACAAAAAGTTTTGCTACATTTGGACTCCGTTTGGTATTGATTTCCTGCGATGTAAAAAACATGCAAAAAACAACAACTGGCACTTGGCACTATGTCAATAGGTTCGTACCAAAAAATGATATAAAATGACTATAAAATGATTATGAAACATCCAAGAATAATAATATAACAACATGGAACAATTACAAATTATAGATACATTGGAGATGTATCACTCACAATCTTTAATCTTAATCTTAATAGCAGGTTCCCACTCATCATAAAGTTTTCTAGGATAGAAACTTCCAATTCAAGCTTTTCTTCAAAAGATTTCATCATAGCATCAATGATATGTTTAGTAAAAGCTTTATTTTGATTATAAGCATGAGTAGAATTCAACATGAATTGCAACAAGGAAATACAATCTATTAAAAAAATTATCATAATTAAATTCCTTGAAATCCAAAAGAGTGGGTTCATTGCTACTTACATTTTTGACCTCTCCAATCACACTTTTATTAATTTCTGCATCAAGATCTATAAACTCCGAATCATTGGGACACCTTCTAGATAAATTTGACTCATCTCTAGTCCCATCCTTATCAAGATTTATATTGGAAAACAAAGATTCAATTGGAGTCACATCAATCACTTTAAGATCTTCATCATTATTTTCACAAAAACTAGAAGAATACACTTTTATAAACCAATCTTGTTTAGCACGCATCTTAGCAGTTCTTTCTTTGCACTCATCAATGGAAATTCTCATAAATTTTAGAGATTCATTAATACTTGGGTGTAATAGATCTAATTTGTGAAGAATCAACCTCAAGAGAAATTCTATCAACATTCCTAGCCAAATCATCAATCTTATGCAATTTTTCTTCAACCAAAGCATTGAAATTATTTTGTGAACTCATAAATTCTTTAATACTACTCTCAAGATCAAAGGGTATCTTATTATAATTTCCATAAGAATTGTTGTAGGAATTACCATAATTATTAAAGGAATTACTAGGGACCGGCCTAGGATTAAAATTACCTCTATACACGTTGTTACCAAAATTGTTCCTACCAACAAAATTCACATCCATAGATTCATTATTATTCTCAATTGAAGTGGACAAAGGCACATCATTCGGATCAAAGAAGCACTCTTGCTAGCAAACAATTTCATAAGTTCATCCATCTTTCCACTCAAAACATTAATCTCTTCAATCGCATGCACTTTTTTACTAGTAGAAGATCTTTCGGTGTGCCATTGAAAATAATTAACCATAATATTATCTAGGAGTTTAGTAGCTTCTCCTAAAGTAATTTCCATAAAAGTACCTCCCGTGGCCGAATCTAAAATATTTCTAGAATCAAAATTCAATTCGGCATAAAATTTCTATATTTTCATCCACAAATTTAAACCATGAGTAGGGCAATTCCGTATCATCAATTTCGCCCTCTCCCAAGATTATGCAACATGTTCATGATCAAGTTGCTTAAAATTCATAATATTATTCCTAAGGGACATAATTTTAGCAGGAGGAAAATACTTGGAAATAAAAGCATCTTTACACTTATTCCATGAATCAATACTATTTGTAGGCAAAGATGAAAACCAAATTTTAGCACGATCTTGTAGTGAGAACGTAAATAGCTTCAATTTGACAATATCATTATGTACAGCTTTCTTCTTTTGCATATCACGCAACTCAACAAAATTATTTAGATGGGATGCAGCATCATCATGAGGAAGGCCAGAAAATTGATCTTTCATAACAAGATTCAGCAAAGCGACATTAATTTCATAAGATTCCGCACTAGTGGCGGGAGCAATCGGAGTACTAATAAAATCATTATTATTAGTATTGGAAAAGTCACACAATTTGGTATTCTCTTGAGCCATCGTGACAAAGCAAGCAATCTAACACATGAGGAAGCAAGAAGCAAACAAGAAGACGAACGGAAGAACGATGAAGAAAAGGGAAAATCTTTTTGAAAATCGTTTTAGAAGTGGGAGAGAGGTAAACAAGAGGCGAATGGAGAATAATGGAATGCAAGAGATGAGAGTTTATGATGGGTACTTGGTTGGCTCGACGTAGATCTCCCCGGCAACAGCGCTAGAAATTGGAAAGTTGACGGGAGACTAGTCTTGATTTGGTGCAAACTCTGATACGTCTCCGTCGTATCTACTTCTCCAAACACTTTTTCCCTGGGTTTGGACTCTAACTTGCATGATTTGAATGGAACTAACCCGGACTGACGCTGTTTTCAGCAGAATTACCATGGTGTTATTTATGTGCATAAACAAAAGTTCTCGGAATGACCTGAAACTTCACGGAGCAACTTTTTGGAAAATATAAAAAATACTTGCAAAAGATGAAGGCCATGGGCCCACCACCTGTCCACGAGGGTGGGGGTGCGCCCTAGGGGGGCAGGCGCGCCCCCCTACCTCGTGGGCCCCCTGGAGCTCCTCCGGCTCCAACTCCAACTCTATATATCTTGTTTCGGGGAGAAAAAAATCAGAGAGAAGAATTCATCGCGTTTTACGATACGAAGCCGCCGCCAAGCCCTAAAACCTCTCGGGAGGGCTGATCTGGAGTCCGTTCGGGGCTCCGGAGAGGGGAATCCATCGCCATCGTCATCATCAACCATCCTCCATCACCAATTTCATGATGCTCACCGCCGTGCGTGAGTAATTCCATCGTAGGCTTGCTGGACGGTGATGGATTGGATGGGATCTATCATGTAATTGAGTTAGTTTTGTTAGGGTTTGATCCCTAGTATCCACTATGTTCTGAGATTGATGTTTCTATGACTTTAATATGCTTAATGCTTGTCACTAGGGCCCAAGTGCCATGATTTCAGATCTGAACCTATTATGTTTTCATCAATATATGAGAGTTTTAGATCCTATCTTATAAGTCTATGGTCACCTATTATGTGTTATGATCCATTAACCCCGAAGTGACAATAATCGGGATACTTACCGGTGATGACCGTAGTTTGACGAGTTCATGTATTGACGGTGTGTTAATGCTTTGTTTCGGTACTCTATTAAAAGGAGGCCTTAGTATCCCTTAGTTTTCGTAAGGACCCCGCTGCCACGGGAGGGTAGGACAAAAGATGTCATGCAAGTTCTTTTCCATAAGCACGTATGACTATATTCGGAATACATGCCTACATTACATCAATGAACTTGAGCTAGTTCTGTGTCACCCTAGGTTATGATTGTTACATGATGAACCGCATTCGGCATAATTCTCCATCACTGATCCATTGCCTACGAGCTTTCCATATATTGTTCTCCGCCTATTTACTTTTCCGTTACTATTGCTATCATCACTACAAAATACCAAAAACATTACTTTTGCTATCATTACCTTTTGCTACCGTTACCACTGCTATCATATTACTTTGCTACTAAAGACTTTCCTGTAGATATTAAGTTTCCAGGTGTGGTTGAATTGACAACTCAGCTGCTAATACTTGAGAATATTCTTTGGCTCCCCTTGTGTCGAATCAATAAATTTGGGTTGAATACTATACCCTCAAAAACTGTTGTGATCCCCTATACTTGTCGGTTATCAAGAATATTTTCTGGCGCCGTTGCCGTGGAGCATAGCTCTATTCTTTGATTCACTTTGGATTTATATCTGCTTATCATTATGAAGAACTTGAGAGATCCAAAAACCAAGATTTATCCCTCAACTACAAGGGGAGGTAAGGAACAACCATCTAGCTCTGCACTTGATTCACCTTCTGTTATGAGTAAGCTTGCGACATCTAAACCTGCTTCTGCTATTCGTTCTGATATGTCGCATGTTATTGATAATGCCACTTCTGCTATGCATGATACTTATGATGAAACTACTTCTATGCTTGATACTACTGTGACACTTGGTGAGTTTCTTGATGAACAACTTGCTAGGGTTAGAGAGAATGAAAATATTGAATCTGATAATACTGATGAAATTGATGATGAAGACTTGCCTGTTATTCCTGAGGGTTATGTATTTGATAAAGAAGCTTCTTTAGCTATTTTAGCTTGCAAAGATAGATACAAACTTAAGAGGTTATTAGCTAAATGGAATCATCAATCACTAAATGCTAGAATGAAACCAGGCCTTGCTTTTGCTACTTCACCTATCTGTGTTACTGATAAGGATTATGAATTATCGGTTGATCCTGATATAATTACTTTGGTTGAATCTGAGCCTTTTCATGGCTATGAATCTGAAACTGTTGTAGCACATCTTACTAAATTAAATGATATAGCTACCATGTTCACTAATGATGAGAGAACTTGCTACTTTTATATCCTTAAAATATTTTTGTTCTCATTAAAGGGTGATGCTAAGATATGGTTTAATTCTCTTGACCCTGGTTGTGTGCGTAGTCCCTGGGATATGATTTATTACTTCTCTGCTAAATATTTCCCTGCTCATAAGAAACAAGCTGCTTTAAGGGATACATATAATTTTGTGCAAATTGAAGAAGAGAGTCTCCCACAAGCTTGGGGGAGGCTTCTCAAGTTACTTAATGCTTTGCCTGATCATCCTCTTAAGAAAAATGAAATATTCGATATCTTTTATAATGGACTAACCGATGCCTCCAAAGATTAACTAGATAGTTGTGCTGGTTCTGTTTTCAGGGAAAGAACACCGGATGAAGCTGAAATTCTATTGAATAATATGTTGACAAATGAAAATAATTGGACACCTTCGGAGCCAATTCCTGAGCCTATTCCTAAACCAACTCCGAAGAAGAGAGGTATTCTATTGAAGAAATCTATGAAAGAAAAAGGTATTAAAGCTGAAGATGTTAATAATTTACCTCCTATTGAAGAAATACATGGTCTTAATTTACCTCCTATTGAATAAACATATGATCCTAATCCATTACCTATTGAAGAAACTCGTGGTCCTGATAACCCGACACAGGTAGTAAAGGTAAATTCTCTCTATAGATATGACAAAGCTGAAATCCCATTTACTAAATTTGCTAGCCCATGCTTAGATGAGTTTGATAAATTTATGGTTAAGCAAGAAGACTTCAATGCTTATTTTGGTAGACAATTGAAATAAAATTCAAATATGCCTGGACACTTGGGTGATTATATGGCTAATGTTAAAGGTGAACTTAAACTTATTAGTAAACATGCTTCTATGGTTACCACTCAAGTAGAACAAGTACTTAAAGCTCAAAATGATTTGCTCAATGAATTGAATAGTAAGAATAATGATTATGATGTTAGAGTGGCTACTAGAACTGTAGAATGACTCAGGAACCTTTGTATCCTGAAGGCCACCTTAAGAGAATTGAGCAAGATTCTCAGAGAAATAATATAGATGCACCTTGTCCTTCTAAAAGGAAGAAAAAGAAAAATGATAGGAATTTGCATGCTTCTAGTAAACCTATCGCTGAACCACCAGAGAATCCAAATGATATCTCTATTTCTGATGCTGAAACACAATCTGGTAATGAACCTGAAACTAGTGATAATGTTAATGATAATGCTCATGATGATGCTCAACCTAGTAATGATAATGATATATAAATTGAACCTGCTGTTGATCTTGATAACCCACAATCAAAGAATCAACGTTAGGATAAGAAAGACTTTGTTGCTAGGAAACACAGTAAGGAAAGAGAGCCTTGGGTTCAGAAACCCATGCCTTTTCCTCCC
Source organism: Triticum aestivum (assembly GCF_018294505.1). Classification (NCBI taxonomy): domain Eukaryota; kingdom Viridiplantae; phylum Streptophyta; class Magnoliopsida; order Poales; family Poaceae; genus Triticum; species Triticum aestivum. Next base: position 92,018,839 of record NC_057794.1, read on the forward strand.
AAACCATCCAAGAAAAAGGATGATGAGGATTTTGAGCGTTTTGCTGAAATGATTAGACATATCTTTTTGCTCATGCGATTAACTGATATGCTCAAAATGAATCATTATGCTAAGTATATGAAACATATTGTTACTAATAAAAGAAAGATACTGGAAGCTGAAATTTCTACCATGCTTGCTAATTATACTTTTCAGGGTGAAATACCTAAGAAACTAGAAGATCCCGGTGTACCAACTATACCATGCTCCATTAAAAGAAACTATGTTAAAACTACTTTATGTGATCTTGGAGACGGTGTTAGTGTTATGCCTCTCTCTTTATATCGTAGACTTGATTTGAATAAGTTGACACCTACTGAAATATCTTTGCAAATGGCTGATAAATCAACTGCCATACCTGTCGGTATTTGTGAGGATGTGCCTGTTGTAGTTGCAAACGTTACTATTTTAATGGACTTTGTTATTCTTGATATTCCCGAGGACGATAGTATGTCTATTATTCTTGGAAGACCCTTTTTGAATACTGCAGGGGATGTTATTGATTGCACTAAAGGCAATGTCACTTTTCATGTTAATGGTAATGAGCATATGGTACACTTACCGAGGAAACAACCTCAAGTTCATAGTATCAACTCTATTGGAAAAATTCCATCGATTATATTTGGAGGTTTTGAATTTCCACTTCCTATTGTCAAAAAGAAATATGATATTCTTGTTATTGGGGATGTGCATATCCCCGTTGAGGTAACATAGTGTTATTAGAAATTTCTCCGGTTCCATGTTATTCAGAATGAGTTTGTTAACAAGACCTGATCAACCTTGTTAGTGGATTCCTTTTGATGAGCATGAGATGGATGAAACTAGTAAGGCACAACCTTCTGTATCCCACTTTTACTTTCTGTTATTTATATTAAATAAAATAAAAATAAATATTTTTCTGTCTGTTATTTGATTATCCGTGCAATATACTCCAAATGCCCTGAAATTTAAATATGATTTTTTCTAGAATATTTGAGAATATTTGGCACTGAGAACACAGTAGGGGGCCATCCACCTGGCCACGAGGGTGGAGGGCGCGCCCTACCCCCTGGGCGCGCCCCTGCCTCGTGGGCCCACGGTGGCCCTCCTCCACTTATCCTTTCACCCATACACTCCTTCTTCCTCCCACAAACACGAATAACCAGCTCAAACCCGAGTCCAAGCTCGCTCTGCTGCCATTTTCGATCTCCTTTCTCAAAGCACCTCTCACAAAACTGCTTGGGGAGATTGTTCCTTGGTATGTGACTCCTCCATTGGTCCAATTAGTGTTTGTTCTGGTGCTTTATTCATTGCAAATTTGTGTTGTCTAGGTGACCATGTTCTTGAGCTTGCATGTCAAATTTATATGGTTCCAAGTAGTTTTGTTGCATGATATAGGCCCTAGGAACTTGTAGGAGTAGTTGCTATCAATATTATTGAGTTTGGTTTACTTTTATTTTGAAGTTACTAAAAAATTTCAGAATTTTTTAGAGGAAGAAATATGCTTAGGAAAATGTTCCAAGGTGGTTCTTCAAGAAAGCAAGGACCCAGGCTTGCAATGCGTGATGCTGATGAAGAGCCACCAAGAGACGCTCCAGTTCGTCCTTGTGAATGGCGTTCGGAAAATTTTATGGATCGAGCGGGAATTAAGGAAGAATTCAACGCATATTTGCGTAACGCTGATCTGGTGAGCTTTGAGGAAGAGAAGTGCAGCCAATATCACAACCTCACCAGTACCTTTGTGAGGAGGTTTGAATTTTCAACTTCACGTAATTCTCCAACTGTCTTGTTTGATCTTTATGAAAATTCTTATACTATGTACTTAGAGGATTTTACCACTGCTTGCAAACTTCCACAATGGGGTAGTATAAGGGATCCTCGCAAATCTGAATTTACAGATTTTCTTGCTAGTATAACTATGGGAGAATCTAGAGATATAACACAAGCCACCATAGAGAGCATTCACTTTCCTGCTATACATTATTTTGCTCTCTTCATAGGTAGATGCATTAATGGTAAAGATGAGGCATGTCACATGTGTGTCCCCGATCTCAGTATTCTTAGGAGTGTTATGTTAGGAGATAAATCTTATAATTTGGGAGCCATTGATGCACGTAGGTTGCATCTTAATAAATTTAACGGAGATTTCTTTGGTGGAATTTATGCAACCCGCATAGCTAATTTTCTTGGTGTAGCCATACGCGAAGATGATATTGAATTACCTCCTGCTTACCTAGACTTTAATGCTATGGTTCACCACCAGTTTCTTGAGAGGAATGAATCCCCTCTCCAGTATCAACTAATCTTTGACAGACGGCGTGATGTCTGTATTACTCTCCCTGCTCCTGCCTTCTTTGATTATCAGGCAAAAGGAAGATATATTATTACCAGAGAGGAGGCAGATGAGTACGAGAGGAGAGCGGAGGCCGCTCGTCGCCACGCTACAGCTCAGGAGGCGATAGCCGCTGCATCACAGTATGACCCCAACTACTATTATGGATATCCGCCAGGCCAGCCGTGGCCATAGACCAACTTAGGCCAAAAGCCTAAGCTTGGGGGAGTACGTATTTCCCACCGATATTACATTTATGTTCACACACTCATTGCTAGATGTCAGTGCTCATACTTTTTCATTGTATCATCCATGCTAGTTTACTTTCCTTTTTATGCTTTCTTCTTGTGTGTTTAATAAACCTTAAGAAAAACCAAAAAAAATAGTTGTAGTTTTTAATTAGTTTGCTTTGCATGCTTGTAGTAGTAATTAAAAAGAAAACCCAAAAAGATTTCTTGTTCTTCTTTTGCTTGTTGGGAGCTTTCCCGTGTAATTAGTTTTATTTCTTTTCTTTTCTTTGGGGGTTGATAGGAGAAGACCATGATTAAATTGTTGAAGTGGCTCTTATATGCATAACTGTTGATCTGACAAAAGAGCCCATATTGCCTTGTCTTCTCCTGTATATTGAATGCTTGCAGATTCCAGCTTAGTCCACTGCACGTGCACTATTATTATTATTCACATCATTCGGTCGTGCAAGTGAAAGGCAATTATGATGATATATGATGGACTAACTGAGATGAGAAAGGCTGGTATGAACTCGACCTCTTTTGTTTTTGTAAATATGATTAGTTCATCATTCCTGATTCGGCCTATTATGAATAAACATGTTTGCAATGACAACTAGAGGTCATAGTTCTTGTGCCATGCTTGATTAGCTATGAGTTATAATGGTTTACCTTGCATGCTAACATGCTATTGAAATGGTTATGATGTGGTATGATAGGGTGGTATCCTCCTTTGAATGATTTAAGTGACTTGACTTGGCACATGTTCACACATGTAGTTGAAACAAAATCAACATAGCCTTCACGATATTTATGTTCATGGTGGATTATATCCTACTCATGCTTGCATTCGGTGTTGATTAATTTTAATGCATGTTCATGACTGTTGTCGCTCTCTAGCTGGTCGCTTCCCAATTTTTTGCGAGCCTTCACCTGTACTAAGCGGGAATACTGCTTGTGCATCCAATTCCTTAAACCCCAAAGTTATTCCATATGAGTCCACCATACCTACCTATATACGGTATCTACCTGCCGTTCCAAGTAAATTTGTATGTGCCTAACTCTAAACCTTCAAATAAATATCCTGTTTTGTATGCTCGAATAGCTCATGTATCAACTAGGGCTGTCCGTATCTTCCATGTTAGGCAGATTATTCTCAAGAGGAGTGGACTCCGCTCCTCACTCACGAGAAAATGGCTGGTCACCGGGATGCCCAGTCCCATGCTTTATGCAAACTAAATCAAAAAAATTGCAAACAAAACTCCCCCTGGGACTCTTGTTAGTTGGAGGCACTCATTGTTTCGAGCAAGCCATGGATTGATGCTTGTTGGTGGAATGGGGAGTATAAACTTTACCATTCTGTTTGGGAACCGCCTATAATGTGTGTAGCATGGAAGATATTGCCATCTCTTGGTTGTTATGTTGACAATGTAAGTATACCGCTCAAAATATTATTCACCTCTGTTTCAAAACCGAGCTCTGGCACCTCTACATATCCCTGCTTCCCTCTGTGAAGGGCATATCTATTTACTTTTATGCTCAGTCATCATCCTCCTATTAAAAAGCACCAGTTGGAGAGCACTGCTGTCATGTGCATTCATTATTGTTAGTTTACATTGGGTATGGCTTGACTGGATCTGTTTTACCATGAATTACAATGTCTAGTCAGTCCTTGATCTTTAAAGGTGCTCTGCATTTATGTTTTGCGGTCTCAGAAAGGGCTAGCGAGATACCATCTTGTTATATAATATTATGATTGTTTTGAGAAAGTGTTGTCATCCGAGATTTATTATTATCGCTCGCTAGTTGATTATGCCATTGATATGAGCAAACTTGAGACCAAAGCGTTATTGTGAACGTGGTTAGTTATAATCTTTGCTGAAAACTTGAATGCTGGCTTTACATATTTACAACAACAAGAGCAAACAGAGTTTGTAAAAGTTTTTCTTTATCACTTTCAGTTTGTCAACTGAATTGCTTGAGGACAAGCAAAGGTTTAAGCTTGGGGGAGTTGATACGTCTCCGTCGTATCTACTTTACCAAACACTTTTGCCCTTGTTTTGGACTCTAACTTGCATGATTTGAATGGAACTAACCCGGACTGACGCTGTTTTCAGCAGAATTACCATGGTGTTACTTATGTGCAGAAACAAAAGTTCTCGGAATGACCTGAAACTTCACGGAGCAAATTTTTGGAAAATATAAAAAATACCTACAGAAGATGAAGGCCAGGGGGCCCACCACCTGTCCACGAGGGTGGGGGCGCGCCCCCTACCTCGTGGGCCCCTTGGAGCTCCTTCGACTCCAACTCCAACTCTATATATCTTGTTTCGGGGAGAAAAAATCAGAGAGAAGAATTCATCATGCTTTACGATACGGAGCTGCCGCCAAGCCCTAAAACCTCTCGGGAGGGCTGATCTGGAGTCCGTTCGGGGCTCTGGAGAGGGGAATCCGTCGCCATCGTCATCATCTACCATCCTCCATCACCAATTTCATGATGCTCACCGCCGTGCGTGAGTAATTCCATCGTAGGCTTGCTGGATGGTGATGGGTTGGATGGGATCTATCATGTAATCGAGTTAGTTTTGTTAGGGTTTGATCCCTAGTATCCACTATGTTCTGAGATTGATGTTGCTATGACTTTGCTATGCTTAATGCTTGTCACTAGGGCCCGAGTGCCATGATTTCAGATCTGAACCTATTATGTTTTCATCAATATATGAGAGTTCTAGATACTATCTTGCAAGTCTATAGTCACCTATTATGCGTTATGATCTGTTAACCCCGAAGTGACAATAATCGGGATACTTAACGGTGATGACCATAGTTTGAGGAGTTCATGTATTCACTGTGTGTTAATGCTTTGTTCTGGTACTGTATTAAAAGGAGGCCTTAATATCCCTTAGTTTCTGTAAGGAGCCCGCTGCCACGGGAGGGTAGGACAAAAGATGTCATGCAAGTTCTTTTCCATAAGCACGTATGACTATATTCGGAATACATGCCTACATTACATCAATGAAATGGAGCTAGTTCTGTGTCACCCTAGGTTATGATTGTTACATGATGAACCGCATCCGGCATAATTCTCCATCACTGATCCATTGCTTACAAGCTTTCCATATATTGTTCTCCGCTTATTTACTTTTCCATTGCTATTGCTATCATCACTACAAAATACCAAAAACATTACTTTTGCTATCTTTACCTTTTGCTACCATTACCACTACTATCATATTACTTTGCTACTAAACACTTTGCTGCAGATATTAAGTTTCCAGGTGTGGTTGAATTGACAACTTAGCTGCTAATACTTGAGAATATTCTTTGGCTCCCCTTGTGTTGAACCAATAAATTTGGGTTGAATACACTACCCTCGAAAACTATTGTGATCCCCTTTACTTGTGGGTTATCAATCTCGCTGACAACAGTGCCAGAAATTATTCCTGCTACTTCTTGAGCTTGCGTTGTTTTTTCCCTTGAAGAGGAAAGGGTGATGCGGCACAATAGAGATATGTATTTCCCACAGTAAGAACCAAGGTATCAATCCAGTAGGAGAAATGCGCAACTCCCTAATAGATGCACCTACACAAACAATCAAACACTTGCACCCAACACGATAAAGGGGTTGTCAATCCCTTCACGGTCACTTGCAAAGGTGAGATTTGATAGAGATAAATAGAACTAAACAAAAGATAAAATATTTTTGAGTTTTTTTTTGGGTTTATAGATCCAAAAATAAAAGATTGCAAGAATAGTAAATAAGAAACTAATATGATGGAAAATATACCCAAGGGCCATAGGTTTCAGTAGGGGCTTCTCTCATGAACGCAAATAATATGACGCGTGAACAAATTACTGTCGAGCAATTGATAGAAAAGTGCAAAGTTATGACGATATCCAAGGCAATGATTATGCAATATAGGCATCACGGACGTGTCAAGTAGACCGATGCTACCTCTTGAGCTTGTGCTGGTTTTTCCCTTGAAGAGGAAAGGGTGATGCAGCAAAGTAGCATAAGTATTTCCCTTAGTTTTGAGACCCAAGGTATCAATCCAGTAGGAGACAACGCGACAAGCCACCGAATACCTGCACAAAAACACCAACTTGCAACCAACGTGACAAAGGGGTTGTCAATCCCTTCACATTTATTCACAAAGTGAGATCTGGTAGAGATGGATAAATGCTAAAGTAGTATTTTTGGTATTTTTGGCTTATGGAACGGAAAGTAAGAGATTGCAAAAGAAAGTAAATAGGAAACTAGAATTGTAGATTAGAAATTTATAGGATGGAAAATAGACCCGGGGTCCATAGGTTTCCCTATAGGCTTCTCTCAAGATAGAAATTACTACGGTGGGTGAACAAATTACTGCCGAGCAATTGATAGAAAAGTGCAAAGTTATGACGATATCTAAGGCAATGATCATGAATATAGGCATCACGTCCGTGACAAGTAGACCAAAATGATTTTGCGTCTACTACTATTACTCCACACATCGACCGACTCCTGCCTGCATCTAGAGTATTAAGTTCATAAGAACAGAGTAATGCATTAAGTAAGATGACACTACTGCAGGATGTTGCTAACGCGACACTACGATCAGAGACCCTTCGAGAAATTGTGTGTGATGCCATAATCGCAAACGGTGCTGTATGAAAACCGTCAGAAATGTGTAAAACATTTGCGATGACGGATGCATCAAACACGGTTCAGGTTTTAGTTTCGTGTGTAATGAAGGGCATACGGTTCAGTTCAATGAACTGTTTGCAATGAGGAGGAACAAAATAAACGGGCATCCAGATGGAGGCGTGTGCGACACACATCATATGGTTCACTCGGATGAACTATTTGTGATTAGGCAACACAAAAGAAACGGTCAGCCAGATCGAAGGTGTGTGAAATATACGACATGCGGTTCACTTAGATGAACTGTTTGCATTGAGACATGAGAACAGAAACGGTTCAACTTAACAAGATGTGTGTGATACTCGACAAACAGGTCTGTAATCAGAAATGTGTCTCAAGACCGATAAGAACACATATAGTTGCTGCTAATAAGACGTGTGTGTTGTGCGATGGGATTACATACAGAACAACAACATATATACACACACACACACTTATAACGACATGCTTGCATAACCAAATTAAACATCCACTTACATAGGTGGCTACTACAACCATGGCATTTGCACACACCAAAGTAAACTGTTACATGCATAATTACATAGGTGGCTAATACACACATGACATTTCCACACACACCAATAAAGTAAACTATATATGACATGCATGATTAACTAGCATAAACGATCATCTGATCATCATCTACTTCTTATGACGCTTGCTCTTCTTGTGGCTCGATCCGGGCTCGTCGATTTGGGTAACGAGGCACTTCCTCATGTCAATGATCCGCCTGTGCATCTCGTAGCATGTGTACACGCTCTTGGCCACGAACCTGAGGTGAGGTTCATCCAGTTGCCGCATTCAGGCCGTGTGCCAGGATATGGGACTTGTTCTCTGGGCATCCTGCTTCATCTTTTCGTAGTACGGGTCGATGATGGCTAAGGCGAGTTTGACCAGGGAGTCCTGCTTCCTGCTGCCCTAGACCCTGTAGTGGTCATGGATTTCGACAAGGTTCTTGCAGGCCAAGCCCGTAACACTGAGAAATTTTACATCGTCTTTGGTATACATCATGGAGAACTTGTAGTCGGTGATGTTGACAAACCTGTTGAAACGGTTGCAAGGCTTTGTCGCCATGCAGCAGTGGTAGATGAGGACATGATGGCGCACGCACAACTGGGCAATGGCAACCTTCTGATCTATGCTGGGACGACCGGCGGTGTACTAGAGGTCGATGCCGACCACCTTGTACTTGTCTCCAGCAAGCAACTGCTCAACGTTGTTGCTATAGTCGTCCACCACGGCCGGGTCGATGATGTACACCACCGAGAGATTCGTCTCCCTCGTGTGGGTCTCCACTCTATGCTCGCCGAACTCCATTGGAGCACCGCCGGACATCCCATCTCTATGTGTCATCGTGGGTGTGCTTGTTGTGTTGTGGGGCGCAATCAAAAGGTTGAAGAGACTAAGGTTATAATGGCCGTGGGAATTAAAGGGGAAGCCAGACGGCCAGGAATATCAGCAGGCCCTGATGGCAGTTCTAATTTGTAGCGTGTAACTCCATCATGCCGCACGTAACTGCAGCGTGTGGGAACACGCGCGGTACAACCGCATGCATATGGGGCGCCCGACGTGATCATGCACACGCCCAACCGCTGGCAGAGCGCGCGCGGAGGGATGCGAGCAGAGCGCTCCGCGGTCGCCTCAAGGAAAAGTTGCCCACAAGCCAACCGCATGCCTATATTCAAGCCAACCGAAGCGCGCCAACGGGCGCGACCGAGCGCGCCACGGTGCCTAACAGAGAGCACAGCGCGTTGCGGCGCCTAGCAGCGAGCAGAGGATGGCACAGTGATACATGGCAAATAAGACGAACTGTGCGAGCGATGTCAGAGACATCAAGCACGAATCAGATTAGAGTTGCGTGTGTGATATGTGGCAGACAGTTGATCCATCAGAGCTATTTGTGATGGAATAAGCCGTGTGTGTTGTGGGCAAACGCTTGCTGGTGTATAACCTTAAATTTAACCAAAAAAGTGTTAATGGATGTTACAAAAATTGTATAGCTGGAAACTATGTTCAAATACGACTCCAACGATATAATCTATGGCGACATGCATTCATATTTTATGAGTTAATAAATCCTACTTATAAACCAGGACGGGGGTATAGTAGGTAATTAAATCGCAAACTTTTTTTCTTAACTGTATGTGTACGTGTCCTCTCGTCCTCCTCACGAACGTCTTGTCACCCCGCTGCCGCAGACGGCTTGCAGCGCAAGCTTGCGCAGTGCACGGGTGTTCTTTTGGCCAAACGGTAGCGCCGATGAATCATCAGTGAGCCTGTTCCCATGCAACCTTGCAGGTTCCCGTGCAAGATTCCCGCCCGACTTGGTGAAATCCCCAAAATCCCAATTCTTACCGTCCTGCTATAAAAACCCTCATGGCCGGCGAGTCCTGCGTCACATTTTCCCCTCCCTCCCTGAAGATTATCTCGTCTGCTTCTTCCACAATCGCCAATGGCACCGGTCTGTCATCATCAGAGGACAACTCCAGTTGGGAGGCTACACCGCGGCGGTGGCGCAGTCCCCGTCATAGTGTAATGCGCGTGGCGTCCCTGTTGGGTGTGCGTGGAACACCCACCACACGCTCGCCGCCGCTGCCCGTCGGCAGCTGTTGCCGGCCGCCGTTGCCGCCACACCATCGTCGAAAGCCAGGGCCGTCTCCCGCTCCGCCGTCGTGGCCTAAAGGCGGGAGGTGTCCGTCATGGCCGCCACCCCACTGTCGGCCACCGTGGCCATCACCCGCTCTGCCACCATGGTCCGAAGGCAGGAGGTGGTGGTCGTGGCTGCCACCCCATCGTCGGCCGCCGTGGCCACCAACCCACCATCGACCGCCGAGATCATCACCCGCTCCGCCACCGCCACCCGAAGGAGGGGACGGAGGTGGAGGCATGCACGTGCGTAAGCGACCTTGCGCGCTACATCGAGTTCCTGCAGGAAGAGGAGGACCGCTTCGTCAAGAACACAAAAATCCTTACCACAGCCGGGGCCATAGCACACGCCGACGCAGAGGCGAGGAATCAGGAGATCTACGAGCAGTCCGGCCGCTTCGAGAGGGATCATCTGGGACAGTAGTGGGCGTTCGAGCTGGCGAGCATCGCTGATCGTGCAGCAGCAGCAAGCACCGTATTGCATCTGTCCATCTCGTTGGTAGGCTCCTCCTCCTCATTTGCCTCTTACTGAGCGCGCTCGGCAGAGGAGAGGCTGCCGGAAGTAGCACAAAGCCCCTCCGTGGTAGTAGTAGTATTTAGGGGCTATTTTGTTCAGTTTATCTGACTATAGATGTGTGGTCGAACTATACAGCGTACTTAAAATTAGCTAGTATATATAGTTGAACTAGCTATTTCAGTACGTGGTTGGCAACAATTGGGGAGAAGTTTGGTCGGTTCAGATGTCGAGTTGAATTGTTTGTATAAATTAAGAATGATTGCTTAATGTATGAATGAAATCTATGCATAATTACTGAATTTTAGTTGCAAAAATTACATCGTGCCAATGATTTCTAGCTGCATATTTTGACAAATCGCAGTGTTACAAGGATTGTCAAATGGCAACGTTACTAGATCAACAAATGTAAATCTTTCCAGTTTGACAAATGGCAACATACCCAATATGACATATGCAAATCTTACCAAATTGTTTGTACGTGGTTGCACACGGGTCATCCAGAACAACTGTTTGTGTTGAAGGGATGCACAAATCATGTGCTGCTCTCACTTTGCATACTGGTGTTCTATCTAAATCGTTTGCGATCAAGAGCTACAGAAATCCTGCTCGACACATTTTCTCTTGGCTTCCTGGGGAAGCTGTCGGTTTGCATATGAGTGTTCTAACTAAAATGTTTGCGATGATTGTTTTATATTTAAAAAGCGAATTAAACTGCGGCTTGGGCGCCATTAATGGAGAGGACACGAGCAAGGCGGGTGGACATGGAAATCAAAGGGCTCGCTTCCCAGTGAGCATGCGCAGCGTACAGCTCGCATGCTTCCCGGTGAGCCTGCGCACTTGAGGACACCTTGCACGCTTCTCGGTCAGCCTACGCACCGGACGACGCTCACACGCCCCCCGTTCAGTCAAGGTGAAGCAGCTGTCCGCACGACACCTCCTATAGCCATTAGAACCAGGACATGTGGTGTCACATGAATGGTTAATAGAATTTTGAATTTACTAGAATTTAAAAACCAGGCATCTCAATGTTTTGCCGGCAACCAACGGTGCCCCGGTGTTTGAAATTCATGCTCATTTCTTGCATAGGACCTAAGCATGCACCCAAGGACACAAATTTGATTTTTCAACCAATTTATATGCACTGGAGCATGTGCATGTAATTGAAATTTGAATAATGCACATAAAATGCATTGAAAACTCAGTTAATGCATAAAACTGTCCAAACGAACCCTGAAAAATCACAAAAATTCACATAACACTCCTGTTATTCTATATTGACATGAGAAAAAAAATTGAAAGCAATAAGAGGCAATGGATATCATTTTGTCCCCAAAGGTGGGACGTTCCCTCCCGAATACCATCATGCTTGTTGTGAGAAGCTCCGGTTTGTGAGAAGCACATACCCAAACCTGCCCCAAATGGGACAAAATTTGTACCATGACATGTTGATGCCGCTCCATGATAGCATTCTGAGTTTCATGAATTTCAGACGAGTTTTGGATTTACTAGAATTTAAATACCAGGCTTCTCAATGTTTTGCCAGCCATCAACGGTGCCCCGGTGTGTGAAATTCATTCCCGTTTCTTGCATGGGACCTAAGCATGCTCCCAAGGACATAGATTTGATTTTTCAACCAATTTATATGCACTGGAGCATGTACATGTAGTTCAAATTTAAATTATGCACATAAAATGCATTGAAAACTCAGTTAATGCATTAAAATGTCCTAACGAACCCCGAAAAATCACAAAAAATCGCACAACACTCCTGTTATTCTATGTTGACCTGAGAAATTTTTTTGAAAGCAATAAGACGCAATGGATATCGTTTCGTCCACAAAGGAGGGACGTTCCCTACCGAAAACCATCATGCTTGTTGTGAGAAGCTCCGTTTTGTGAGAAGCATATACCCAAAACTGCCCCAAATGGGACAAAATTTGTAGCACGACATGTATTCCGCTCCATGATAGCATGCCAAGTGTCATGAATTTCTGACGAGTTTTGGATTTACTAGAATTGAAAAACCATGCATCTCAATGTTTTGCCGGCAATCAACGTTGCCCAGGTGTTTGAAATTCATTCCCATTTCTTGCATGGGACCTAAGCATGCACCCAAGGACACAGATTTGATTTTTGAACCAATTTATATGCACTGGAGCATGTGCATGTCGTTCAAATTTGAATTATGCACATAAAATGCATTGAAAACTCAGTTAATGCATAAAAATGTCCAAACGAACCCCGGAAAATCACAAAAATTCGCACAACACTCCTGTTGTCTTATGTTGACACGAGAAAAAAAATTGAAAGAATAAGAGACAATGGATATCGTTTCGTCCCCAAAGGTGGGACGTTCCCTACAGAAAACCATCATGCTTGTTGTGAGAAGCTCTGGTTTGTGAGAAGCATATACCCAAACCTCCCCCAAATGGGACAAAATTTGTACCACGTCATGTTGATGCTGCTCCATGTTAGCATGCCAAGTTTCATGAATATCAGACGAGTTTTGGACTTACTAAAATTTAAAAACCAGGCATCTCAATGTTTTACCGACAATCAACGATGCCCTAATGTTTGAAATTCATTCCCATTTCTTGCATGGGACCTAAGCATGCACCCAAGGACACGGATTTTATTTTCAAGCAATTTATATGCACTGGAGCATGTGTATGTAGTTCAAATTTGAATTATGCACATAAAATGCATTGAAAACTTAGTTAATGCATAAAAATGTCCAAACGAACCCCGAAAAATCACAACAATTTGCACAACACTCCTGTTGTTCTATGTTGACACAAGAAAAAAAATTGAAAGCAATAAGAGGCAATGGATATCGTTTCGTCCCCAAAGGTGGGATCCTTGTTGTTAGAAGCTCCGGTTTGTGGGAAGCATATACCCGAACCTGCCCCAAATGGGACAAAATTTGTACCACGGCATGTTGATGCCGCTCCATGATAGCATGCCAAGTTTCGTGAATTTCAAACGAGTTTTGGATTTGCTAGAATTTAACAACCAGTCATCTCAATGTTTTGCCGACAATCAACGGTGCCCTGTTGTTTGAAATTCATTCCCATTTCTTGCATGGGACCTAAGCTTGCACCCAAGGACACAAATTTGATTTTTCAACCAATTTATATGCACTTGAGCATGTGCATGTAGTTCAAATTTGAATTATGCACATAAAATGCATTGAAAACTCAGTTGATGCATAAATGTCCAAACGAACCCCGAAAAATCACAAAAATTCACACAACACTCCTGTTGTTCGATGTTGACACGAGAAAAAAATTGAAAGCAATAAGAGGAAATGGATATTGTTTCGTCCCCAAAGGTGGGACGTTCCATACCAAAAACCATCATGCTTGTTGTCAGAAGCTCCGGTTTGTGAGAAGCATATACCCAAACCTGCCCCAAATGGGACAAAATTTGTACCATGGCATGTTGATGCCACTACATGATAGCATGCCAATTTCATGAAGACGAGTTTTGGATTTACTAGAATTTAAAAACCAAGCATCTCAATGTTTTGCCGGCAATCAACGATGCCCTATTTTCCAAATTCATTCCCATTTTTTTGCATGGGACCTAAGCATGCACACAAGGACACAGATTTGATTTTTCAACCAGTTTATATGCACTGGAGCATGTGCATGTAGTTGAAATTTGAATTATGCACATAAACGCATTGAAAACTCAGTTAATGCATAAAAATGTCCAAACGAACCCTGAAAAATCACAAAAATTCGCACAACACTCCTATTGTTCTATGTTGACAATCAAAATTTTTTTAAAGCAATAAGAGGCAACGGATAACGTTTCGTCCCCAAAGGTGGCACGTTCTCTACCGAAACCATCACGCTTGTTGTGAGAAGCTCTGGTTTGTGAGAAGCTTATACCCAAACCTGCCCCAAATGGGACAAAATTTGTACCATGACATCTTGATGCCGCTACATGATAGCATGCCAAGTTTCATGAATTTTGGACAAGTTTTGGATTAACTAGAATTTAAAAACTAGGCATGTCAATGTTTGCGGCCGAGTGACGGTGGCAGGGTGTTTGAAATTCATTCCCATTTCTTGCATGGGACCTAAGCATGCAACCAAAGACACATATTTGATTTTTCAATAAGTTTATATGCACTGGAGCATGTGCATGTAGTTCAAATTTGAATTATGCGCATAAAATGCCTGGAAAACCCAGTTATGTATAAAAATGTACAAACGAACCCTGAATCATTCCAATTTTTTTGACGACACACCTATAATTGCATGTTCACTGCAGATATAAGTTCTAACAATTCAAACACCATCCTTTGTAGCTGTGACCCCATTACGTAAGTCAAATGATCAAGACGATAAATCAAGTAGATTGCACACAATTTATTATCACCAACCGTGTGAGATGCAGCACAAAATGTCTTGGAGCACCGCCGGTGTATAGTACGCCCATGGCTTACGAGAGAAGGTGCGTCGGCTATGTCGGCGTTCTGGGAACGGGGGTCCCCAGACTTGCCTGCTTGGGGCCTGCGGCGTGGCTCAAAGGGGGGCCCAGCACGGCCCGTCTTCACCAACACAAACCCAAGACCCTCGCGAGGGGCCAAGCCTCGCGGGGCGGACGACGCGGAGCTTCCTCAGGCATGGCCTCATCAGGCTGGCTCACGAGGGGGCGGAGAGATCAAGGCGGGGTACCTCACGAGGTGCCCGTGACGCAAGCCATGACGATCTAGGGCGCCAGGCGGGTGCCAGCCCACGCAGCGTCCTCCTTCCCTCTTTGGTGCAAAGGGGGCAAGCGCAGCCACGGAGTACCGAGGCATCAGGCAAAGGTTGCCATTTCAGTGCAACGAGACCAAGACTAGGAGGACTACGAGATGGAGGTCACCGTGGAGCCCAAGACGGTGTCATCACTGGAGCTTTGCACAGGCGAAGACTACTTTTGTCAGGATAGCTGATACTTGCTGTCCCCCTTCAAATTAGCCCGCCATTGTTGGCTCCCTTCCCGCTCAATATTTGGGGAGAGGACCAGGGCCTCTATAAATAGGACTAGCCACCCCCAGGGTAGAGAGGATCGGGGATCGAGAATCAGCCAACCCAGAAACAAGCTGGGGTCGAAATCAGGGTCGGTCAGTTGGAGGAAAGCAGAGAGAGAGAAAGGTGACTGAACTCCTCCGAGCAGTTCATCGCCCCAGCCAAGAACAGACCCTTGCGAGGCTGTTCTCCCTTGTATTGTTCATCATCATCAGGCCAAGAGGCAATCCACCACACCACACACTGGAGTAGGGTATTACACCACAACGGTGGCCCGAACCAGTATAAACCCTGTGTCTCCTGTGTTGTTCTTTCCTTAGTTTAGATCCTAGCATGGCGGAGGGGTGCAGGTAGGTAGGGGGCGAAATCTCCGCGCGCACCCTAGTGTTCGAACCTCAAGGGTCTACCGGAACCCGAAATCCGATATTTGGCGCGCCAGGTAGGGGTGCACCGGAATTCATTTTCCACCGCCCCGTTCTCCTCCGACCATCACGCCCATGTCTGACGCTCGTCGGGCCCACGCCGAGCGCCGAGCCGCACTCGCTTCCCGCATCGCCCAGACAGCCCCTGTCGGCGGGCATCCACGTTGTTCCCCGTCACCTGTCGTCAACGCCGCCACCGGCCCGGCGGGGGACGAGCGGCAAGCATCGTCCCAGCATCCGTCCGTGCGGCAAGACGGCCGCACCACAACTCCCTCGCTCACCCCAGCTGGTTCTTCGTCCCGCGCGCTCCGCGCCCCCATGGAGGCTCGAGCTGCACTCATCGCAGCAAACGAGCTCCTGCGCTACCGTCCCGTCGACGACGTCTACGAAGAATGGCTCGACCGCGTCGCCGAGCTCGTCCGCGCCGCAGGGGGCTCTCCTGCACCGTCCATTCCATTGCACCGCACCCCCCCCCCCCCCGCGCGGGCGACGAGGCTCCGGCGGCTCCCCGGCCGCCTCCTCCTCAAGAAGACGCCATGGCCCCAAGGCGCGTGGCCCCTGGGCGGAACCCGCCCCGTCAGGCGCCAGCGCGGCAAGAGCAGAGCTGCCAGGAAGTCCCTCGCCAGCAAGAAGCTGCCCGGGCGCTTCCTGCTCCAGCACGTTGCGACCATGCTCCTGCTCCCACGCGTCAAGACCCCGCGCTGCTCCCAGCTGCAGCGCGTGGGGACATGCAAGTCCAGGCTCTCCGTCACCCAAGGCCTCCCGTGGCCACAGCAGGCTGCCGCGCCTTCACCACCGAACTACGTAGCATAGCATGGCCCAGCAAGTTCAAGCCAGACCTGCCTCCTCGCTATGACGGCACGGCTGACCCTACAGAGTTCCTCCAGCTCTACGAGCTAGGCATCAAAGCTGCCAATGGAGATGAGAAGGTCATGGCGAACTGGTTCCCCATGGCACTCAAGGACGAGGCCCGCACCTAGCTCCTGAACCTGGCTCCAGGCACAATCTCCTCCTGGGAGGAGATGCGCACCCGCTTCATCGCCAACTTCCAAGGCACTCGCGACCGGCCACCCGCCGTGAGCGACATGCGCTGCATCAAGCAACAGCCCGGGGAAACCCTGCAGAAGTACATCCAGCACTTCAACAACGCGCACCTCAAGATTCCCAAGGTGACTGAGGAGGCCATCATCTCGGCCTTCTCCGACGGCGTGCGCGACATCAAGATGAAGGAGGAGCTGGCGACGCATGAACACCTGTGCACTTCCTTGGAGCTGTTCAACTTGGCAAACAAGTGCGCCAGGGCTGAGGAAGGGCGTCTCTCCCTCCTCGAGCTGCCTGCCGCGGACCCAGAAGAGAAGAAGCCCAAGGCCAAGGACGTGAAGCGCAAGGGGGCTGCCATGCTCGCGGCAGAACCAGACACCAAGCGGGGCAGAGATCAGCCCGAACCCTCCAAGGGCAGCCGGTACTGTGTGTACCACGACCTCCACACCCACAACACCAACGAATGTCAAGAACTCCGAGCTGTGCGAGAAGGAAGGATTGGCCGTCACCCCGACCGCAGTGACCGGGGCTACGGCTGAGGAGGAGGAAGAAACGCAGGACGCTTGGAAGACCGTGGGCCGCTCCAAGGGTGGCACGACCAACCTCGCGAGGATCGCTGGCAAGACCCGCCTCGCGAGAGAGGATGGAGGGATCAGCCTCGCGAGGGAGACTTGAGGGATCAGCCTCGTGAGGATCGCCCGCAAGGCAACGCAGGCCTCCCACCGCTGCCGCCGCAGCCAAGGAGAAACGAGGACCGCCACCAGGATGAGGAGGCTGGGGGCTTCCAGGAGCCGCGCGCGATCGCCTGCATCTTGGGCGGAGCACAAGCCCCAGCCTCTCAGCGCATCTTCAAGCAGTTCGCCCGCGAGGTGAATGTAGTCCTTCCCAGGCTCGAAGCCACGCGCCCCCTCAGGTGGTCATCGTGTGCCATCACGTTCAGCTCAGCAGATCAGCTCAAGTGTGCGGCTACAGCTGGAGTCCTCCCGATGCTTTGTTCCCCAATCATCAGCAACGTGGTGGTCACCAAGACCCTCATCGATGGAGGGGCAGGGCTCAATGTCCTGTCCATGGAGACGTTCAACAACCTCCAAGTGCCCTACAGCCAGCTTCAGCCAACCAAGCCCTTCTCCGGTATCACTGACAGCTCCACGGTCCCGATTGGGCAGGTCCGCCTCCCTGTCACCTTCGGGGCACGCGACAACTACCGCATCGAGCTCATCGACTTCGACGTCGCTCACATTCGCCTCCCGTACAATGCCATCCTTGGGTACCCAGCGCTGGCCAAGTTCATGGCCGTAACTCACCATGGCTACAACGTCCTCAAGATGCCAGGAAGCGGCGGAGTCATCACGGTGCCCTGTGAAGAGAAGGATGCGGTGTGTTCCCTGGAACGAGCCTTTCAGGCCGCGTCACTGGAAGACCCGGATCATGGAAGCAGGAGGCCTCTCGAGACCGCCCCCAAGAAGAAGAAGACATCGTTCGACCCGACCACTCAGGAGGCAGGCCCCTTTGGGCCCGCGCCTGCCCAGGGGGAGCCTCCCTCCATTGCATATGAAAGCGCACCCGGCGCCCTCCTCAGGCAGGGCTCGGGGGCTCTCCCCTGGAGGGCCACCGACCTGGCTAGGGTCACGAGGGAGGCGCTTGGGCACCACATGGAGGCGTGTTTTGAAGCACGTTTCCCTCGAGAAGGAGCAAGGCAAGGAGATCCAGATCCTCAGGAGTTCGTCAGCAAGGCCATTCAGGAGCTACAGGAGTCAAGAGTCATGAAAGGCGGCCGCTGCTTGCCAGCAGTGGCCCCCCATCCAGGAGAGGATGGTGGGCTGCGCGTCTGCATCGACATACCAGGGCTCAACCGAGTCGCCTCTCTGGAGCGCCTCTGGCCCTCGCGAGTGGGGCGCTGTGGAGGTCCACCCCACAGCTATGTTCGCATGCCTTACAGCTTGCCAAATGCGGCTGACGCGTACCAGCGCCTCATGAGGGGCATCACGGAGGCACGAGAGGCCGGGCGTCCCGCATCCATGGCAGAGATGGAGATGGCCCGCGAGGAGCCGCCAGCGCCTCCGGAGCCTCCCGAGGCCCCTGGGCCTGGGGGCTCGTGAGGATCGGCTCCCGCATCCCACACGGCCTGCTACACCAACACCCCTTCGTCCTCAACATCATCAGGTGACATCTTTCAAGTTTTACTTCCAGCTGGGAGCGCCCCCAGGACCGCATTATTCCCAGGCCGCGTGGGTCCGTCCCTGCGGCATGTATCCCTTTATTCCATGTTGTTAGCTTACCTTGCTGGGGGAGCCCCTTGGCCCGCATGACCCCCCCCCCCCAAGTCGCTCGGGCCTGACCCAGTGATGTCCGCATTCCCAACATCTCTTTGAATGAATCCACTCCTTCACGGCTAATGTGTTTTACCCAGTTGCCTGCTTAGCTGACGCCAACTAACGAAGCTGCTCCCAAACGGCACGACGCTTGCGCATGGGTCCATCCCTGGAACGCCGACAAACCTGGATGGCTGAGCTCTGGCCGCGGCAGCCCCGCATAGCATCACCTCGTCAAGCCTTCAGCGCCTCACTACCCCTCGGAAGCAACCCACGGCTGACCGTCAATTGTCATGGCAACCCTTTGCTTCTTCTATGATGGACCTGCAGGACCTTCCAAAGGAGCTGCGTCAGGCGAGGCCCTTGCGGTGTCTCCTTCGCTGTCATCCGCGCGAACCGCTTGCACGTTAAAGGGGGGGTGCCTGAGCATCGCGACTCAGGGCTCATACTGGCTCTCCAGCCCTCACCCTCTGGCCTTGACCACGGCATCGCGACCTGGCATACCAGCGACGGCTGAGACTCGCTCGAGGGCCGGGACCCGAGGATGTAGAGCATAAAGGGGAGCAAAAGCGAGAGGGGAGAGATACACGAGGACCTCGCCAAGCAACCTCGTGCCTGCCGATGCACGGACCCGGCGACACACCAGGGAGCAGCCCCTGATCCTCGAGATAAGTCATCGCCCGGAAGCGCCAGCTACCGTGGCACCATCCCCGCACCTAATGCTATCCCATGTTAGCGACGCCGCTCCCCTTTCTCACCAAACGATGGCTGCTTGGCGCCAAAGGGGACCTTCTGAGCATCGTGACTCAGGGGCTCCTACCGGACTCCGGGTCGCTCACCTCCTGGCCTTGACCACGGCACCGCGACCTGGCATACCAGCGACGGCTGAAGCCGCCTTGGGACTGGGACCTGTCGGCGCAGAGCACCAAGCCCTCGTGAGGTTCGAAAGGGAGGACTGAGCTAAGATGGAATGAGCAACTCACGCAATTCTACAACAAGGGTTATATATACAAGACAGGATCACAGGCACCTTACAAGCCCCTATGGGACGCGTTTTTGATTCCTCGCAGGGAACGGATCCTAAAGGGACACAAACTAGGCGCGTCCCTGCAAAAGATGCCATCATCAACAGTGGGCCGTCAAGCACCGATGCCAACCCCATCCAGATCAGAGTCGGCGGTGGCCTGACGAGCCCGCCCTGCTCCAGGAGCGGCGCCGGCTCGGGGGCTCGTAGCTGTCGTCGCTCGTCTCCGGAGTCGCGAAGAGTTCGCCGGCGTCGCTGTAACCTCCGATGCCTCCACCGCCTAAGGAGCCTCCAAGGGAGTGGGTGGCCGGCCTAGTCCTCGTCATAGCAGGGCCCTGGCCACCTTCCCCGGGACAGCACTCCAGCCGGCGCCCGCTCGCATCGAAGACCTTGAAGAGCATCACCGAAGCACCATTGTAGTCCAAGTGGATCGCGAAGACTCCCCTTGTCCTGCAAACCCGGGCGATCTCCCTCCAGCCCCGGGTCATGTAGACCTCGCCCGGGGCGACGACCGCGACCTCTGCCTCGGTCGCGAGGGTGCTGCAGCTGGCGTGCTGCAGCCAGAGCTCCAGGGGCTCCCCCTGCGGTATGATGGAGGCGAAGAAGGGAGGAAGGCGGATCCAAGACTGAAGAGGAATGGTGACGTGGAGCACGAACTCTTGGAAGGAGCCCTCGGTGTGGACCCCACGGGGGACGACCCACACCTTAGTGACCCGGCGGCGCCGACGGCGGCGCCGACGGCGGCGCCGCCCGTGGCGGTCAGAATCAACTCCTTCGGGGCCCTCGATGTGGGCGTACAATGGAAGCGGGAACCCCGGCGGCGCCCGCTCACCCCAAGGCCTCGGCACCACCTGAAGGTCCCCTTCGTCCGGGCCACGGGGGATTAGCCGTTTCTTCGGCGGGAG
Source organism: Triticum aestivum (assembly GCF_018294505.1). Taxonomy (NCBI): domain Eukaryota; kingdom Viridiplantae; phylum Streptophyta; class Magnoliopsida; order Poales; family Poaceae; genus Triticum; species Triticum aestivum. The sequence continues at coordinate 92,039,990 of NC_057794.1, forward strand.
AGGGTCTGGCCCCTCTCGGGGAGCCTTTCCCTTCTCTGCCGTTGAGAACCGGCGGATTGGAGCCATCGCAGCAAGACGGAGCAAGGATTGGGAAGAAGGAGAAGCAAGGAGGGGTGGACTGGAAGGACGTGCGCCGTTCCGTACTTATGGCCGGCGAAGGCCAACCGCCGGCCTCCACGATCGTAGGTAATCATGACTCGTTTTTGCATACAGGGACTTGTCCAATCCGTGCAGTTGCCGAGGCGTCGTGGGGAAGTGGAGACGCCCACGTCCAATCAACCGCCACGCGGCGCCCAAGGCCGCAGGCTGTTAGGGCCCGCGGCGCTTCGCTCTTGCCCTTTCGCCTCCCTGCACAGCCAAGTCCGGGCGCGCCTTGGGCCCGGGGGCTACTGTTGGCGTTCTAGGAACGGGGGTCCCCAGACTTGCCTGCCTGCGGCCTGCGGCGTGGCTCAAAGGGGGGCCCAGCACGGCCCGTCTTCACCAACACAAACCCAAGATCCTCGCGAGGGGCCAAGCCTCGCGGGGCGGACGACGTGGAGCTTCCTCAGGCACGGCCTCATCAGGCTGGCTCACGAGGGGGCGGAGAGATCAAGGCGGGGTACCTCACGAGGTGCCCGTGACGCAAGCCATGACGATTTAGGGCGCCAGGTGGGTGCCAGCCCGCGCAACATCCTCCTTCCCTCTTTGGTGCAAAGGGGGCAAGCGCAGCCGCGGAGTATCGAGGCATCAGGCAAATGTTGCCATTTCAGTGCAACGAGACCAAGACCAGGAGGACTACGAGATGGAGGTCACCGTGGAGCCCAAGACGGCGTCATCACCAGAGCTTTGCACAGGCGAAGACTACTTTTGTCAGGATAGATGATACTTGTTGTCCCCCTTCAAATTAGCCCGCCATTGTTGGCTCCCTTCCCGCTCAATATTTGGGGAGAGGACCAGGGCCTCTATAAATAGGACTAGCCACCCCTATGGTAGAGAGGATCGGGGATCGAGAATCAGCCAACCCAGAAACAAGCTGGGGTCGAAATCAGGGTCGGTCTGTTGGAGGAAAGCAGAGGGAGAGAGAGAGAAAAAGGTGACTGAACTCCTCCGAGCAGTTCATCGCCCCAGCCAAGAACAGACCCTCGCGAGGCTGTTCTCCCTTGTATTGTTCATCATCATCAGCCCAAGAGGCAATCCACCACACCACACACTGGAGTAGGGTATTACACCACAACAGTGGCCCGAACCAGTATAAACCCTGTGTCTCTTGTGTTGTTCTTTCCTTAGTTTAGATCCTAGCATGGTGGAGGGGTGCAGGTAGGTAGGGGGCGAAATCTCCGCGTGCACCCCAGTGTTCGAACCTCAAGGGTCTGCCGGAACCCGAAATCCGACAGGCTACAGTCCACAGCGCGCCAGTTCTGAATAAGGGACCGTGTCCGATGACACTTTGCGTGCCAATTTTTTGGCTGAACCGATTCCAAATTTCCGGCTTCCATGAAAATATCTACCTCCCCGCACTCTTCCCCTTACCAAAAGCCACATTTCCCCTCTTTCCGCCTTCCTTTCGAAGTTGAAACCTTCACTCCTTTCTTGTAGTGTCACCGCTTCCTCGTCGACGAACCTCCTTCATACTCCTCGGCCTCGCCTATCCAGGCAGGTAATCCACACCCGACCCCCATCCTCCTCCTCCTTCGACATCCCACATGCCCCTACCGCTGGCGCGAGCGCGACACCTTCCACCCAAATCACCGACCCCTCCACTAAATAAGCGTCGGCCAGGACCTCAAGGAGCATTTGGCAGCGGAGAAGCAAATCGCGGTCGCACGCGCGGATGAGGTCGCGATGGCTGCCATTCGTGTCGACCCCCGGTTCTTGAAGGAGCACCTTGCCATTTGCTAGCTATGCCGGTTATGCATGCTCGGTTTACCCGTTGCGTGTGCTGCTCCTGCCTTTCCTTCACAAATTCTAGTGAATTGTGCTATCTAATTTTACCATGCAATCTGTTGCTCTAGTGTATATGTTCTATATGTCGTGCAGTGTGGTGCTCACTTATTAATTGTTTTGTTAATTAGTTGCCGTCTTCAGTTAACCGTTTGGTTCAATTCTGCAAATGTGATGTTCAATTCTTCAGGCCGCAATTTTGTATTGTCTTCCCTGTGAGAAATAAATCAAATTTATCTTTACAAAATTGTGGGTGCATTCTGTTATTGTATACTATGTTAGGAATAAATTGAATTTGGCTGTAGTAAATACATGAGAAACAAATACAATTGCTACAATTGGTTGTAGTTAACTGTTTGGTTAACTGTCTGATCTTCTATTAGGAGTATGTTATATTGTGCAATGTGGTGCTCAGCTAATGTTTGGTTCATTTGTTGTGGTGTTTAGTTAACTGCTTGGTTCAGTGTTATATTGTGCAATGTGGTGCTCAGTTAATGTTTGGTTCATTTATTGTGGTGTTTAGTTAACTCTTGGTTCAATTCTGCAATGCGATGTCCAATTGTCGTGGGTAGAATTTTGTATTGTTGTGCATGTGAGGAATAAATTGAATTTGGATGCACTTAATACATGACAAACATATACAAGTGCTATATTTCCTAGTTCTTAATCATGCTTGGTTTGGATAAATGGGTTTTCCCTGTGGCTTGAATTAATCTGATGAATCTGCAATGTGATTATTTTTTATCAACATATTTTACTGATAGCATGCGAACCCTTACTTAACCTAATGACTAACTACCTTATATGTCTTGTAGGGAAACAATGGGAAGCACTGAGGTTTACAATCAAGATTAGCACGTGCATGGTTCGTTTTCTAATAGCACATTATTGTGCAATTGCAGGAACCATTCTAATATTTAGGTTTTTAACAATGTGGTCTTGCACATGTAGGTCCTGCTGTCAGAGGTTTTGACCCACTGTTTGACCCTTTTTGCATATGGGGAAATGAGTTGTCCATGAATATCAGTCAAGTCAAGAAACTCAGAAAGATTGTTAGGATAAAGAAATTAGCGACAAAAAATAACAAGATCTTTGTCTGCACAATGAGGAAGACATCAGTTCACTACAGGATGGTAGTAACTATTATACCTTGCCTTTTTTATTTCTTTGCCCCATTTCCAATATAGAGAAGATATTTATGCACATCCTTGTTTTCAGGCCTTTCCAAAGCAGTTCACTGATGATTACCTCTCAAACCACCTGTATGGTCAGGAGGCGAGGAAGGTATTCATACAACACCCATAGTTCAATATTGAAGTGTTCCTGAAGAGGAAGAATGGTGTACGGTCAATCATCACCGGGCACTGGCCTAAAGTTACAAAGACCTTCAACATCAATGAAGGCTCAATATTCGCCTTCTGCTTCAGCAGTTTTCCAGATGAGATACATATGTCTATGTACCATCTATGATGCTAATTTCGAAAGGTTATAGATGTTGCATGTGAAACTTGGTCCTGGTGTAGTTGTGTAATGGGGTAGTTGAGTGCTGAAGCTATATGATGTTGTACTCTGATGTATTTCAATTATGAAAATAAAATATATTGTGTGCTTAATATGAAATGTCAATTAGATTACTAAATGGATTATGAATAATCGGATAATTAGCCTGCTAATTGGGTTTTGCTATTGCAAACGATTGTTAAAAAAATACCATGGGCGATGACCTCAGGCAACGCACAAAGTTTCTAGGAATAAACCGTGTTGGATCAATGAACAATCACACACGACTTTCTCTTGAAAACTGTTTGCGTTAGGCCACCTTGTGCAAATGTTTACCACATGAAAACTGTGTGTGATGGATAGTCTTTGCCACACAGTTTCTTCCATGGACCATGTGTGTGATGTACCTGCGAACAGAAACGTTTTCCTTCGAGCAACTGTGTGGGATGTACATACGAACGGAAATGTTTAGCGGGGACTGACTGTGTGGGATGTACTTGCGACCGGAAACAATTTCACTGTATAATTGTATTTTTAGCTCTACTATACGTATTTCCGTATTTGAGCGCTCGCCGGTCGCATACGACCTCATTTTGCCGTACGTGTGTGCCAGGAGGACATATCCCTGATGGTTTTTGGGTCATGTGGGAAGGACCCCCCTATCGCCCACACTCACTTGGCGACGGTTCCAGATGCCATCGCGAAAAGGGGTTTTAAACTGTTTGTTTAGGAGCTCGTTGTACTAGTGTGACATGATGTAGTGGAATTAACTCAAGCAATATGATGAAAACCCCATCTTGTTATCCTCGATGGCAACAATACAATACGTGTCGGTTCCCCTTCTATCAGTAGGATCGAGCACTACAAGATTGAACCCAAAGCTAAGCACTTCTCCCACTGCAAGAAAAACCAATCTAGTTGGCCAAACCAAATTGATAGTTTGAAGAGACTTGCAAAGATATCAAATCATGCATATAAAAATTAAGAGGAGATTCAAATAATATTCATAGATAAGCTGATCATGAATCCACAATTCATCGGATCTCGGCAAACACACCTGTCGTGGAATCGTCATGGCAGATGTCCTAGTGTGAGGACTTAGTCGTGAGGCCAATGCATCTATGTGGTAGCTTGAGAGGGGTTGAGTGGGACGAGAGACGCGAGGTTTTACCTAGGTTCGGCCCGGTGGAGGTAAAATCCTACATCCTGCTTCATTGATATTGATGATGATGATGATGATCATGATTACAAGGGTGCTCTATCTCGAGAGCTATAGACTTTTTTGTCTAACCCTAATCTGTCTAACTTGTCAAACTTGTAAAACTTGTCCCTCTTGGGGAGCCCTGCCCCTCCTTCTATAAGTTAGAGGGGCGGGTTACATGTGGAGTCCTATTAGGATTAGGACTTGTCTACCTTCTAATACAAACCAGATACAAGTCCGGGTCTTAACTCCTTGTGAGGTAAATATTCCTCACACCTTTCCTCTTAAACTGGCCCACCAATAACATAAACCGGCCTTCTGGGCCTTGGGCCTTGTCATCCGTCTGTCCCGCCTTCCAGGTTACCAGTGAGTCATAATGTTCAGGCAGGTTGCTTGTAAACCGTCTGGTCAGGGCGGGTCGCCATTGAATCACCAAGTGTAAACCGGGTCTCAAGTAAACCGCCAAGTCCGGACGGGTCATAACGCGGGGTATATCCCCGACATTAGCCCCTAGTTTAGCTTGGATTTATCCATGGTAAACTTATGCTACAAAATAAACACAAAAACAAATTTGACAGGTTGTACCCCGGGTTAAGAAATTCTTGTAAATCGGCACCTGAAAATCCTTAAGTCCTTGTCATTTCCTTCTTCTAGAAAATCCAGGTCAACAGACCAGCTTCATAATCAACTTGCTTGCATAAGAAATATTGTAAATCAAGAATCCATTTGAGTCGGCCTTCAATGCTCTGACTTGACAAAAATATTGGTCTTCAAATATTCAACTGATATTCAGCCGGCTTGAAAATGTAGAACTTGCCAAGCTATGATTTCCAAAATCGGCAGGTTATAAAAACTGATAATTCCGGGTCATGTGTTGCCAACGCTGGTTCATGATTGTTGTCAACGCTGGTTCATGATTATTGATGACGTCGGGTCAATCTGGTTTATTCAAAACTAAGAATTTGAAGATTTTTCTTCCTTATATCCATATTATCTGTAGCCCCCAAGTATTGAACAGAACAAAGTGATGGCTTAAAACTTGCTTCAATATAAATACTGCCACTTAAAAAATCCATGTTGTTCATCCCAGTCACTTAGTAAAAACTGAATACTCCATATTATGTAGCCCCCAAGTGCCGGGTTGTCATGCTTGCAGCAACCTGGGACGTGTAATTGCCTGATGCTCAAAAAACTTCAACCAGTATAGCCCCCAAGGGCCGGGTCATTGTGCAATAATGAGCATGGACTTTATAAATATAATCATATTTCATTGAAAATAACATCATATGATGTAACTCCACCATGGGGCTTGAACCCACGTCCATAAGGTTAAAAGCTTTGTGTTTTACCAACTGAGCAGTGGACCCTTGAATATAACGGCTTAAGACTTGTATACCTTGAATCATTGATAGGAGCAATTGGCAGACCCCAAGGGTCGGCTTATTATGATGTGATGAGTCGGGTCTTCAATAAGGCCAAAAAATGACTTTGCATTAGCCCCCAAGTGTCATGGTACATGCTTGCGGCAACATGAGACTTGCATATTTGATATAATCCCAACTTAAATAATGTAGCCCCCAAGTGCCGGGTCGTAAGCCTGCAGCGACTCGGGACTATTCCTTCCATTATAGAATAAATCATATCCATTGATGAAATAATAGCCATTGCGCTAAAGCGACTTTGAAAACCTCGATTATAATATTGGTTATTGATAACTATAATAAAATCCCAGCCATGTTGGCTATTTGAAAATTTGAATAATATAATCCAATGATTTATGAGCGCATGATTCCAATGGCGCAATCCAAGTATATACTGGCAAGTTATAATCCCAAACCAGTCCGGGTTAATAAACACTGGATAATTTATCATCATACTGGCGACTTATAGTCGAAAGCCATGCCGGGTTAATAAACGCCGGTGATTTATAATCATGCTTTTTTCAACCTGTTTCTGCATACAACAAGTTTAAGTGTCCTGGCGGTTTACCGCCGGACGGGTCATAATGCCCAACATACAACCCATGTTTATAACCAAGGCTGCACTTAAGAATAATCAAATATGAAATATATCATACCAGTAAAGGTGAATCACATCGTTGGTTTACCAACTTTTATAGTAAGGGTGATAACCCCAATCTTGAGTACTGATAACTCCTTCCACATTTTGCCGGTTTATGATAAAACCGTACCGGATTATCCATATATAATACTGGCGACTTGTAGTCGAAACCAGACCAGGTTAATAAGCGCCAGATTATGCTTGATCATGCACTGACAACTTATGGTTGAAAGCTGAGCCGGGTTAATGAACGCCGGATTATCAAAACCATTATAAATCTCATCAAAGGAGAAAAAACTTTGCAAATAAAAGCATATGAAAACTTGTAGTCGAGGCTTTTCACGTGCTGCCAGGCCCCAAATTCGAGGCTTTTCATGGGCTGCCAGGCCGCTGAGTTAAACCATTTTACAAAGCCTTTTAAGATGGACCTCAATCTTTAACCAATCATCATTTTAACTTTGACAAGTTCAGGGTCTATGAGATTGACCTGTCAAAAGTTCGGCGGGTCATACCAGGTTTACCTGGACAGAGTGGCTTAATTAAAAAGGCAGGCTAACCCGGGGTTTTAGGTGTATACACCAGGCTTCCAAGCCGTGGCTTGATAGCCTATTACAAGTGTAGATTATGTGTTCATTGCGAAGGAAAGGATCCCCAAGCAATATTTTGAGCTGTGCTCAGTGGGTGCCTATGTTTGAGTTGTCCTGTGCAACAGACTCTCTTTAGCCCCTGATGATAATATTGGCTTGATAGCCGGATTACTGAAGTAACCAGAGCTATGCTCTTATGATAATCTTGGCTTGATAGCCAGATCAAGAGGGTAGCAACGCTATGTTCTCTTTGGTGAGTACACCTATGTTTGAACAGCAAGCCCCCAAGTAATCAATAATATGATAAACCAATAAGGCAGGATACCCATGTTTGAACCGCACATCATGGCAACAGGTCCTCTTTGGCAACCTTTAACTTTTTGCAAGAGATAAATTCTTCTTGAACCGGGAGTTTGAACCAGATATTGAGAGTTTCAAAGCTGTGTGGGAGACATCTTTCTCTTGAACCGGATTTTAAACCGGAATCTTCATTTTCAGCCGGAAATTTTCGGACGGCCTTTAAACTTGAACTTGCGAGAAATTAATTCCTTTTTAACCGGAAATTCTTAAACTGGATTTGAGAGCTTCAGTGAGACTGACTTCCCTTGAGTCGGATTTTAAACCGGATATTTGAGAGCTTCAATGCTTTATCGGAAAGAGATGTCTCTTGAACTGGATTTTGAACCGAAATCCTTTCTGATGACCCGGAACTTCTTCATTGAGCCGGGATTTTGTAATTATCATATACTTTTTAAGCCGGAAATTTTCCGACGGCCTTTAAATTTTCATCAATATAATAGTAGCCTCTGGGACCGGGTTATCTTTCCCTCCATCATCCTAGAGTTCTTAAATTTGCTGAAACCAGCAAGATTTGCTGAGTCATGTCATCGTAGCCCCTGAGTGTTAAGGTGACTCGAGGAGTTGTCTTGAGATTCTCCATATTTGACCGTGATATAAACCGGCATATAGCTGAACAGCGGACCGCTGTCATATGTTGAAGTTGGAAGCAAGGCGGTGAGTTAATGATCTTGCAATACTAATTGTATATCCTTGGCATTGATAACGCAATGTAAATCCACGAAAGTTTGAGGTCGATCGTGGCGGGTCGTAAATGACTCCATATGATTTGTGTCAATAATCCGGCTAGCGGTTCATCCCAGCTGGTTATTTAAGAAAAACCGTAATCACGGCGACTTGTGTGCCCTATCCATTGAATCATTTGGTACAGGTGGGCGAGTCAGCTATGGCATTATAATCCGGTGCGGACGGGCGAGTCGGCTGCGGCGTTTGTAAACCGGCGCGGACAAGAGAGTTGGCAGCGGCATTGTAAGCTGGCGTTGACAAGAGAGTCGCCACGTCGCATTGATGTAACGATCAATTGTCCTACATCAAAAAATATCACAAGCCAAAGTACTTGTTCTTTGACAAAAAATAGTATGTGCCAATAAAATAGACTTAAAGGTATATCACCTGATTCGCCTGGACAACAGATGAGTCGGCCGTAGGAGCAGACAGATGAACCGGCCGTGATGTTGTAAGCCGGTGTGAACGGGGAGAGACGGCACCGACGTTGTAAGCCAGCACACATCGGCGAGTCGGCCGTATGTTGATGTAAACCGGACTATACGGGACGGCGGCCTATGCGCTCTATTGGGCAATTCGTGCGAGCGGGCGTGGTCCTAATGAGTTGATGCAGGCTGGACCGCGAGAAAGGCGGCTTACATGCTTGTCAGTCTAGTGGCGTGACATGGACGATCGCTAGTGCATGCACTCCGTATCCGCGGTATAATGGCATAAAAAATTGTCCTGAAGTTTTGTGAACGACAGATGATCTGTACATAAACTTCCAATACCGATTGATTCATCTAGTGCGTAATCTTCCTTTTCCTCCATACTTTTGTCTGGATGTAGGCTAAATATTGGCCTTTGAGCTCCACGTAACATGTATGCAGCACCAAAACATGGCAGCACCTTTCTTTGATAACATTTTGAAATGTCAGGCCTTGTCCTCCCTTCAGTCCGTCGGGTCAAACTCCCCCCTTCTCTTTTATCTCAGCAGGCCAAGGCCATATTAGCGAACAGGAGGTGAGACAGGCGAGCAGCAGCAGCTAGGGAGGTGAAACAGGGCGTCGGAGCTAACAACCCGCAAGACAGGGGCAACACGACCCGGCGGCGGCGGCTTGGCGGCACCGTGAGGCGGGGCCAGGTCAAGGCCGTGGCCGTGCAGAGCGAATATGAGGCGGCCCAGCGGAACAAAGATATAGGACACCAATGGAAGCAGTGCGGGGTCGATTTGACCTGGTGGCAGTACGGCGAGGCGAAGCAGCCTGCTATAGAGGCCGACCAGGCGTGCTACGAGTGCAGAGGCGTCCGAGTTCTGTGCGACGATCGCATACATCTCCGAGTCATAGTGGATTTGACCAATCAATATTCAGGTTGTATTTCCTCCGGATCGTGGACTCCTTTTTTTATCCAAGCGCATGACCATTGTCTACCCGTAGGAAGTATAACTCCGATTTGAACACAGTAGTGCTCTTTTAAATAATGTTCCTTTGATCCTCGTGCTCATCAAGCAGTAGTAGTATGATGGTTAATGGAAACGTCTTTTAGCTTTTGGATTAGTTTCCAGACTTTATAATCTCTCTGGTTGCAGCTCTTTCCAAGATTGAAACAGATATTCTATTCAATTGTCGCTTGCTAGTTCTCAGTTGATCTCCGCATGTAATTGGCCGATACTCATAGCAGTACTGCTACTCGTTTTGATCTCCACTTGATTATCTTTGTATCCACGTGGACTAGCAGTACTAAACAGCCTCTGGACTTGAGCTTGTAATCCGGTCGTAGCAACTTACAAAAACTTGGCGGATCAGACAACAGAAAACTTTTGTCTGTTTTGATGAAAACTGTGACTTGACAGCTTGCGGATTCGGCGAGACCAATCTCTCGTCGGTTTGGACTGATCGTCTCGCGTCGGCGGCACACAGAACGCAAAAAACCGTAATTTCTTTAACCTCGATCTCGTATATTGCTCCGACTGCTTACCACGGAGACGATGTGTATCCTTCTGTGTTGGTTCTCTTTCCTCCAGTCACATCACGATCTTCTCGATCTTGGAAGAAATTCCTCCAAAAACTCAACATCACCGTGCGCAGGCCCAACGATGGGCGCCAACTGTCGTGGAATTGTCACGGCAGATGTCCTAGTGTGAGGACTTAGTCATGGGGCCAACGCATCTATGTGGTAGCTTGAGAGGGGTTGAGCGGGATGAGAGATACGAGGTTTTACCTAGGTTCGGCCCCTCACGGTGGAGGTAAAAGCTTACATCTTGGTTCATTGATATTGATGATGATGATGATCACGATTACAAGGGTGCTCTATCTCGAGAGCTATAGACTTGTTTGTCTAACCCTAATCTGACTAACTTGTCAAACTTGTAAAACTTGTCCCTCTTGGGGAGCGCTGCCCTCCTTATATAAGTTAGAGGGGCGGGTTATATGTGGAGTCCTATTAGGATTAGGACTAGTATACCTTCTAATACAAACCGGATACAAGTCCGGGTCTTAACTCCTTGTAAGGTAAATATTCCTCACGCCTTTCCTCTTAAACCGGCCCACCATTAACATAAACTGGCCTTATGGGCCTTGGGCCTTGTCATCCATCTGTCCCGCCTACTAGGTTACCAGTGAGTCATAATGTTCAGGCAGTTTGCTTGTAAACCGTCTGGCAGGGCGGGTCACCAGTGAATCGCCAAGTGTAAACCAGGTCTCAAGTAAACCGCCAAGTCCGGCCGGGTCATAATGCGGGGTATATCCCCGACGACACCGCAAAAGAGTATTACATCGAATAGATCTCCAAGAACATCAAGGAGAACATGGTTTGAGAATCAAAGAGAGAGAAGAAGCCATCTAGCTACTAGCTATGGACCCGTAGGTCCGTGGGAAGCTACTCACGCTTCATCGGGGAGGCAATGGTGTTGATGTAGAAGCCCTCCATGATCGAATCCCCCTCCGGCAGGATGCCGGAAAAGGCCCCTAGATGGGATCTCATGGGTACAGAAGGTTGATGTCAGGGGAAACGACACCTATGGGATCACTAGGGTCCTTTTTTGCTATGGTTCGCGGGCGCGAGGTTGTGCAAAGAGCAGGTTTAGAAGCCAGCATGAGGATCGTTTACCCAGGTTCGGGCGCGAGGATGCGTAATACCATAGTCATGCTTTGGTGTATATTTGAGTGTTCTTGAGTTCTTGAACTAGCTACGATGTGTGCATCATCCAAAAGATCTGAATCCTTCTCCAGTACGCCTCGGGCCTCCTTTTATAGTCAAAAGGGGCTGCCACATTGGCACACAGGAGGTGGAAAGGTATATAGTAACCGAGTCTATCTCCTGGCATCGTAGGACAAACACATTTAATGCGCTGCTGACGTGCTTTTCTTGCTTTATTAGGGACGACAAGGAAGCTCGTCCCAACTATCGCCGCCTCGCCTAGCTTTGACGTGTGTCTGAACTGACAAGGCGTGTAGTGCCATGTTAGCTAGCTGCTGAGTTGGTGCGGTGGTTGAATCATCATGAAGATCTGCATGCCACCACGCACACTACTAGGAAAAGGCTAATTAGTGGCGCACCTGTTTTGGCCATTAATGGCGCACTACAGGTGCGCCACTAGTAACAAGTACTAATGACGCACCCCTGGTGCGCCACTAGTATCCCAGATAATAGTGGCGCACCTGGCAGTGCGCCATTACTATGTCCCTTGGTGCGCCATTACTATGCCTCCCAGGGGGCCATATTTACCTTATGCTCTGGGATACTAATGGCGCACTTCTACATAATGCGCCACTAGTATGTTTATTGCAGTGCGCCACTAAAGTGAAGTATGGTGCGCCACTAATATGAATATTAGGATTTTTTTTCTTTTCTGATATTTGCACAGGTTACAAAATGTATTACTGCATAGAATATAGATAGCACAACATATAAACAACAGATTTATCGAATACAATAGAAGATTAGTCTCCGAATACAATTCATCATATTAGTCTCCGAATTCAAAAGACTGAACAAAGTTAGAACATTACAAGTCTCGAGACCGCGAGTAGCGAGTTTGTCTTCACATTACAAGTCGATATCGATCATCTAAACTACCATCACATAGAAGAGAGCTGCGGTCATCACGATGAGCATCATCGTGATGAAACTGGTCTTCATCTGGTTCCTCCTCCGCTGCCTCCTCTCTCTCCCGCTAGATAGCGCGTGTATCTAGCTTCCGCCTCCGTCCTAGTGGTGTACCCTATGTAACTAGTACCGCTGAAACGGTGAACCTGTCACCGACACTCCTCCCAGTCGTCGTAGACTCCAGGAACCTTACCCTTGTACACGACATACGATGGCATCTCTATGCACTAGAGAGAAAAAACGTTAGTAGCAATTCATAGACAATACATAAGCAATATATAAGTATGCAACAAAAGGATCGGAATAGAAAAGCGACACATTAATAGCATGATTCATGGTCCTACTAATAAATAGCATCGATTACATGTAAGTTGAACGACTGTCCAAACCAAAGAGTCATACAAGTTCATTAAAGTTTAATTACAACATGAGCTAATCGATATTTCAGAACTACATAGCATCACTAGTTTCGAATCGACTCAGGGACCGGAGCGTGGATGAAGACGTCGTCTTTCGTGATGGTCATGAAATCGCGATCGTTTTCAGCCTGCATTTGTAGTGTTGTTTCTATTTCACTGTTGGACGGTTGATATCTAAGGTAGAACTGCCCGGAGGTACGAAGGACATCTTGATGGATGATTTCCGCAAACTCTAACTGGATGCGAAAGAATTCTTGTCTGAGGTCCGCGTCCTGGATTGCCGACAAGCGTGCGGCCCAATCTTTGAGACTATTTGGTAGCAGAAGGTGATTATGGTCCCGTACGATCGCCCGCATGTGATGGAGGGCGTAGTAGGCATCCTTCTAACCGCCAGGCGGCTGCTTGACGCAGGGGAACGTTGTTACATGGGTGAACACGTGCTTGCCGTACTTAAAAATTGGCCTCCTGAAGGTGCCTCCAGATTTGGCGTAGCCGGGGAGAACATCATCAAGAACTTTCTTGATATTTGTGTAGTCTTTATTCGACTGGCAGTCCATGTCGAAATACGTGGCCATGGAATAGTTCGGGCTTAAGAGGATGCATGTGCAACGTGTGTCACTGCACAAAACACGGAATGTTAGAGAAAAAACAGAACGATCAAAATCTAAGAAATCATATGTTATGGGGCGGTGAGGGCATGACTTACTCGGGAAAGTAAGGCACGAGCAAGTTATCCTTATCTGGGTTCGCCTGAATGATGCCTTCGAGGTATGAACTCGCGACTTGCCGGTCCCCAGCGCTATCCAAGAGCTTGGCACGCATGTAGAATGGGTCGACTATCACGATGTCCGGGGTCTTGTCTCTAATGATCCACATCTCAATACTTAGTGAAAATAGCCGAATGAAGGTGTAGTGCAGCGGATGAAGGTTAATTAAACATGGCAAAGATGTCATCAAACCGCAAGACGATCATACCCCCGATGGCGCTATCAACAAAGCCCTTGCCCTCTGGCACCTTGGCCACGAAAACTGGTTATGCCACATCATTCTCAGAGAGACGCCCCTTCTCCAAAGAAAGAACATTGTCATGCAGACTCCGCATAGCACTGGTTGCAGCATTGAGCAGATTAGTCGGTAGCATCAGCATACCCGCCACATGCACCCTCCTCGATATATCCTTAGATGAAGGTGGCCCGTCCTGAGCACGGATCGTACTCGGTGCCGGCTGGCTCGCACCCTTGTTATTCTTTCTTTTCCATCCCTTCTTATTTTGTTGTAATGGGATCGAGTTCTGCTCAAAGACCACCTTCTTGAGTGTGTTGGGGCTGATAATATTTTGCACCTTGGCTATCTGAGGCTCGATGAAGGTGGCAGCTGGAGGTGCCTCCTGAGAACTGAACACCAGATGACGCCTATTGCAATTGGGTTTCTCCGCGGTACCAGCTAGATTGCGATCGTCTTTTGCAGGGTTGGGTTCTTGAGAAGGAGGCCCCAAGAATTCGTCACCATACCCATGTTCATTGAAGTACTTATCGACCCTAGTTAATGTACCGCCGTCGTCGTCCAGATCCTGTGCCATATGCATGTCTGGATCGACCATATGTTCGTCGTCATCATTCGGTACCGTTGTGTAGCGACCAGACCTCAAACAGTCTGATCTCTGTGCTCCGGTGTCATCCCTAGATCAGTAATTTTGACAGCACACAGTACACGGAGGATTTATAGCAGAGTAGCAATCACACACTTATTACATCGAGTGTCTCATAAGATAACTTATTACAATAAATATGGCTTAAGGCCATCTAATAACGATAACAGCGGAAGGCTTGGAAGATAAGTGAGTCCATCAACTCCAACGACATCACTGAGTATAGAACCACGACCTAAAACTCCTTAATCATTATCTGAAAAGTCTGCAACATTAACGTTGCAGCCCGAAAACGGGTCAGCACATGGAATATGCTGGCAAGGTAACACATAGAGAGTAATGGAATGAAACAGCTATACTATATGCATATTGGGCTGGTGGAAAGCTCTATGGTTACAGTTTTGCGTAAAGCCAATTTTTCCCTACTTCAAAGGAATAAATTTATTTAACTATCATGGTAGTGGTTAAACATTGAGAATGGTTGACAGCATTCTCAATCCCAATTAAGCAACATCATTAAACAAAACCCAACAAAATTAATTTAGAGTAACATGTTGAGATTCACATGATAATCCAGGTACTAGATACTCAAGATGTCCATAACTGGGGACACGGCTAATCATGATTAGTTTATTACACTCTGCAGAGGTTTGCGCACTTTTCCCCACAAGACTCGATCGCCTCTGTTGGGTTTCTCGCACTACAGGGTGTTTGAGAAGACGGATGACTGAGACATAGTCTTTCAGAAGCGCTAGCACCTTATGATCGGGTAGACCGTACCACCTACATCCCCTACATCTGCTAGTCTACCACTGTAAGAGTTCGCACAACTTAGTCAACTATGCTAGAGCCCATAATAGCTTGTGGCTGCACACGGAAGTTTCTAGTATGAATAATCTCATGATCCCTTTGAGCCTGGGTGGCGGTCCAAAAGAAAACAGGCAAGTCCTGGAATACCCAGGTGCCTCAATCCACCCAGATGTGTGTTTAAGTTGCCACCTTAGATAAACCATTAATTAACCAAACTCACATCTGTCATGGATATCACTCACCCAATCCACGTCTACTAGCATAGCATGGCATAATAAGCAAACATAGAAGTAACTCCCAAAGGTTTGATAATAAACAGGTAATAGGTACTACCTCAACTACTTCCCATCCCACAATTTAATTAGATCCTAATCATGCAATGTGTGAGGATTGACCTAATGCAATCAAACTGGGTAGTAGGAAAGTATGATCAAAGTGTTACTTGCCTTGCTGATGATCCGGGAAACCTACCGATTCGAAGTAACAAGCGGCGCACTCCGGGTATTCTATCACACACAAACAAACAAGCATACAATAAGTACTCATCTAATGCACAGGTAAAACTCAAAGAAGAGATCTAACCAGAAGGTTCAACTTAAGAACTCCGGTTGGCAAAAGAATCAAATCGAACGAAGCAACGAAAGTCAAACGGCGAAAGAAAACGACGAAACTCTAGGCGCTTGAATCGCCGGATTTCGATAAACGAGCGAAAAGTTATACTAAAACGAAAATTGGATCAGGAATCGCGATAAGAAAAATCGTGGATTTAATCCGAGAAAAAGAAAAACGACGAACGCTCGCTAAATTAAATAAACCAGAAAAACCAATCTATTTAAAAAACCGAAACTAGAAAAAAAACCGGCGGAAAAAACGACAGAAAAACCGAATGATTTTTTTAAAAAAAACTGATGGCACGGATTACGAGGTGAGGCGAACCTCGGGCGGCGTGCGGGCGAGGCGGCGGCGGCTCCGGCGACGGCGGGCTAGGGTTTGCCTCGGGTGGGCTGCCCCGGCTTATAAAGCCCTAGCGGGCCGGAGTCCTAGTCGGACACGGCCCGTAGGTCGGTTCGTTTTTTTTAATATTACGTGCAGAAGAAAAATAAAAAGAAATACTAAACAGACTCCAAAAATTCTGAAATAAATTTTCACGGGCTTCTAAAATCAAGCCGCACAAGGTGAACATTTATTTGGGACCTAAATGCAATTTTGAAAAACGCACATTTTTCCTAAATTCAAATAAAATAACAAAAACTCCAAAATAAAATCTTGTTTGATTTTATTATTAAATCCTCAATATTTCTTTATTTTGGGAAAGTCATTTTATTCCCTCTCTCATATTTTTGTAATAGAAATAATTGATGATAAAATAAATAAAATCAAATAATCCTATTCTCAAAATTTGAGAAAACTCAAATATGAAAATAACGAAATCCCCAACTCTCTCCGTGGGTCATTGAGTTGCGTAGAATTTCTAGGATCAACCAAAATGCAAAATAAAATATGGTATGCAATGATGATCTAATGTATAACATTCCAAATTGGAAATTTGGGATGTTACACGTTGTGGCGGTCTTGCCATGGTTGGCGCCGGCACGACTGGCGGTGTTGTCTATGGGGTGGTGTCCCCCGCCACCAAACGAATCTGGCTCTTCAGCCAAAGCATGGACCAGCTTATACAGGCGCTGAGGGTCATCACATCATCTTCGTCATTCCTAGGGGGTCGATACAGAGGTAACAAGTCATCACAGCCCCGCAACACCCGAACTAGTTGAACCCTATACACGTTGGGTGGCATCGGATTACCGAGGAACAGGCGGTTGCCCGGTTGAATGATTCTGGCCTTGGCGACATCGATCAACTCGCCGTTCACGAAGTACAGGAGAGTGCATGGAACGTCGGCAGCGTCCTGCGAAAACATGTAGGGCGTCAGGGATGCCCAGTCAAAGGCAAGGAGGTGAAGTCATCGGCCAAGAGGCTTAGTTACCATGATGGCGTCGAGCTCGGCTAATGTCGAGGCACTGCCAACGGCGGGCGTGCAAGTGATGGAGCGGCCGCTAGCTGCCGAGGTGCCGGCCGGCGTATTCTTCCCACACCTAGGTGCATTAAGCTCCAATGCTGGCCCCGACGCCGGAGACACCAATACCGCCTCCGCCGGAGACACCAATACCGCCTCCGCCAGAGACACCAATGGTGCTGCCGGTGCATTGTGCGAGTTGCTACCCGCGAAGCTGGGAATCGGGGGCGGCCCCTGTTGGCCACCTGCAATCCAAGCCCGCAGCCCCTCAAGCAAGGTAGGCATAATGGCAGTGATCGTCGCTCCCAGTTGGTCTCGCACTTCCTCTTCGACTATCTCCGGAATGTGCACCACTTGTGCCTTGAGTTCTTGAACCTCGCGCTCCTGGCTTTTCGAGCTGGTCTTTCTCTCCTTTCGCCCAGCGGTATAGTATTCCGACCATTTCGTGGAGAAGCCTTTGCCAGCCACACGACCAACTGACGTCGGCTTACTGAGCTTATCCTTGTGTTTCATTATGTTCAATGCCCTATTTAAAGTGGTGTCCCAAGGGGAGCTCTGAGACGACCCCGCGCTACTGCTTTCAGTTTCCTGCGGAAGGAACATGAACCATTTAGAAATTTGGCTTCATTAATTAGAATGCAACCATATGGAGCTAATTACGCGGGGGTGTATTCCTTACCAGAACTAGCTCAATCGCCTTGGTCTTTGGATCTGTGGTAAGCTCCTTGGTTACTGGGTCAATCTTTTTACCGGGCCCTGACATAGTTCCTGGTCTGCTTGTCACGGTATTTATCGAAGAGGGGCGGTAGGCCTTGCTTGGCACGCTCCGCGTCCTCCTTGTCCCATACAGGTTCTGCCACTCTGTAACCGCCGGGACCGAGTTTGTGGACCCCTAAGTTCAAGTCCCGCATATCTTTCCCCCACTGACTTGATTCCGCGGTTGCGTTGCTCTTGCACTTGATCTTGAACTCCAGGTAGTCAGCTTCGCTGATCGAAGGATTTGTCTCCTTGATCTTCTCATAACTATCACCTTTTTCAATCATTTTCTTCACCGCGGCTCTCCAAGTAGCCAGGGTCGTGCTCATCTTCGTGAGGACGACACTGTTCACTTTATTCCCTGAGAGGCGTGTGTTTGCGAAGTCACCTGGGAACTTGTATTGTTCCTGTAGCTTCGTGAATAGGAGGTTACGCAAATTCCCTCGGTCACGATGCCTTAGGTTCTCGGTGTTGATCGAGACGGTGCTCCGGAGAATGCACCCGAGCTGTCCCGCATACCCCTTGACTAATTCTTTGGGTGCCGTTGGCTGCCCAATGGAGGACACTTCAGTAAATTCCCCCTTGACGGTGCCGAGCATGTTCGGGCGCCAGTCCTTCTGTTGCCTCTTCGGTTGACTGCCATCTGTGCGTGTGCTACCATAATCAGTGGTGGCATCCTTGGCGGCACCATCAGTGGTGTCATCCCCGATGCCACTAGGGGTTGTGTAGTCGGGATCGGTGTCTTCCGCGGCGTCCTCATAGCGGTGAGGTTCTTCCTCCATCTCTTGGCACAGCTCCCAGAATTGCTTGGCCAAACCACCGGCCTCATCATTGTGGGCCATGTTTCGCTCTAAATAGGAAAAAAGTTTGGTCAAAAAGTTGGTTATTGTCAAGGAACAAGATCTCTAAGTTGACCAAATAACCTAATTCTCGAGGAATATCGCCAAAAAATCGGTTATTGTCAAGCAACAATTGAGATATGTTTGTGATATTGCCTAGGTGTTTTGGGATGGAACCTATTAGTGTGTTGTTGCATAATGGCTCAGTGTTATTTAAGGGTTGGTTTGCAAGGAATTATCATGGTCTCGTCATTTAGGGTTTGTTGACACCGAGGCATCCTAAAAGCTAAGCTTTTATCATTTAGGGTTTGTCGATGCCGAGGCACCCTAAAAGCCTAAGTTTTCATCATTTAGGTTTTTATTGACACCGAGGCACCCTAAAAGCCAAGGTTTTATCATTTAGGGTTTGTCGACGCTGAGGCACCCTAAATGCTAAGTTAAGTTTTCATCATTTAGGGTTTATCGATGCCGAGGCACCCTAGGTTGACTGATATATATGGGTATCTTCTAATAATATGCCCTATCAAGTATGGCGCAACAGTTAAAAAATAGCCAATAGTGACATGCAAGTGCTGACAGAAAAGGGAAGGAGAATTCTAAGTTGGGCCTAATCACTTGGCTCTATTGCCACCTATGGCAGTTGCATATTAGTTGTGCAAAAAAAATTAAGAGCGGGTAGTAATGAATAATATTTAATGGGACACCTCAAAAAGCTAATCTAGTATCTCCATTTAACAGTTTTCAACTAGAAAGTGCACAAAGTGCAATAAACAAATTATTTCAACCCCCAAACAATAATGATAACATTCTTTTCCTGAACTATAAACGACTCATGGTTTCGTCTGTCCACACATGAATTCAGCATATGTGTTTAATGCAGCAAGAATAAAGGGACACCATATGTCCGGCATCTTCTACATGATGACTGTGTACTGCATCTACTTCGTGATCATGTCCTGGAGATTCTTCGTCTTCTCACCCGCCCTCGCCGCGGTTGTCTTGCTGCCCTTCCTCATTTCTTGCCCAGCCCCCATGGACGACTTCATAATCATCTTCATCACCTTGCCACCGATAGCCATCCATGAAACCATGCAAGAGCAGGTGGTCCCGCACCTGTACGGAATCCGGGTCCATAAGGCTCTTCAGCTTGCATCTTCGACACGGACATCTTATCTCCGTCTCGTTCTTTTGAAGCATCTCGGCCTTCGCGGAGCTCAAAAACCTATTCACGATGCCTTCTGTCATCGTGCAGACCATGGTCGCCTGCGGGGTAGAGCAAAATGATATTTTAGAACCAATTTTTTTTGGCATGACTTTGCCAAAAAAATAAGACAAAAAAGAATGCATAGTGCCAAATTCTCGCCGAAACGGGAATGAATCAACATTCCGGCAAAATATTGGCAACTATCGCATTTCAAATACCGGTACCTTCAAACACAAACATATGCAATACCACCAACATATGCAACACCACAAACATACGCAGATCTAGGCCATAAAAAGTGCATGTGCATGTTGTTGGAGGGAGAAAAAAATAGATCTACAACATAAAGAAAGCTTTCCCCTTACTTAACCATCAAAAATGGTAATTTAACCACTTAATTTGGGTGAATCTATGGTGCAAATGAGGTGAGGAGGAGGAGGAAGCCGAGACAAGCTTGGAGGAGGAGGTGGAGAGAATGAAGTGGGGAAAGTGAGTGTGGTAGGTGGCTGTCCAAAATATCTAGCTGCTCTCAGGTTACCAATGGTGCACCACCTAGAAATGCACCATTAGTAACCCTGGTTACTAATGGCACACCTGTTACGTGGTGTGCCATTACTAGTTTTGCAAAAAAATAAAAAAAATTGTTAGTAGTGGCGCACCGTGGTTGTGGTGCGCCATTACTAGTTTGAACTAGTAATGGCGCACTAGACACAGGTGCGCCATTACTAGTTTTGAAAAAAAAAGTAAAATAATAATAATTGTTAGTAGTGGCGCACAGAGCGTGTGGTGCGCCATTACTAGTTAAAACTAGTAATGGCGCACTATGCCCTGGTGTGCCATTACTAGTTTTGGAAAAAAATTGTTAGTAGTGGCGCACCATGGGAGTGGTGCGCCATTAGTGATATGGACACTAATGGCACACCTACACATGGTGCGCCACTGCTATATAGCAGTGGCGCACCACATGTGTGGTGCACCATTAATGTCCATATTAGCTATAGCCCTTTTCCTAGTAGTGGCAGGTGCTTGTTGAGTCGGCCTAGAGGCCGCACGTTGCCACGCAGGCGCCTGCCCAGCTGGTGGGCTGGTAGCTGCATGGGAACGGCAGCGGATTCTTGGCAGACGTGGGCCAGGCTGCGGCCCCGTGGATGTTTTCGGCAAGAGTCTTGCGGGGGCCCCGGCAAGGTTCTTGCCGCGGCATCTTGGTCGTCCCCGGCAAGGGTCTCACCGGGGGTCTCGTGGGTATCCTTGACAAGGATCTTGCCGAGGATCGTCGTCTCCTGGGCGTCATCTAGTCTTGTGTGTTTCTGGTTTCCACAAAGATTTGCATGCCACCATGGAGGTGCCTCCCAAGCCTCGGTTCCAATGCTGTCGATGGCGTCGGAACTCACGGGCTCAAGGGTGGCTGCGATGTTGGTGTTGGGCAAGTTTCCCCGGCAAGGGCCTTGTCGGGGGAGTCCACCTCACCCCTCTCCTCTTCATGTTTCTGGCTTGACGTTGTTCTGGTTGTCTTGTGGCTTTGCTTCCTTCCTCTGCCCCGCTATGTGTGGCCGCAGGCACGGCACTAACTGCCCGCGCACAAGTAAAGGGGTTCAAAATAGGACCCCTCCTTTTGTGCACCGACAGGAGCCCTCGGGCTTGGGCCATACATAAGGGTGACGCGTTGTTGGGCTAGGCCCAAAACCGTGCGTGGGCATGCGGGGCTGAGTTTTACTGCTATAACTCCCTCGCCCGTCGCACTTCCCCACGACCCGAGTTGAATGCGCGATGTGTGGGTCGTGTGTGACGTGGGGGTCATGCGTGGGGCGGTTGCTGCCCTCATGCATCACATCGCAGTGGTAAAGAGGCGACCCGCGCCTTCCCCATAAAAAAGGGGAAACCACGGGCATGCTTCTCATTTACCCTCTGCATCTCTCCAACTTCGGAACCGCCCCCCCACCCCCCACCCCCGCATTCTTCCTCAAGGGAAAAATCCGAAACTCCCGCCTCCATCCGCTGCCGCCGCGCCCCCCTTTCCCTCAATCTCCCATTGCTCCAGATTCCTCACCTCTTTCCCGGCCGCCATGGCACCCAATACCAGTAAGGGCAAGGGAGTGGCCAAGGACGCCGGGGAGAAGGAGATGCCGGAGAGCGAGTCAGCGGTGCTTCGGACGAAGCTTGCCTTCTTCCCCTCAAAGGTTGATGCGGTCCACCTCAGGGACTACTTCAGGCCTCTGTGGGGGGTGAAGACGACGGGGCATCTGGCCACGCACATCATCCTCGCCTATTTTGCCGAGGCCGGCTCGAATCGGTATCCTTTCTTCATTGACTACTTCTCCTGCGGGCTCTGCTCCCCTTTCTCCGACTTTTTCAACGATGTCATGCACACCTACGGCTTCCATATTCTTGATTTTACGCCGAATGTCGTGGCGTGCATGACCCTCTTTGCCCACCTCTGCGAGGGCTTCACCGGAATGCTTCCCAACACGGCGCTCTTCCGCCACTACTTCTTTCCCCGTATCCAGGCGGGGGGTGACATCTCTTGCTGCGTCACCTGGATCCCACAACCCTAGGATAAGGGCACGTATACGGAGGGCGCCTAGAAGGAGAGGTGGGAGGAGTCGTGGGGCCGGTGGCTATGGATCGAGGAGGAGGATCTGCAGGAGTTCTGCCGAGTTCGTCAGAGCCCGCCAATCCGCCGCAAGGACTGCAGCAACCTCGACGCCGACGACAAGAAGCTCGCAATCTCTACTACCAGAATCCATCGTCTCACCATGGCCGGGCTCACCCTTGAGATGATTAGGGATGATTTCATCCACCGCCGAATCGCCCCACTGCATAACAAGGGGAGGTCGGCCTGGCTCTTCAGGAACGCGGCCGATATCATGAGGCTTCGCCCTGGCTTGAAGCACAACTTCACGGTGATGGGGCACGCCCATTTTTTCAGAGGCTTTTTCAGCTTGATGTGGGTGACAATGGCAGGGCTGAGAGAGCCGGCAAGGCTGCGAAGGTCGGCAAGGCCGTCAAGGGGCCTCTGTTCGGGTTGCCAGCGGGAGTGGTCCCGATGAGCAACAACTCGCACCAAACCGGACTTCAATGCGCACGGCCTTGACCCAAATTGGGCCGAGCCGGAGGCGGAGCAGGTGCAGGAGTTCTTCGACAACCTGTCGGAGAGGTACGTCCGCGATGAGCCGCTGCTTATCCAGGACACCACCAAGGAGGAGCTAGACTACATCACCGCTAGGGCGATGGAGGCGGTGCCCGCCAGGGAAGCTGGCAGCGCCGGCCATGTGGAGGACGAGGCCGAGGCGGCCGCGGAGGAGGACGAGCTTGCCAGATGGGAAGAGTCTGCTGGGGAGGCCAGCAGCGCCGGCACCGGGTGTAACACCCTCGATGCGGCTATATCTCCCATGTGTTGAAGCACGACTTAGAGGCATAACCGCATTGAAGGCAATGTCGCAAGAGGGGTAATGTTTACACATCCCATGTACTGAATAAGAAAGAGGTACAGAGTTGGCTTACAATCGCCACTTCACACAATACATGAATAAAGCATTACAACATTCAGATACAATCAAGGTCTGACTACGGAACCAAAATAAAAGAAGACTACCCCTAATGCTACAGATCCCCGATCGCCCCAACTAGGCTCCACTACTGATCAACCAGAAATGGAAAAAACATAACGAACACGATCTTCATCAAGCTCCTCCTTGAGCTCGGTTCCGTCACCTACACGGTTATCATCGGCACCTACAACTGTTTGAAGTAACCTGTGAGTCACGGGGACTCAGCAATCTCACACCCTTGCGATCAAGACTATTTAAGCTTATGGGTAGGAAAAGGTAATGAGGTGGAGCTGCAGCAAGCACTAGCATCTATGGTGGCTAACTTACGCAAATGAGAGCGAGAAGAGAAGGCAAAGCATGGTCGTGAACTAGAAGTGATCAAGAAGTGATCCTGAAACTGCTTACGGTCAAGCATAACTCCAACACTGTGTTCACTTCCCGGACTCCGCCGAGAAGAGACCATCACTGCTACACATGCGATTGATGTATTTTAGTTCAGATAAGTGTCAGGTTCTCTACAACCGGACATTAACAAATTCCCATCTGCCCATAACCGCGGGCACGGCTTTAGAAAGTTCAAAACCCCGCAGGGATGTCCCAACTTAGCCCATCACAAGCTCTCATGGTCAACGAAGGATATTCCTTCTCCCAGGAAGACCCGATCAGACTCGGAATCCCGGTTACAAGACATCTCAGCAATGGTAAAACAAGACCAGCAAAGCTACCCGAATGTGCTGACAAATCCTGATAGGAGCTGCACATATCTCGTTCTCAGGGCACATCGGATTGTCCAAGGTTCCGGTAGGCCAGCCCAGAGTTGCCCCTGGTGGCCACCGGCAGCTGACAGGTTGGACCAACACTCAGAGGAGCACTGGCCCGGGGGTTTAAATAAAGATGACCCTTGAGTCTGCAGAACCCAAGGGAAAGAAAAGGCTAGGTGGAAAATGGTAAAACCAATGTTGGGCCTTGCTGGAGGAGTTTTATTCAAGGCGAACTGTCAAGGGGTTCCCATTATAACCCAACTGTGTAAGGAACGCAAAATCAAGGAACATAACACGGGTATGACGTAAACTAGGGCGGCAAGAGTGAAACAAAACATCAGGCATAAGGCCGAGCCTTCCACCCTTTACCAAATATATAGATGCATTAATATAATAAGAGATATTGTGATATCCCAACAAAATATCCATGTTCCAACATGGAACAAACTCCATCTTCACATGCAACTAACAACGCTATAAGAGGGCCTAAGCAAAGTGGTAACATAGCCAAACAACGGTTTGCTAGGACAAGGTGGGTTAGAGGCTTGGCTTAGCAACATGGGAGGCATGGTAAGAAAGTGGTAGGTATCGCAGCATAGGCATAGCAATAGAGGGAGCAACTAGCAAGCAAAGATAGAAGTGATTTCGAGGGTATGGTCATCTTGCCTGAAATCCCGCAAGGAAGAAGAATGAGTCCATGAAGAAGACAAACGGTCGTAGTCGAACGTATCCTCACAAACGTGACTTTATCGGAACCAACCCGAAGAAGCAACACCGGAAAGAAGTACACAACATAGTAAACAACCAACACATGAACATGGCATGATGCACAATCGAGTATGATGCATGTCCGGTTTAATGAAGCATGGCATGACAAAATGCACAAACAATCCTACAAATTAAGTGGATCTCAACATGCAACTCCGTTGCATATTGACGAAACACGACGTGACTTATTTAGTTCGATCTTGTTTATGTACCCAACAATATTAAATGTTTTTAACCATGGCAAGAGGGTGAAGCAAAGAAAACTACCTATCTAGTCAAGTTTAAATGAGGCCAAAAACAACAACAATAATTCCGGAAAGTCCCCATATGCAATATTTGAATTTGGTACTGTTCTGCCCAAAAGCAAATTTTAGAGTTGTTAAACATGCAAAGCAATGCCACCATGTTAAACTAGGCATTTTTCTACCCCATTTACATATAAAGTTTATTAAATTTGGAGCTACGGTTAATTAGTTATGAATTAAATCATTTTAGCAAGTTATTTAAGCAAATTTAAACAAACCGCATTTTAAATATTTCAAACATAGATGAAAGTTGGATATTATGAATCTAGACAAAATTCTAATCAAGTTTCATATATAAATCATTTAGATCTGATGCACGGTTAATTAGTTATTAAATGCATGAATGCTGAGGGTTTTTCTGCAAAACAAGCAAACTCTCGATAATAGCTAAATTCGTAGTAGGGGAAAAAACACATCGGGCCGAACAAAGATGGGTTGGGCTGTGCTCACAATGGGCCAACAGTGCACAGTGGGGGTTCTCACCCAGTGGGCCTTGGCCCAAGGCGGTGGAAGCAGCAGGCCGGTGGATCTGGCGCGGCTGGGCCTCTGCTTAGCCGAACAAGGAGGTGGAGGGGGGCGCGATCAACGGGACGACGAGCGAGGAGCTGCAGCTTGTTGCAAGGGAAGCAGAGAACGCCACGGTGAAGCGGGACTTGGCGCGGCGACGGGAAACCTGCCAGATCCAAGGCGGCACGACCGGATCAGGGCAGCAGTTGGACTTGGCGCTGGACGCAGAGGAGGGTCGTCGCGGGATCGGGCTGACGCGGACAAGTGCATGAGCTCGATGCAGAGGAGGCGGGCGGCAGCTGCTTGCGGTTCAGGGGACGAGGTGAGGGCAGCGCCACGGCGTTGGACTTGGCGGCTTGTAGTTGCGGGCGTAGGAGGAAGGTGGAGACCGGCGAGGAGGCATGGAGGAAGGCGAGCTACAGATCCTCCGGCGGCACGGATCCTGTCCAGGACAGGCGCGGGAGGCGAGTCCATCGCAAGGAAGCTCTGAAGTGACGAAGAGGATGCGGGGCGCCATGAGGACGGGCGCGTGGACCTTGGGGCGTGGTATATATCCACGGCAACATGCGAGACACAGAGAGAAAGGGAGAGATCTGAGAAGAGGGAGCAGCAGGGAGAGATGGAGGGAAGGGGAGCAGCGGCAGAGGTCCACTCCTCTGGATCAAAGAGGGAGGAGGAGGCTCTCGATCGAGGCGGCGGGGTCTCGGAGTTTGGGCAGGTGGCTGCGCTCACGATCGAGCCTCGTGCTCAATCTGGAAGCGGGCATGAGGATGGATCGAAGGAATTGGCGGGTTGGGCGAGGGGAGATCCCGAGGGGGATTTGCAGAGGCGGCGCAAAGAAGCATGGGACAAGGTTCCTGATTTTTAGGGTTGGACCTTGTGTATATATATGGCAGGTGGATTAAGTTAGGGGCTATCGGATCCCTCCGGTCGTAATCGGGCGGTCGAGAAAAATAGGCTAGGGAGTCCAAATTAGAAAATGGTGATGTTTTGTAGATGTTTGGGGATGATCCGGACACAACGGTGACGACGGTCTGAGTCGGGTCCGGGACAACTTTCGGACGCGCACGTGAGGGGTTCGATGCACTATGCAGAGAGGGTTAGATTGGGCCTAGGTGGACTGTGGAGAGCGGGTTGGTCTGAGAGAAGAGGGGAGAGATGCAGCCCGGCACTGCAGTCTCCTGAGACCGAAAACGTCCGACGATAGACTGGCTATACTGCCGCTATAGTTTAACGGTTGGGCTATCAAACGAACTCCGAATGCGATGAAACTTGACAGGTGGTCTATCTACACTATAATAAGACCACACACCAACTTTCAACCCATTCCGAGAACATCTTCCAGCCACTTATAAAATACTATTTCGGACATGCCGCAGGCGCGTGCAGGTGTGGACGGGCTCAGAACGGACGACGGAAAGAACTGGGAGTCCCGGACGGATGCAAGTTTGAAAACATGATTATGCAATGCGGATGATGACATGGCAAGATGCAACATGCAAACAACAATACAAGGCAACAATAGCGAAAAACTGGAAGACACCTGGCACATCGGTCTCGGGGCGTCACAACACTCCACCACTACGAGAGGATCTCGTCCCGAGATCTAGGATGGCACCGGAGGGAAAATGGAAGAGAAAGAGGAGAGGTAAAACTAATTGCTTCTTTGACAAATGAGTGTAACCAAAGAACCTTGCGAGGTTGAACAAATTTCGAGAA
Organism: Triticum aestivum; assembly: GCF_018294505.1. Taxonomy (NCBI): domain Eukaryota; kingdom Viridiplantae; phylum Streptophyta; class Magnoliopsida; order Poales; family Poaceae; genus Triticum; species Triticum aestivum. The sequence goes on from NC_057794.1 coordinate 92,067,729, forward strand.
AAGAATACAACAAAGATGAACAAGGTCGAAAACACTCCGGTTAAAACAAGATAGAGAAGGACAAGAATGCTATAATTTGGACAGCACTCCGACTGTAAATGGAAAGAATCGAACATGATCTTGACAAGATGAGGATACTTTATGAAAACAACAACACATTGCCTCTGGAACTATTGAAAGAATGGCACAATGGATAAGAAAGATTTTAGGCAGCACTCCGGTAGAAAAGTGGCAAAACTTGACAAGATGAGAGAACTGGAATGAAAACACGACACTCCGGTTGAATGGATAAACAAAGGAAAGAGCATATGACGTTGGCAAAATGAGATGATAGGATGAAGAGAGCAACATCACCAAGCCTCCGGAAGAAATGAAAGAATGCAATGAAAAGAACGGAGAAGAAAACAACATGTTCTACCTCAAATGAATTTGAGAGAGCATCCTTAAAAAGAAGGATTGAACGGAGTTGTTGGGAAACCAACAACGAAAAGAACAGGCTTGTTGAGGGCTTATGGAAAACATCTCAAAAACTTGAGGTGAAAACCTGCCACAAACGAAAACAATTGCTTGCTTGAGAGCGACGGAGAGATGAAAACATCTTTCATCGTGCGAATAGGAGGAAACTTGGATCATCGATAAACACCATAAATAGCAACATTCCTTAGGGAAGGTTTTAGGTGAAATATAACCCAAGATAACTCCAATGAAGAGATTGATAGATTTAAAATACCTCATTCTTAATAACATGTGAATCATGAACTCAAATTATCAAGAATGACATAATACCACATCCAATGATATGGTAGAATGAATTGCACTCCGGATTACAAGATGAAGAAAACTTGAACTCCTCTGAAAAGAATCTCAATAAACACTTCGAGAAGGAATTAAATCCTTGATGAACCATCACGTAGAGCCTCCATGAAGAACTCTGGTAACAAAAGGATGATCAAACGAAAGGAAGGAGAAATTGAAAACACAAGGTGAAGCCTTGTGATGATTTAGAAGGAGCTTCATGACGAGACAATGCGGAAAGGCTTGGAACTCCGGAAAAGAAAGATGAACAAATGAAATCAAGAATTTTGATGAACCTCCGGAATAAGAAATTAATCACTTGGATGGAACAAGAATAAGAATTACATTATGCTTATTTGACATACTACTTATTCTCATAGAAAGGATTAAGATAGATATATCGCAAACTTGAGAAGGTCTTCCACGAACCACCGGTAGGATTGAAGCAACAAATAAATTGATATGATAAACGAAGGAAGAGAAATCTTGAGTGAACCACCGTAAGAATTGAACAAGAAAAGTAGTAAAAGCACAATTCACTGGGAAGAATTGGAAAATGAATGAAGATACTTGAGAGAATTTTTAGATACAAGCGAAACAAAGAGATCCCGAGCTTATTAGAGAATACTTGAATGATGCACCGATAAGATTTGGAGGATGAGAGCTGAAAGCTGAGAATGAATAAACCCGAAATGATGGCCTTCGGAGAATCGAACAGAAAAGACTCATGAAATGCTCCAGAAAGGTGAAAAGAATTGTCACAATCGAAACAATTATGAGAGGAAGGCAACAGGCTAGAATCATGAATCTTTGAGAGAATGGATAAGATTTGAGAGAAACTCTTCTTTGGTCTTCAAATGTTGATAATGACGATGAGAAGCACCACCAAGGATTGTTGAAGCACTTCGGAATGAAGAATAAAAAAGGTTGAGCCAATGATGAAAAGAATTTGAAAGATCTTGGAGAAAATCAACTGACTGATGATGAATCATTCTTACGTCAAACTTCACAAAGAATTTAGGATAGCTCCGAAAAATTAGAAGAGTCACGTAAGATCCTGGGAAAAGACCTGTGGGTTAGGGCCCACTCAAAATACACATCATTGAACGATTACTAACAAGGAGATAGCGCTGGTTGAATTAAAATGGCTTGAATAAAATAATACCTCGAAATAGCTTGAACGGATTAAGAGTGGAAACACGAATCTCCTGAGATATCTTTAGCACTCTGGAACAAAAAAATAGCGAGAAGTGGATGATTATGAGGTGCAATGGCATGAGAAAACATTTGAAACGAGGAAAAGAATATGATCAACACCAAAAGCTTGAATTGAATCCAGCAGAGAAGAAAATGAGTGAAGAGTGACGAACTTGAAGCTCCTTTAGAATCTTCATGAGAATCACCGGATAAGAACATTGATGGAAAAGTATGGAGAGACTTCACATCCATAAGATGGATACTCGAATAAGAAATCTGAGTCCTTGAAGAAAAAGGGTGGGAGGGTGGGAAAACAAAGGCAACTTGGAACGAATGAAGCAAACACCGTTGAGAAGAACTGATAATTGATCTTGCGAATGTTGAAGTGATCGGATCCACTTGAAGAGAGACACACCGGTTCAGAAGAAATTGAGATGGCAAACTCGAAGATCGGGAAGGATTAGTATCCACATACAAATATGAGAACACCACATAGGAAAGGTATGGAATCAACATTTGACTTCGAAGCAACTCGAATACCACAACTGAAAACAAAACAAAGGATTGGCTTGCGGAATAAGCCGGAACAAACATATGATAGAGATTTCGTCGGAAGTTTTCATGGTGGGGCCCACACGGGCTCGATCGTATAGCACCATCATGTACAAGGCAATGCACATGACATACGAAGCATCCCCGAGTCAGTATAGCCAAGGACTCTCTAAGACACAATGAGACTACTGTAAAACCAACCGTGGATAGGCGGACCACTAGACGTCGAACCCCAATTTCATATCATACATCTGTCGGAAAGATATCCTAAGAGCTACTTGAATTCCCACTTATAAACTCCCAAAACTCTCCCGGTTATGCAATCAGGTGTTGGGGATACAGGGGAAGCATAATATCTCACCCAAAACTAGCAAATCCTACATCTAGTTGTATCCATCCTTCAACACATAACCAAGAAACCTTCGGAAATCATTTACCTCAACCTTCGAAAAGCATCCGTTATACAAGTCATGGCAATACTCCTGAACCCCCGCCCCAGTACTGGGTGGCATCGAGGTTATCTCACCAACAACTGCATAAAAGAGATTTTCAATGTCGGTGAAACTCAGGTATTCCAGAAGTGCAACGATAAAATTGTGACGACAACACCTTGGAGCTCAACACCCCGGGACACTGCCACAACCCCTAAATGTCAGGAGGCACCAAGAACAATGTTCTCGTCACAAAACCATCGAAACGATTCCAAGATACCCGCGTGATCCTAAATTTTTTTTTGTGAAATTTGAGAAGAGAAGAGTCAAAACTCTACGTCACGATGACTCACCAGAGCGACGAAGGAACTGAGGAGTAAAAAGAATTCCTACTCTTCGATATATATAATCCTAAAAGACTCAAAACATTTTTCTAGACTCAACAATGCCAGCGATTTGATCAAGCAGGGGGATCCTAAAGTCGGGGAAGGCTCTGATTACCAACTTGTAACACCCTCGATGCGGCTATATCTCCCACGTGTCGAAGCATGACTTAGAGGCATAACCACATTGAAGGAAATGTCGCAAGAGGGGTAATCTTTACACATCCCATGTACTGAATAAGGAAGAGGTACAGAGTTGGCTTACAATCGCCACTTCACACAATACATGAAATAAAGCATTACAACATTCAGATACAATCAAGGTCCGACTACGGAACCAAAATAAAAGAAGACTACCCCTAATGCTACAGATCCCTAATCGCCCCAACTGGGCTCCACTACTGATCAACCGGAAACGGAAAAAAACATAACAAACACGATCTTCATCGAGCTCCTCCTTGAGCTCGGTTGCATCACCTGCACGGTTATCATCGGCACCTGCAACTGTTTGAAGTAATCTATGAGTCACGGCGACTCAGCAATCTCACACCCTCGCGATCAAGACTATTTAAGCTTATGGGTAGAAAAGGTAATGAGGTGGAGCTGCAGCAAGCACTAGCATATATGGTGGCTAACTTATGCAAATGAGAGCGAGAAGAGAAGGCAAAGCACGGTCGTGAACTAGAAGTGATCAAGAAGTCATCCTGAAACTACTTATGTTCAAGCATAACTCCAACACCGTGTTCACTTCCCGGACTCCGCCGAGAAGAGACCATCATGGCTACACACGCAGTTGATGTATTTTAGTTCAGATAAGTTTCAGGTTCTCTACAACCGGACATTAACAAATTCCCATCTGCCCATAACCGCGGGCACGGCTTTAGAAAGTTCAAAACCCTGCAGGGGTGTCCCAACTTAGCCCATCACAAGCTCTCATGGTCAACGAAGGATATTCCTTCTCCCAGGAAGACCCGATCAGACTCGGAATCCCGGTTACAAGACATCTCGACAATGGTAAAACAAGACCAGCAAAGCCACCCAAATGTGCTGACAAATCCCGATAGGAGCTGCACATATCTCGTTCTCAGGGCACACCGGATTGTCCAAGGTTCCGGTAGGCCAGCCCAAAGTTGCCCCTGGTGGCCACCGGCAGCTGACAGGTTGGACCAACACTCAGAGGAGCACTGGCCCGGGGGTTTAAATAAAGATGACCCTTGAGTCTGCAGAACCCAAGGGAAAGAAAAGGCAAGGTGGCAAATGGTAAAACCAATGTTGGTCCTTGCTGGAGGAGTTTTATTCAAGGCGAACTGTCAAGGGGTTCCCATTATAACCCAACCGTGTAAGGAACGTAAAATCAAGGAACATAACACCGGTATGACGGAAACTAGGGCGGCAAGAGTGAAACAAAACACCAGGCATAAGGCCGAGCCTTCCACCCTTTACCAAATATATAGATGCATTAATATAATAAGAGATATTGTGATATCCCAACAAAATATCCATGTTCCAACATGGAACAAACTCCATCTTCACCTGCAACTAACAAGGCTATAAGAGGGGCTTAACAAAGCAGTAACATAGCCAAACAACGGTTTGCTAGGACAAGGTGGGTTAGAGGCTTGGCTTAGCAACATGGGAGGCATGATAAGCAAGTGGTAGGTATCACAGCATAGGCATAGCAATAGAGCGAGCAACTAGCAAGCAAACATAGAAGTGATTTCGAGGGTATGGTCATCTTGCCTGAAATCCCGCAAGGAAGAAGAACGAGTCCATGAAGAAGACAAACGGTCGTAGTCGAACATATCCTCACAAATGCGACGTTGTCGGAACCAACCCGAAGAAGCAACACCGGAAAGAAGTACACAACGTAGTAAACAACCAACACATGAACATGGCATGATGCACACTCGAGTATGATGCATGTTCGGTTTAATGAAGCATGGCATGACAAAATGCACAAACAATCCTACAAATTAAGTGGAGCTCAACATGCAACTCCGTTGCATATTGATGAAACACCACGTGACTTATTTAGTTCGATCTTGTTTATGTACCCAACAATATTAAATGTTGTTAAACATGGCAAGAGGGTGAAGCAAAGAAAACTACCTATCTAGTCAAGTTTAGATGAGGCCGGAAACAACAACAACAACAACAACAATTCCGGAAAGTCCCCATGTGCAATATTTGAATTTGGTACTGTTCTGCCCTAAACCAAAATTTAGAGTAGTTAAACATGCAAAGCAATGCCACCATGTTAAACTAGGCATTTTTCTACCCCATTTACATATAAAGTTTATTAAATTTGGAGCTACGGTTAATTAGTTATGAATTAAATCATTTTAGCAAGTTATTTAAGCAAATTTAAACAAACATCATTTTAAATATTTCAAATATAGATGAAAGTTGGATATTATGAATCTAGACAAAATTCTAATCAAGTTTCATATATAAATCATTTAGATCCGATGCACGGTTAATTAGTTATTAAATGCATGAATGCTGAGGTTTTTTTTTTGCAAAACAGGCAAACTCTGGATAATAGCTAAATTCGTAGCAGGGAAAAAAACACATCGGGCAAAACAGAGATGGGTTGGGCTGTGCTCACAATGGGCCAACAGTGCACAGTGGGGGTTCTCACCCAGTGGGCCTTGGCCCAAGGCGGTGGAAGCAGCAGGCCGGTGGATCTGGCGCGACTGGGCCTCTACTTAGCTGAACGAGGACGTGGAGGGGGGCGCGGTCAACGGGACGATGAGCAAGGAGCTGCGGCTCGTTGCAGGGGAAGCAGAGAACGCCATGGTGAAGCGGGACTTGGCGCGGCGACGAGAAACCTGCCGGATCCAAGGCGGCGCGACCGGATCAGGGCAGCCGTTGGACTTGGCGCTGGACGCAAAGGAGGGTCGTCGCGGGACCGGGGTGACGCGGACGAGTGCACGAGCTCGATGCAGAGGAGGCGGGCGATGGCTGCTTGCGGTTCAGGGAACGAGGTGACGGCAGCGCCACGGCGTTGGACTTGGCGGCTTGCAGGTGCAGGCGTAGGAGGAAGGTGGAGGAGACCGGCGAGGAGGCATGGAGGAAGGCGAGCAGCGGAGGTCGACGCCGTCCTGTGCGGCTGCTACAGAGCCTTCGGCGCCGCGGAACCTGTCCAGGACAGGCGCGGGAGGCGAGTCTGTCGCGAGGAAGCTCTGAAGCGACAAAGAGGATGTGGGGCGCCATGAGGACGGGCGCGGGGACCTTGGGGCCTGGTATCCACGGCAACCTGCGAGACACAGAGAGAAAGGGAGAGATGTGAGAAGAGGGAGCAGCAGGGAGGGATGGAGGGAAGGGGAGCAGCGGCGGAGCTCCACTCCTCTAGATCGAAGAGGGAGGAGGAAGCTCTCGATCGAGGCGGCGGGGTCTCGGAGTTTGGGCAGGTGGCTGCGCTCGGGATCAAGCCTCGTCCTCGATCTAGAAGCTGGCACAAGGATGGATCGAAGGAATTGGCTGGTTGGGCGAGGGGAGATCGTGAGGGGGATTTGTAGAGGCGGCGCACAGAAGGATGGGACAAGGTTCCTGATTTTTAGGGTTGGACCTTGTGTATATATATTGAAGGTGGATTAAGTTTGGGGCTATCGGATCCCTTCGATCGTAATCGGGCAGTCAAGAAAAATAGGCTAGGGAGTCCAAATTAGAAAACGGTGATGTTTTGTAGATGTTTGGGGATGATCCGGACACAACGGTGACGACAGTCCGAGTCGGGTCCGGGACAACTTTCGGACGTGCACGTGAGGGGTTCGATGCACTATGCAGAGAGGGTTAGACTGGGCCTAGGTGGACTGTGGAGAGCGGGTTGGTCCGAGAGAAGAGGGGAGAGATGCAGCCCAGCATGGCAGTCTCCGGAGACTGAAAACGTCCGACGATAGACCGGCTATACTGCCGCTACAGTTTAACGGTTGGGCTATCAAATGAACTCCGAATGCGATGAAACTTGACAGGCGGTCTATCTACACTATAATAAGACCACACGCCAACTTTCAACCCATTCCGATAACATCTTCCAGCCACTTATTAAATACTATTTCGGACATGCCGCAGGCGTGTGCAGGTGTGGACGGGCTCAGAACGGACGACGGAAAGAACTGGGAGACCCGGACGGATGCAAGTTTGAAAACATGATGATGCAATGCGGATGATGACATGGCAAGATGCAACATGCAAACAAAAGACAAGGCAAGAACAGCGAAAAACTGGAAGACACCTTACACATCGGTCTCGGGGCGTCACACCGGGGCCCCTCACATCGAAGATGTGGTCGAGGAGTCGACCGAGGAAGAGGCCGAGGCTGGCGACCCTCCGGCCACGGGGAAGAAGGTGGTGAAGGCCGCGGTGGCGAAGAAGAAAGCGACCGCCTTTTCTTCATCCAAGCGTCGCCAGACTCCTTCCCCTTCCCTTCCTCTCACAAACATCGACATGGAGGTCGTCTTCGATCTTGAATCTCTCAGCCCAAGGAGGAAGAGGAAGGCAACGGAAGAGGAGGTGGAGGATGAGTAAGCATCTTGCCCTTCATCATCCCCGCCGCTTCAGACCGCGCCGGTTCTCTTGACTTCGTTTTATTCTTGCAGGGATATGGAGGCGCTGGTGCAGAGGGCAGCGAACAAGGCCAAGGCCTCGATGGGCGACAAGCCCCCGGCGGGTACTTCACGTATGCCGTTGTTGGTGGAGAGGAGCCCGGACAGCAGTCCCCAGCGCAGCCCCCGCTCCAGCCCCAGCGTAAGCTCACCATTCACTCCTCCACTGATGAACATTGGGGTGTGAATCCTTGATGCTGACCTTGCCGGGATCGTAGGAGAAGAACGGCGACAGGAGGAGCCGCTGAGGGCCACCACCAACACGCCGCCCCCCTCGACTATGCCGCCCCGAGGGGCATCCCCTGCGAGGGCATCCACCACTAAGCCCACTCATATGGAGGAGGAGACGAACTTGGGTGCCGGGGGCTCTGCCCCGGCAACAAATGCTGGAGGGAAGGGTGCTACTTCTTCCCAGCTTGAAGCGGGTAAGTCGTTTGCTTCCTGTCCTCGCTCTTTCTTTTTCTTACTGAACCTTGACCTTGGCCCCGTCTCACCCTCTCTTCTTGCTATCCAGATCCTTCCACGGTGGACCAGGAGGATATCGACACCATTATCTGGGAGATCGCCAGGGACGCCGAGGCCGAGGCCAACAAGGTTGCTGCTGAGGAGGCTGCCAAGACCGCCGCTGAAGAGGCTGCCAAGGAGCCTGCCGGGGAGGCCGGCAAGGCCGCTGCCGAGGAGGCTGGCAAGGGGCCTGCCGGAGAGGCCGGCAAGGCTGCTGCCGAGGAGGGGGTGGTTGACGACCAACCTTCCTCCTTTGCTGCCTCTGCCTCGAGGAAGTACTTGAAGGTGGGCAACGACCTGTTCGACCATCTTCCAGGAACGGCAAGCACCAGGGCGCCAACTGAAGGGGAGGCATTCAACGACGAGGCGCTCACCTCCACTAGGCTCCAGGTCGTTGACGAACTAAGCACCGGCGGCGGCGGTTCCCAAGAGGAGCAGCTGCTTCAGACCATGAGCACCAACTTCCAAAAGCTCTAGGCGCTTCATCGTGCCCGCCTGGACAAGGCAAAATCCAAGATGGCGGTGGTGGACAAGGCGGAGGCGGATCTCGAGGAACATGTCATCGAGATGCAGGCCTGGTTCTGCCAAGCCCACAAGGAATTGAAGGTCGCTCAGGACCTACTGGCTGAGCGCAAACGGGAGCTCATCTTGAAGCAGGCCGATGTTGAGAAAGCCGAAGAGGCAGCAAGGGGAACATGACGGCAAGGACGAGGTCGCTCGACATCAGCATCAGGCAAAGCTGAACTCCCAAGAGGAGTACCTTGCCTCTCGCGAGTAGGCACTCGCCTCCATGCTCCGCGACAAGGATGAGGAGGTCGAGAAGCTCGTCGTGTTGCGGAACTAGGAACTGGAGCAGAAGCACATGGAGGCGCTCGATGCCCAAGCCCTGGTCCATGTCGGTAGAGTGAAGGAGCTGGAGGTGGAGCGGGATGACCTGAAGCAACAAGTCCTGGAGCTGGCGAAGGAGAAAGACATGCTCAACGGCGCCTTGGTGGAGGCGCAGGCCGCGGTCCTCGGCAAAGCCGAGTTGCTCTCCAAGGCCAATAACTCCATCAACGACCTGAAGCTGAAGCTGGAGGGTCTTGAGGGGACGCTTTCGGAGGTCAGGGCCCGGGAAGAGACCCTGACCAAGGCCCTGGAGAATGAGAAGCAGCTGCGGAGGAACGACGCTGCCAACCACGAGGATTACGTGAAGGGAGAAAACCTCTAGATCAACCGCCTCGCCGGTGTCGCTGAGAGGCTTACCACACAGCTGGTCGCCATGGGCATGTCAAGATTCAGGTATTCCCCTGAGGCGGCTGCGAGCCCCAATGCCAAAATGACCCTGTTCTTCAAGGGCATTCTTGAGGCCCTGGAGCAGCTCCGTCCAACAGAGCGTCCTCTCTCGCCAACGAGGCCCGGAGGCTTTGCTTGGGTGCCCTGACCAAGGTTCTCACCAAGGTGGCGTACTAGAACCCCAACATTGACTTCGACGCCGCGCTGGAGAGCTTGTCGGAGGGTGTGGACCTCGCGGCGCTGTATCGAGCCCATCATCAGCCGCGTCGACGGAGTTTGGAGGATAGAGGGCCAGTGCCGGGACTAGGCACCCCGTTTCTCATCGTCGCTGCAGGTCCATGACCAAGACAATTTTTATCTTTAGTTAGAAATCGCGGCAACACTGGTGTAATATAACTTTGCAGTACTTTGTAACGATGCATGTTATTTTCCTGTTCGATCTTTCTTTGTATGTAGAACCTACGCTCAACTAGATAGGCTTGCTGGCGCGTAAACCCAGGCTGCGGCGTTTCGAGGATGGATCCTCAACAACTGGCCGGGTGTGCTTCCGGCCAAGTAAACCACCTTGCCGTTCTTAGCGCGGCCACTCGAACTGTTGAGCGGACTCGAAATAGAACAAGGGCATTGCCAATAGCGGGAAGGCCACCTTGCCGTTCTCGACGCGGCCGCTCGAACTATTGAGCGGACTTGAAACAGAACAAGGGCGTTGCCAATAGCAAAACTCCCCCATCGCGTGCAGGTTTCTCATACCAAGAACATGATCTCCGAGGAAAACAACCTTATATATAAAGGAAATACTCAAAGTTTCGCATGCCTTATCTTTTCTACTGCCCCGCGAGCGTTTATCGCATACGAAAATGATGTCACTCATTCGGTCATCTTCTTCTTTGGAGTGATGACCACTATGAAGCCGCTGCGCCAACTAGACTAGATTTTCACAACCGCGCCCCCCTACCTGGAGCGCCAAAGATGTCGGGGGAAACGACACCTATGGGATCACTGGGGTCCCTTTTTGCTACGGTTGACGGGCGCGAGATTGTGCAAAGAGCGGGTCTAGAAGCCAGCACGAGGATCGTTTACCCAAGTTCGGGCCGCGAGGATGTGTAATACCGTAGTCCTGCTTTGGTTTATATTTGAGTGTTCTTGAGTTCTTGAACTAGCTACAATGCGTGCATTGTCCAAAGGATCCGAATCCTTCTCCAGTATGCCTCGGGCCTCCTTTTATAGTCAAAAGGGGTTGCCATAGTGGCACATAGGAGGTGGAAAGGTATACAGTAATCGAGTCTATCTCCTGGCACCGTAGGACAAATGCATTTAATGCGCTACCGACATGCCCTTCTTGCTTTATAGGGGACGGCAAGGAAGCTTGTCCCAGCTGTCGCCGCCTCGCCTGGCTTTGACGCGCGTCCGAACTAACGAGGCGTGTAGTGCCATGTTGGCTGGCTGCTGAGTTGGTGCGGTGGCTGAATCTTCACGAAGATCTGCATGCCACCACATAGGTGCTTGTCGAGTCGGCCTAGGGGCCGCATGTCGCCACACAGGCGCCTGCCCAGCTGGGGGGCTCGTAGCTACATGGAAATGGCGGTGGAGTTGGCAGACGTGGGCCTGGCTGCGGCCCCGCGGATGTTTTCGGCAAGAGTCTTGCCGGGGCCCCGACAAGGGTCTTGCCGCGGCATCTTGGTCGTCCCCAGCAAGGGTCTAGCCAGGGGTCTCGTGGGTATCCTTGGCACAGATCTTGCCAAGGATCATCGTCTCCTGGGCGTCATCTAGTCTTGTGTGTTTCTGGTTTCCACAAAGATTTGCATGCTGCTACCTCTTGAGCACTGCGTTCGTTTTCCCCGAAGAGGAAGGGATGATGCAGCAAAGTAGCATAGGTATTTCCCCTCAGTTTTTGAGAACCAAGGTATCAATCTAGTAGGAGGCTACACGCGAGTCCCTCATACCTGCACAAAACAAATAAATCCTTGCAACCAACTCAAATAGGGGTTGTCAAACCCTATAAGGCCACTTACGAGAGTGAGATATGATAGATATGATAATATAATATTTTTAATTTTTTTATGATAAAAGATGCAAAGTAAAATAAAGGCAAAGTAAATAGCAAAGGAAATAACTAAGTAGTAGGAGATCAATATGATAAAGATAGACCTGGGGGCCATAGGTTTCACTAGTGGCTTCTCTCGAGAGCATAAGTATTCTATGGTGGGTGGAGAAATTACTGTTGAGAAATTGACAGAATTGAGCATAGTTATGAGAATATCTAGGTATGATCATGTATATAGGCATCACGTCCGAGACAAGTAGACCGACTCCTGCCTGCATCTACTACTATTACTACACTCATCGACCGCTATCCAACATGCATCTAGAGTATTAAGTTAAAAACAGAGTAACGCCTTAAGCAAGATGACATGATGTAGAGGGATAGACTCATGCAATATGAAGAAAACCCCATCTTGTTATCCTCGATGGCAATAATACAATACGTGCCTTGTTGCCCTTACTGTCACCGGGAAAGGACACCGCAAGATTGAACCCAAAGCTAAGCACTTCTCCCATTGCAAGAAAGATCAATCTAGTAGGCCAAACCAAACTGATAATTCGAAGAGACTTGCAAAGATAACCAATCATACATAAAAGAATTCAGAGAAGATTCAAATATTGTTCATAGATAGACTTGATCATAAACCCACAATTCATCGATCTCAACAAACACACCGCAAAAAGAAGATTACATCGAATAGATCTCCACAAGAGAGGGGGAGAACATTGTATTGAGATCCAAAAAGAGAGAAGAAGCCATCTAGCTACTAACTATGGACCCATAGGTCTAAGGTGAACTACTCACACTTCATCGGAGGGGCTATGGAGTTGATGTAGAAGCCCTCCGTGATCGATGCCCCCTCCGGCGGAGCTCCGGGACATGCCCCAAGATGGGATCTCCTGGATACACAAAGTTACGGCGATGGAATTAGTGTTGTTCCGTTTCTGATCGTTTGGGGGTATGTGGATATATATAGGAGGAAGGAGTACGTCGGTGGAGCAACAGGGGGCCCACAAGGGTGGAGGGCGCGCCTAGGGTAGGCAGGCGCGCCCCCTACCTCGTGGCCTCCTCTTTTCTTTCTTGACATAGGGTCCAAGTCTCCCGAGTCTTGTTCGTTGAGAAAATCACGTTCCCGAAGGTTTCATTCCGTTTGGACTCCGTTTGATATTCCTTCGAAACCCTAAAACAGGCAAAAAAAATATCAATTCTGGGTTGGGCCTCCGGTTAATAGGTTAGTCCCAAAAATAATATAAAAGTGGATAATAAAGCCCGATAATGTCCAAAACAGTAGATAATATAGCATGGAGCAATCAAAAATTATAGATACATTGGAGACATATCACATGCCACCATGGAGGTGCCTCCCAAGCCTCGGTTCTAATGTTGTCGATGGCGTCGGAACTCACAGGTTCAAGGGTGGCTGTGATGTTGGTGTTGGGAAAGTTGCCCCGGCAAGGTTCTTGCCGGGGCTGCGAAGGCCGCCCCGGCAAGGGCCTTGCCGGGGGAGTCCACCTCGCCCCTCTGATCTTCGTGTTTCTGGCTTAGTGTTGTTCTGATTGTCTTGTGGCTTTGCTTCCTTCCTCTGCCCCACTAGGTGTGGCTGCAGGCGTGGCTCCAACTGCCCGCGCACAAGTAAAGGGGTACAAAATAGGACCCCTCCATTTGTGCACCGACAGTTGCGGCGGTGGAAAAGTGGTTTTGTGGCTCCCGTCGAAGTTTCTGGGGTATAAGAGTATATATATATATGAGGAAGATCTAGGTCATGAGGCCACCGAGGGGCCCACAAGGTTCGGGGCATGCCCTCCACCCTTGTGGCCGCCTCGTGGTTCTTCCGACTTGCACTACAAGTCTCCTGGGTGTCTTCTGGTCCAAGAAAAATCATTGCAAAAGTTTTATTCCATTTGGTATTCCTTTTCTGCGAAACTCTAAAACAATGAAAAAACAGAAACTGGCATTGGGTTGTAGGTTAATAGGTTAGTCCCAGAAATCATATAAAATAGCATATTAATGCATATAAACCATCCAAAATAGATAATATAATACCATGGAATAATCAAAAATTATAGATACGTTGGAGACATATCAACCGACTCCTGCCTGCATCTAATACTATTACTCCACACATCGACCGACTCCTGCCTGCATCTAGAATATTAAGTTCAAGAGAACAGAGTAACGCCTTAAGTAAGATGACATGACGTAGAGGAATAAGCTCAAGCAATATGATGAAAACCCCATATTTTTATCCTCGATGGAAACAATTCAATATGTGTCTCGCTACCCCTACTTTGACACTGGGTGTGAGGGAGCCCTGGATTAGGGGGTATCCGAACAGCTGGATTATATCCTTTGGCCGGACTGTTGGACTATGAAGATACAAGATTGAAGACTTCGTCCCATGTCCGGATGGGACTCTCCTTGGCGTGGAAGGCAAGCTTGGCAATACGGATATGTAGATCTCCTTCCTTGTAACCGACTCTATGTAACCATAGCCCCCTCCTGTGTCTATATAAACCGGAGGGTTTAGTCCGTAGGACCAACAACAATCATACCATAGGCTAGCTTTTAGGGTTTAGCCTCTTCGATCTCGTGGTAGATCAACTCTTGTACTACTCATATTATCAAGAACAATCAAGAAGGACGTAGGGTATTACCTCCGTCAAGAGGGCCCGAACTTGGGTAAACATCGTGTCCCCTGCCTCCTGTTACCATCCGCCTAGACGCACAGTTCGGGAACCCCTACCCGACATCCGCCGGTTTTGACACCGACATTGGTGCTTTCATTGAGAGTTGAACTCTGTGTCATCACCATAAGGTTGGATGGCTCCTTCAATCATCGATAGCGATGCAGTCCAGGGTGAGACTTTTCTCCCCGGACAGATCTTTGTATTCGGCAGCTCCGCACTGCAGGCCAACTCGCCTGGCCATCTGGAGCAGATTGAGAGCTACACCCCTGGCCACCAGGTCAGGTTTGGAAGCATAAACCACACGACCGACATCCACGGAGACTTGATCTTCGACGGATTCGAGCCCTTGCCGAGTCCGCCACACGGTCACGATGAGCATGATTTAGCTCTACCATCGGATAGTGTTTGGGACATCGCACCGACGACCGCTCTGACCCTCAATTCGGAGCCAGTTGCACCATCCAAGGATGGATGGATAGACCCTGCCATGGAGGCCACACTCTCAGTGGCGATAGAGCCAAATACTAACTTCACCCCTAACGAGAGTCGTGTCGCCGAACTGCCGGATCCTTCCCCGGCCAAATACACGGCACCCCCGACAAGCCAGCCAACCACACCAATAGGGAACGTTGGGTGTTCAAGTAGGCCGGCAAGTTAAATGCCGAAAACAAAGATAAGGGGTTGCATAGCGATGACGAGGAAGAGCCCCGGCCGCCAAACACCGGAGGACAAAAGAGGTTCCCCCCACAAGTGCGGACGGTGAACATGATATACGCAACCCACATCCCCAAGAGGGAGCAGAAGCGTGCGCTAAGGGACGTATATGCGTTGGAGCTAGTCGCCCCAAAGTTCAACCCATGGTCCTCCTGTCCGATCACCTTCGATCGCAGGGACCACCCCACTAGTATCCGTCATGGTGGATTCGCCGCACTAGTCCTAGACCCAATCATCGACGGATTTCACCTCACTCGAGTCCTTATGGACGGCGGCAGCAACCTGAACCTGCTTTATCAGGACACAGTGTGCAAAATGGGTATAGACCCCTCAAGGATCAAACCCACAAAAACGACCTTCAAAGGGGTCATACCAGGTGTAGAGGCCCATTGCACAGGCTCAGTCACACTGGAAGTGGTCTTCGGATCCCGGATAACATCCGAAGCGAGGAGTTAATCTTCGATAAAGTCCCGTTCCACAGTGGCTATCATGCACTGCTCGGGCGAACCGCATTTGCGAGATTCAATGAGGTACCGCATTATGCATACCTCAAGCTCAAGATGCCAGGACCTTAGGGGGGCCATCACAGTCAATGGAAACACAGAGCGCTCTCTCCACACGGAGGAGCACACTGCGGCCCTCGCAGTAGAAGCACAAAGCAGCCTCTTAAGGCAATCCACCAGTTTGGCGATTAAACAACCGGACACCTTCAAGCGCGCCCGGAGTAATCGGCAACAAGACCGCCTGGCACATTCCAAGCTCTCATAGCAATGCGGCCCCCACCCCAGTCCCAGCCAAACGGCGAAGTCCGTGCCACGCGTACATAATTACGCATTGAAAATACCATGGGCATAGGTGGGGAGGGGGGCACGACTACGGCACGCCCCAAGACGCGGCTCAACCGCACTAGGGGCTTCCCGCTTTGTTATTTTTCTCTCTTTCAGGACTTTACCCTCTGGAAACCCCGTCCGGCAGTACGATTGCCGGACACACGATGCAACAACCAAGGAGGCAGAAAGCTACGTCGCACCATGGAACTCCCAGGTGGTCTTTGATAATGAGTAAAATACCTGCTTTAAATATCATTCCTCAGCTTGCCCTTGGAGGGGACATGTCAAATAGTCCTACTTTTTGCTTATCGCACTACTTGTGTCATTCTGCTTCGAGGCACCTTTTTGAATAAACAATGCATAGCACTAGACTATTACCACATTCTCTATTCTTATATATATATATATATATATATATATGTTCATTCATGACATTCAGCACCCGTACACTCTGGTACGGCCAATACGCCAGGGGCTTAAGCGTACCCCATAATACGGCGTGAGAAGTCTGAACACTTTCGACAGTGCGGCACCCCGAACTTATAGCATTATATGCATCAGCTCCAAATCATGTCTTGGGTCAATAGTTGGGTTTGCCCGGCTCCCATGTTTTGGTACCTTACGTTCTGCTATATCGGCTAAGGTAGCACTGGGAGAACTACTGCGATTGTGCCCCGGTTCAATTGGGCAAGCACCTCAGTAGAGAAAGCTAAAACTGACTGTCATGATAAGGCGAGAGCTGGTCGCTGTTCGAGAGGTCTCGAGTCCCTAAAGACTTATGCCGCTTAGGGCGAGGAGTCGGCTTTGTCCAGCTTAGGAGTGTATACCGCCCCGAATTCGGCCTTCCGAATAATAGGGGCTTTGCCAAAATTTAAAATTGTAGACTTCTATGGCTAAGTGAGAGTGATAAAGCATTATAGTCCAATTGCCTTGTTCGTTGTGCTGAGCACCTCCCTCGAAGGACCCAACAATGGGAAAAAGAGTGCTCAAATTTATCCCGAACACCCCAGAACTCGTGGCATGGGGGCAGAAGCCGACGACTGGCCATCTCTCAGATTTGATAAACAGCTGCACAGAAGGTGATATTTTAAATTCAAACAAGCGTTGCATAGCGCACATGAACAAGTTTTCATAATACAGGATCACACGAGCAAGTTCATTCAAAAATTACATCCTTCGCACACTCGTCCGCCACAAGACGGGCACCCTTCAGGACACCCTCATAATACATCTCAGGGTGGCGATGCTCCTTGCCCTGCGGCGGCCCCTCCTTCACCAGCTTCTCGGCGTCCATTTTGGCCCAGTGCACCTTCGCACGGGCAAAGGCCCGGCGTGCACCTTCGATGCAGACAGACCGCTTTATGACTTCCAGCCGTGGGCAGGCATCCACAAGCCGCCTCACCAGGCTGAAGTAGCTGTTGGGAAGGGAGTCGCCAGGCCACATCCAGACTATAAGGCCCCTCATGGCCTGTTCGGTCGCCTTGTGCAGCTCGACCAGTTGCTTCAGCTGGTCACTCACAGGCATCGGGTGTTCGGTCCCAGTATACTGAGACCAAAACAACTTCTCCATCGAGCTTCCCTCCTCGGCCCGATAGTACTTCGCGGCATCCGACACGCTGCGGGGCAAATCTGCGAATGCTCCTGGAGAGCTCCGGACTCGGGTAATTAATAAGTAATTTACTTTCACATGCTTTCTTTGCATAATGAATGCCTTACCCGCCGCTATCTTCCTCATCGCCTCAATATCCTGGAGGGCCTTTAGGGCTTCAGCCTTGGCATGCTTTGTGCTCTTGAGGGCCACGGCAAGCTCGGACTCCCGCATCTTCGAGTCAAGCTCCAAAGTCTCGCACTTCTTCACGAGAGCCTGGAGCTCTTACTGCACCTCGCCCACCCGTGCCTCTTGTTTCTCCTGCTCGGTGTACTCCTTGGCCGCTTTGTTTTCGGCCTCGGACAGCGCTTGCTTCAGGGTCGCCACTTCAGTCATGGCCCCTTGCATATCCATGATGATCCTGTCATTTTGCAACCACATCTTTATATATATATATATATATATATATATATATATATATATATTAGAATAGTTATTTGGATTACAGCAACCCTATAAGGGAGCCGCGAAGATGATCCCGAACCAGAGCGAGCGAACCAAAGAAGCCCACTATGAGCACGATGAAAAAAATCCCACCCTGGAGCCCTTGTGGCCTCGTCACACACCTCTCGATCCCCACCCGAGCCACCTCCCGACCGCCGCTGCCGCCCCACCACCTGCCTGGCACCGCCTCGCGGGCCGGGATCCAGCCGTCGACGAGCGGATCCTTGCTCGCCGCCGCCACATGCGAGCACCTCACCCCCGAGCCGCCTCCCCACTTTCCCACACCTGGCCGTCGTCCACCATTGTTACTTCACCGCCGGCCGGCTGTGCCAGGCCAGCGTCGCCCCCATTGGCGAAGCGACCGAGCACCTCCATTGAACGCGCCAGTGGCTCAGGCCACCCGACCCGGACACTCCCTGAAACGCGCGGCCCCAGCCATTCTAATGGAGTCGACGGCGACCACCAAAGCTTGCCTGAGGCGTGCCACGCGCTCCTGCTAGCCGGGGCTGGGCGCACCTCGCCTGGAAAGAAGAAAACTTCACCGAGCATGTGAAGTTCGGCCGGTGAGCCTGTGCAGTCCACCGGTGCTTGCATGTTTGTATCCGTCAGCATACATTGCGGATGTATCAAAAGGCAAAGCATTGATATCTTTGGTTACTAAACAATAGTGTGTGATGTTTGATGGAATGGATTCGCAATGAAGTGGGAAAATTTTCTCGTGTTTAAGTAGAGTCATTTTGTGGCCTTAATCATCTTGTGCGAGTAGAAAAAATTTGGTTGCTTCACATGTGCCTGTGCGGCTCTGTTGGTGGTTTCCTGCCTAAGGTTGAAGATGACAGCCAACCCGGACTACCACCCACGCGCTGATTAGGCCTGCCTACAGCTGCAGGAGAGGTTGACCTGCAGTTGGAGGAGACCCTGACCTTCAGCTGGCAATTTAGAGAAACTTGCCACTATGAAAATCTGAAAATCCAACTTGACACCGTACTTGTTTTTGTTCTTCGGAAGTTCAAGTAGCTAGCTTTCTCACTATGAAAACCTCCTCTATATGTGCTAATTAGTACATACTACTAAATGAAAATAATCTTGTGAAGTGGATGAAGCTGGCCATGGGAGATTTTGATGGCAGTGTTGTGATGACAACCTCCGACAGTTTGCATATACCCCAGGCCGTAGCCCAGCTTCTCCGTCATTGGCGTGAGATGCAACACCACACCACTGCAGACACTTCCCTAAATTTACCGTTGATTGCTTTATTGCTCGTGCGAGACACCGTCGGGGGAGCTGATGGGTGTTGTCACTAGGACGGTATGGAGCATGGAGGCATCCAGGACAGGACCAGGTGGATATACTGGAGGAGCAGTCAGACACGCCCATGGCGTCTGGACGCAGACGATGGTAGCTCGGCAGCACTGTGGCCTGCTGCCGCTGGGTGAGTTCGTGTCCTAGCGATGTGTGCATGTGCTGATGGTGTGAGTTCGTGTTGTATGTCTGTGCACACAAACAGGAAAAGTTTCAGATCTTGTAGCCTGCTCATGTGCACTAGAAGTGTTTGTGTTTATGCCCCAAGGAAGAAAACATGTTATTTTTAACCGAGAACATAATTTAAAACACAAACATGGACAACCAAGCTATCTATGTTTTTCTATCACAAAATAAATCATGCCAAAGTAGATTCAAAACTTCATATATGGATTACAAAAGATTTTGCATGGGGTTCCAGTTTGTTTGTTTGTTGATTCCAAACTTCATGAAGTTCGATGTCTGTAAAAAAGGATTTTGAGCGAAGAATGATTTCCCCTATTCAAAAAAATATAGAAATTCAGATTAAAATAACAGTGTAGTTCGAAGTTAAGAAAACTGAAATTTCGCTTTAAAAAATAAAATCCTAGAAATTCAACTTAGAAAAAATGAACATTTGATTTTCATCATTTCAAAAAAAACCCGAGAGGTTTACTTTAAGGAACCTAAGAAGTGCAAATTTAAAAACTCAAATTTTCCTTGGTGCTAAACCAATAAAAAATAAGAAGTTCAAAATAAAAAAACAGAGTAGTTCGACGTATATGGAAAAATCAAATTATTTTCGTTTCGAGGAAAAATAGAAGTATGAAAGTTCAATTTTAAAAAATTTGTTTGATGGTTATTTGAAAACATATTTTTTTTCTAAGAATAAGACTAAGAAGTTCAAATTAAAAAAACAGAGAAGTTTGATATATATAAAAAGCTTAGATTTTTTCTCGTTACTATAGAAATAAAATGAAGAACATCAAATTAAAATAAAAGGAACAACTAAAAAAAGTTTACAAAGTGTTGAAGTTTATTTAAAAAACCTAGGATTTTCATAGATATCCGTTTTTGTTAAATTATCAACGTTGAAGTTCAAATTGAGAAGGTAGTCAAATTTGATGTTCATTTAAAAACCGAAAACAATTCTTTAGTAAAAAATAAAAAGGTGAAGTTCAAATTGAAATAACAAGTAAGTTTGGAGTTTATTAAAACCTAGGATTTACCTGTTCAAAAAATAAAAACACAACACCATTCTTTGCACTTTTAAAAATAACTCATAAACGAGAAAAATGGTTGCTAGAAGTTCAAGTGCTCGGTGAGGAAAAGTTCAAAAAATGCTTGTGAGACAGGTTCACCGTGTATTTAGATGTCCAAAATCCATAAAAAATATGTTGTTTTTTGTGTTTTAAAATAATTCTCTCAAACCATAGAGAAGTTCAAAGTGATAATAACTAGAAGTTCACGTACTACATGGTGTGTATTTCATATAAGAAAAAAACAAAAAGGTGAAACAGAGTGAAGTTCAAACAGACATGCCCCAGAAGTTCAACTACTTCACGGAGTGCAAAAAAACAGCATGTCAAAAACATAGTGATTTTCAAACAGACATGCCCGAGAAGTTCAACTACTTCACGCGGTGCATTTCCATTCGCGATGAAGGCAGAAATCATGATCTTGTCATTTTCTAATTTTACTTCAAAATGACAGGAATATCATTTGTGTAAGTTCAAGTCCCCGGTCGGAGGAAGTTGAAAAAATTATTGTGAGAAGGGTTTGTACAAAAGGAAAATCATTTGTGTAATACTAACGAAATGGATGAGGTAAATTACAAAAGAAAATACGTCACAGAAGTTCAACGTGAAAATAGCATGAAGTTCGACTAATACACTGAATGAATTTGAGATGAAAAACTTTTAAAACCGTCGCGAGTATGAAAAAACGATCAACACTGAATGAAGTTGTGTGCTTACAGCAGCTTTCCATCGGTATATCACTTGCTTAATTTCGATAAGTGGATGGATAGCTACAAGTAGTGGATGGAGATCTATGAGCAAAAAAAGCACGTGAAAAGCAGAGTGAAGTTCAGGTACACGCGACGAGAAGTTCAGCTTCTTCACACGGTGCATTTTCGAAGAATCTGTTTCGCCATAAAGGCAGAACGCATGATCCCGCCTTTTTCGAAATTACTTGAAAACGGATGGGAATCAGAGAAAACCATCAACATGAAAACGTTTCGCATTTTCCGTAGCTTTTCAGCGGTATATTATTTGCCCCATTCCGATAAAGTTTGTAGAAATTACGGCGAAAATACGTTTTTTGCGATTTTCGAAACTGACTTAAAACTGTTAATAATTGGGAGAAACAATACATACCAAAAAGTTTTCCATTTGTTCAAGCTTTCCAACGCCATATCATTTGCTGCATTCAGACGCTCGGTTAAAAAATTAGCTTGAAAATACAAACTCGGTAGGACTTGGACCATTTTCTAAATTACTCTTAAACCATTCAAAATTTGAAAAAAAACTTTCAAGATGAAAAAGTAGCGCATTTTCATAAGCTTTCCAACGCCGTATCATATGCCTCCATTGGATTAGCCGTTTAGAAATGACATCGAAAAAACGAACTCAGCTGTTCGGTTTACGAAATTTTACATTTTTTCAAATTACTCTTTAACCATAGGGAATTACAGAAAACTTTCAACATGTGGAAGGAGCGGTTTTGCAGCAACTTTCCAATGCCATATTATAGGCCTCATTCCGATAAACGGTTTAGAAATGCGATCGAAAATACGATTCACGTTTTTTGTGCGAAGAAAAAATGGTTTTCAAAACTGCTCTTAAACCTCTTATATTTTGCCAAAAATTTAAGTTGGGTCATGATACTGGTGTCCATAGCTTTCCAACGGTATATCGCAGGCCCCATTTGGGCAATGTTGGCGGAAGTTCAACCTAGTTCACAGGGAAGTTCAACGTACTACTAGCGGGGCAAGTCAGGTTGTGATCAGAATATTATTCTGATCCCGTGATCAGAATAGTGTTTATGCATATAGAGCAGTTTTGAAAACCGTTTTTTCTTCTCGAGCTTTGTTCTCCTCGAGCTACCTCTTGGCAAGGCCGAGCTCTTTCTCGGACCGCTCGAGGTTCTGCTTCAGTGCGGCGACCTCCGCAGTCAGTGCCGCAGAGGTCAGCAGCGAAGCCTGCATACGCATATAGACATACTTATATTAGACTCCTGCAGATATTATTTGATCATCTATTAGGCTTTTCTTTGTGAACACCAAACAGAGCATCAGGGGCTACTGTCTATGCGGTAATATTTTCCTATATTTTAAATACTTACCTCAAAGCCTGTTAGAAGGCTGGCACAGGCTTTAGTCAGTCCGCTCTTGGCGGACTGAACCTTCTTGATCACCGAACTCATAATAGTGCGGTGCTCTTCGTCGATGGAAGTGCCGCGAAGCGCTTCCAGCAGGTTTTCCGGTGCCTCTGGATGGACGGAGGTCATCGGCACAGGCGGCTTGCCCCTCTTGGAAGGGGCCGCCTGCCGGAGTCGGGAACCACTGGAGGTTCCAGCACGGTGTTCGGCTGAGGGCCGAACTTGGAGCCCTTGGGAGTCTTGCTCCCTTTGCGCCTGGAGTCCGGAAGGTTGCCTTGAGGTGCCTCCAGGACTATCTCCCCCGGCTCGGTGCCCCTTGAGACAATACATCGACATTGTCTGTAGGGCGAGGAGAGGAGGCGGTTGGAAGTGATCCACTATTCATATCCGACGAGTCCAAGGAATCGTACGACGGGGATACGTCGATACGGGCTCGGGGCAGACTGCATAATCATATTCGACATTAGGAGAAGCAGTGCAACAAAAGTACGCTATGAGTTACTCTGGTATCCGAATACTTACGACTTCGCCATGGGATTGGCCCTGAGTAACCACTCATCTTCGCCATTGGCGACGGTGGTGGAACAGTCCGGAAGGAGAGTCCTTCCCTTCTTGGACCCTTCGGCCTTCCCGGTTGGGGCGGCCTTCCTTTTCTTGTCTCCCCCGGCTGGAGGGGGAGAATCTTCATCTTCCTCCTCCTCGTTTTCACGGGAGGAGTGCATCTCGGAGTTATCGGACGATGAGTCCGATACCACCTGGCGCCGGGAACTCTTTCGGGTTCCTGTGGCCTTCTTCTTAGTCTTCTCCAGCACCTCATAAGGAGCCGGAGTCCGCATCTCCGTCAGGAGAGCGTCTGCAGGATCTTCGGGCAGAGGGGCCAGACAGTTAATCTGCTCCGATGTCTCCACCCAGTCCTTTCAAAGGCATGGGAGCTCAGACCCAACACATGGTTAAGCTATGGGAAATAAATACCCTACCAGATGTACAAAACTGACCGGATTTACAAGGCGCTTCGCTCTTAGCCTGCGGTCCTCGGTAAGGGAAGGGGGGACCTCGGTGCCCTTGAACAACACCTTCCAGACGTAGAGTCTGGTGGTGGGCCAGGTCGAACTCCCATAAGTTGAAAGCCCGTTGTTGACACGGGAGGATCCGGCGGAAGAGCATGACCTGGACTATGTTGACAAGCTTGAGTTTCTTGCCTATCATGTTCCGGATACACTTATGGAGTCCGTCTAGCTCCACCGATGAGCCCCAGGACAGGCTCTTCTCCTTCCAGGAAGTGAGCCGAGTGGGGACTCCGGATCCAAACTCGGGGACCACCGCCCAGTTGGTGTCGCGCGGCTTGGTGATGTAGAACCACCCCGATTGCCACCCCTTTATGGTCTCCATGAAGGAGCCCTCGAGCCATGTAACGTTGGGCATTTTGCCCACCATGGCTCCGCTGCATTCCGCTTGTTTGCCACCTACTACCTTCGGTTTGACATTGAAGGTCTTCAGCCACAGGCCGAAGTGGGGACATATGCGGAGGAAAGCCTCGCACACGACGATGAACACCGAGATGTTGAGGATGAAATTCGGGGCCAGATCATGGAAGTCCAGCCCATAATAGAACATAAGGCCGCGGAAGAATGGGTGGATGGGAAACCCCAGTCCGTGGACGAAGTGGGTGAGGAAAACCACCATTTCGTGAGGTTCCGGGATAGGGACGATCTGCCCCGCGGCTGGCAGCCGGTGCGCGATATCCGCGGCTAAGTATCCGGCCCCGCGCAGCTTTTTGATGTCTCCCTCCGTAACGGAGGAGACCATCCACTTGCCTCCCGCTCCGGACATGTTTGGAGAAGGTTGAGGAGAAGGATGTGGACTTGGGCGATGGAGCTCGAGTGCGCGAGAATGGATGAGCAAGGAGGAAGAAGGCGTGGGTAGAAAAAGGTGAACCCTTATCCCTTTATAAGGGCGGACTAAACTATGCGCCCCCACTAGCCTGGTAAAACTCGCTTATCCCCGAAGCGCCGTAATTGATGGCGCGGTTGGGTTACCCACGTCCGTAGTGATGGGAATCCCGTAATAAGGGGACACGGTCTCTGCTTCGACAAGACGTGCCAAGGAAACCGCCTCGCGAAACACAATGAGGTTGGTTGTGAAAAACGGTTTAAATGGTGACCTGGTTGTGGTGTGAAGTCACGCTGCGGAATGCGTGGACAGATTGGATTTGTGAAAATATTATTCTCTCTACAATTGTATGTGGAACTTGTTTTGTAGAGCCGTACATGATCCTCGTGTTCAAAATCTTCTATGAAGTATTCGGAGGAGGGACCCGCCTTGTGATACATCTCCAACGTATCTATAATTTTTGATTGCTCCATGCTATATTATCTACTGTTTTGAATGTTTATGGGCTTTATTATACACTTTTATATCATTTTTGGGACTAACCTATTAACCCGGAGCCCAGTGCCAGTTTCTGTTTTTACCCTGTTTTAGGGTTTCGAAGAAAAGGAAAATCAAATGGAGCCCAATTGACCCGAAACTTCGCGGAACTCATATTTGGAAGGAAAGAAGCCGAGAAGACTTGGAGTGCACGTCGGGGGACCTGCGAGGAGGCCACGAGGCAAGGGGGCGTGCCCACCCCCCTGGGCGCGCCCTCCACCCTCGTGGGCCCCTCGTGGCCCCCTGATGTACTTCTTCCGCCTATATATCTCCATATACCCTAAAAACATCCGAGAGCACAATAGATTGGGAGTTCCGCTGCCAGAAGCCGTCGTAGCCACCGAAAACCAATCTAGACCCGTTCCAGCAACCTGCCGGAGGGGGAATCCTTCTCCGGTGGCCATCTTCATCATCCCGGTGCTCTCCATGATGAGGATGGAGTAGTTCTCCCTCGGGGCTGAGGGTATGTACCAGTAGTTATGTGTTTGATCTCTCTCTCTCTCTCTCGTGTTCTTGAGGTGATACGATCTTGATGTATCGCGAGCTTTGCTATTATATTTGGATCCTATGATGTTTCTTTCCCCCTCTACTCTCTTGTAATGAATTGAGTTTCCCCTTTGAAGTTATCTTATCGGATTGAGTCTTTAAACATTTGAGAACACTTGATGTATGTCTTGCCGTGGGTATCTGTGGTGACAATGGGATACCACGTGATTCACTTGATGTATGTTTTGGTGATCAACTTGCGGGTTCCGCCCATGAACCTATGCATAGGGGTTGGCACACGTTTTCGTCGTGATTCTCCGGTAGAAACTTTGGGGCACTCTTTGAGGTCCTTTGTGTTGGTTGAATAGACGAATCTGAGATTGTGTGATGCATATCGTATAATCATACCCACGGATACTTGAGGTGACATTGGAGTATCTAGGTGACAATAGGGTTTTGGTTGATGTGTGTCTTAAGGTGTTATTCTAGTACGAACTCTAGGGCTATTTGTGACACTTATAGGAATGGCCCAACGGATTGATTGGAAGGAATAACTTTGAGGTGGTTTCATACCCTACCATAATCTCTTCGTTCGTTCTCCGCTATTAGTGACTTTGGAGTGACTCTTTGTTTCATGTTGAGGGATAGTTATGTGATCCAATTATGCTATTATTGTTGAGAGGACGTGCACTAGTGAAAGTATGAACCCTAGGCCTAGTTTCAACACATTGCAATATCGTTTACGCTCACTTTTATCATTAGTTACCTTGCTTTTTTTATATTTTCATATTACAAAAACTATTATCTACTATCCATATTACACTTGTATCACCATCTCTTCGCCGAACTAGTGCACCTATACAATTTACCATTGTATTGGGTGTGTTGGGGACACAAGAGACTCTTTGTTATTTGGTTGCAGGGTTGCTTGAGAGAGACCATCTTCATCCTACGCCTCCTACGGATTGATAAACCTTAGGTCATCCACTTGAGGGAAATTTGCTACTGTCCTACAAACCTCTGCACTTGGAGGCCCAACAATGTCTACAAGAAGAAGGTTGCGTAGTAGACATCAAGCTCTTTTTTGGCGCTGTTGCCAGGGAGGTGGGTGCTTGAAGGTGTATCTTTAGATATTGCAATCGAGTCTTTTAGTTTCTTGTTTTATCACTAGTTTAATTTATGAAAGAAAACTATAAAAAAATGGAATTGAGTTTGTCTCATACGCTTCACCTTTTTAATATCTTTCATGAGTATGATGGAAAGGATAATTGTGCTCAAGTGCTAGAAGAAGAAATCTATAAAATGTTAGGAACTAAATATTTGAATGATGAGCATGATTGCAATGTTGTTAGTATGAATTCCTTGAATATCCATGGCGCTAATGATATGCAAAGCCACAAGCTTGGGGAAGCTATGTTTGATGAAGATGATATTTTTTGTCCCCCAAGTTTTGATGAGCAAATTTATTATGTTGAAAGCATGCCTCCTATCTATGATGATTATTGTGATGACACGTATGCTTTAAAGAACATTAATAACCATGAAACTTGTCATCTTGATCTTAATTTTCGATCACATGATAGTTATTTTGTTGAGTTTGCTCCCACTATTATTCATGAGAAGAATTTTGCTTGTGTGGAGAGTAATAAATGTTCTATGCTTGTAGTTCATGAAAAGAATGCTTTAAGTGCTGGTTATATTGTTGAATTCATGCATGATGCTACTGAAATATGAGGGAGGAACATATGCTTGTAGGAATTGCAATAATATCAAGTTTCCTCTCTATGTGCTTAAAGTTTTGAAGTTATGCTTGTATTGCCCTCCTATGCTAGTTGATTATTGTTCCCACAAGTTGTTTGCTCACAAAATCTCTATGCATAGGAAGTGGGTTAGGCTTAAATTTGCTAGTAATATTCTTCATGATGCTCTCTTTATGTTTCAATTCTTATCCTTTATGTGAGCATCATGGAAATCATCATGCCTAGCTAGGGGCGTTAAACGATAGCGCTTGTTGGGAGGCAACCCAACTTTATTTTTATTCCTTGCTTTTTGCTACTGTTTAGTAATAAATAATTCATCTAGCCTCTGTTTAGATGTGGTTTTATGTGTTTAGTTAGTGTTTGTGCCAAGTAGAACCTTTGGGAAGACTTTGGGAAAGTCTTGTTGATCATGTTGTCAAAAACAGAAACTTTAGCGCTCACGAGAATTGCTTCCATTTTTTGGAGAGTGCTATTTAGTTAATTCTTTTTTCAGATGATTAATATATAAATTCCTCAGGTCCAGCAATTTATTTGAGAATTTTATGAGTTCCAGAAGTATACGTTTGATCCAGATTACTACAGACTGTTCTGTTTTTGACAGATTCTGTTTTTCGTGTGTTGTTTGCTTATTTTGATGAATCTATGAGTAGTATCGGAGGTTATGAACCATAGATAAGTTGGAATACAGTAGATATTACACCAATATTAATTTAGAATGAGTTCATTACAGTACCTTATGATGGTGATTTATTTTCTTATACTAACGGAGCTTACGAGTTTTCTGTTAAGTTTTGTGTTGTGAAGTTTTCATGTTTTGGGTAAAGATTCGATGGACTATGGAATAAGGAGTGGCAAGAGCCTAAGCTTGGGGATTCCCAAGTCACCCCAAGGTAATATTCAAGGATAGCCAAGAGCCTAAGCTTGGGGATGCCCCGGAAGGCATCCCCTCTTTCGTCTTCATTCATCGGTAATTTTACTTGGAGCTATATTTTTATTCACCACATGATATCTGTTTTGCTTGGAGTGTCAATTTATTTTGTTAGGATTTGCTTGCTTTTATTTAGAACAATGTTTTGCATCTTTT
The DNA here is from genome assembly GCF_018294505.1 of Triticum aestivum. Taxonomy (NCBI): domain Eukaryota; kingdom Viridiplantae; phylum Streptophyta; class Magnoliopsida; order Poales; family Poaceae; genus Triticum; species Triticum aestivum. Next base: position 92,096,259 of record NC_057794.1, read on the forward strand.
ATTTCAATAAAAGTGGCATTGATAGCCTTTACTATGCCTATGTTACAAGTATACATGTTGCTGTTTGAAAACAGAAAGTTTACCGCTGTTGCAATAATTCCCTAGAAAACTCAGAATGTGATAAAATGTTGAAACCTTTTGAATATTAAGCTCTGATAAATTTACTACAGTGGGAATTTTCTTTCATAATTTTTGGACCTAGGGAAGTATGGATGTTGCTGCATTCTTTACAGACTGTCCTGTTTAGGCAGATTGCTGTTATGTTTGCATTGTTTGCATCTGTTTGCTTCTTTAATGATTCTATTTGAGGATAGGACTATTAAATATGCAGAGGCATTTAGTATGAAATGTTTAATAATAATTTTAGGTATTTGCTACAGTAGAGTATGATAAGGTTTTGGCAATGGTTTATACTAACTTATGTCACGAGTCCTTGTTGAGTTTTGTGTGGATGAAGCTTTTGAGATTTAGGGAGACCGTGATATGAGAGGAATTAAGGAGACACAAAAGCTCAAGCTTGGGGATTCCCAAGGAACCCCAAGATAATATTTCAAGGTCTCAAGTGTCTAAGCTTGGGGATGCCCCGGTTGGCATCCCACCTTTCTTCTTCAACAACTATCAGTTAGTATCGGTTGATCCATAGTTTTTGCTTCTTCACATGATGTTTGCTATTCTTAGAATTTCATTTTCTTTTGCTTTGATTTCTGTTTGAATAAAATACCAAGATCTGAAATTATTAAATGTTAGAGAGTCTTCACATAGTTGCATAATTATTCAACTACTCATTGATCTTCACTTATATCATTCGGAGTAGTTTGTCATTTGCTCTAGTGCTTCACTTGTATCTTTTAGAGCATGGTGGTAGTTTTATTTTTAATAAATAGATGAACTCTCATGCTTCACTTAGATTATTTTGAGAGTCTTAATAGCATGGTAATTTGCTTAAAATCCTAATATGCTAGGTATTCAAGAATAATAAAATTCTCTTATGAGTGTGTTGAATACTAAGGGAAGTTTGATACTTGATGATTGTTTTGAGATATGAGGATGATAATATCAAAGTCGTGCTAGTTGAGTAGTTGTGAAATTGAGAAATGCTTGTGTTTAAGTTTGCAAGTCCCGTAGCATGCATGTATGGTAAACGTTATGTAACAAATTTGAAACATGAGGTGTTATTTGATTGTCCTCCTTATGAGTGGCGGTAGGGGACGAGCGATGGTCTTTTCCTACCAATCTATCCCCCTAGGAGCATGCGCATAGTGCCGAGGTTTTTGATGACTTGTAGATTTTTGCAATAAGTATATGAGTTCTTTATGACTAATGCTGAGTCCATGGATTATACGCACTCTCACCCTTCCATCCTTGCTAGCCTCTTTGGTACCGTGCATTGCCCTTTCTCACATTGAGAGTTGGTGCAAACTTCACCGGTGCATCCAAACCCCATGATATGATATGCTCTTTCACACATAAACCTCCTTATATCTTCCTCAAAACAGCCACCATACCTACCTATTATGGCATTTCCATAGCCATTCCGAGATATATTGCCATGCAACTTTCCATCATTCCGTTCATCATGACACATTCATCATTGTCATATTTCTTAGCATGATCATGTAGTTGACAGAGTATTTGGGGCAAAGGCACCGTTCGTAATTCCTTCATACATGTCACTCTTGGTTCATTGCATATCCCGGTACACCGCCGGAGGCATTCATATAGAGTCATCTTTGTTCTAGTATCGAGTTGTAATCATTGAGTTGTACATAAATAGAAGTGTGATGATCATCATTATTAGAGCATTGTCCCAAGTTAGGAATAAATAAAAAAAGAAGAGAAAGGCCACAAAAAAAGAGAAGGCCCAAAAAAGAAAAAAAGAGAAAAGAGAAAGGCCATAAAAAAAGAAAGGTCAAATAAAAAATGAGAGAAAAAGAGAGAAGGGACAATGCTACTATCCTTTGCCACACTTGTGCTTCAAAGTAGCACCATAATCTTCATGATAGAGAGTTCGTTTGTTTTGTCCCTTTCATTTACTAGTGGGAATTTTTCATTATAGAACTTGGCTTGTATATTCCAACAATGGGCCTCCTTAAGTGCCCTAGGTCTTCGTGAGCAAGCAAGTTGGATGCACACCCACTTAGTTTCTTTTGTTGAGCTTTCATACATTTATAGCTCTAGTGCATCTGTTGCATGGCAATCCCTACTCCTTGCATTAACATCAATCGATGGGCATCTCCATAGCCCATTGATTAGCCTCGTTGATGTGAGACTTTCTCCTTTTTTGTCTTCTCCACATAACCCCCTCATTATTCTATTCCACCCATAGTGCTATATCCATGGCTCGCGCTCATGTATTGCATGAAAGTTCATGAGTTTGAGATTACTAAAGTATGAAACAATTGCTTGGCTTGTCATCGGGGTTGTGCATGATGATAGCATTCTTGTGTGACGAAAATGGAGCATGACTAAACTATATGATTTTGTAGGGATGAACATTCTTTGGCCATGTTATTTTGTAGACATAATTGCTTAGTTAGTATGCTTGAAGTATTATCATTTTTATGTCAATATGAACTTTTGTCTTGAATCGTTCGGATCTGAATATTCATATCACAAGTAAGAAGAATTACATTGAAATTATGCCAACTAGCATTCCACATCAAAAATTATCTTTTTATCATTTACCTACTCGAGGGCGAGTAGGAATTAAGCTTGGGGATGCTGATACGTCTCCAACGTATCTATAATTTTTGATTGCTCCATGCTATATTATCTACTGTTTTGAATGTTTATGGGCTTTATTATACACTTTTATATCATTTTTGGGACTAACCTATTAACCCAGATCCTAGTGCCAATTTCTGTTTTTACCCTGTTTTAGGGTTTCGAAGAAAAGGAAAATCAAACGGAGTCCAATTGACCTGAAACTTCACGGAACTCATCTTTGGAAGGAAAGAAGCCCAGAAGACTTGGAGTGCACGTCGGGGGACCTGTGAGGAGGCCATGAGGCAGGGGGCGCGCCCACCCCCTGGGCGCGCCCTCCACCCTCGTGAACCCCTCGTGGCCCCCCTGACGTACATCTTCCGCCTATATATCTCCATATACTTCTTCCACCGCCAGAAGCCTCCGTAGCCACCGAAAACCAATCTAGACCTGTTCCGGCACCCTGTCGGAGGGGGCAATGCCTCTCCGGTGGCCATCTTCATCATCCCGGTGCTCTCCATGACAAGGAGGGAGTAGTTCTCCCTCGGGGCTGAGGGTATGTACCGGTAGCTATGTGTTTGATCTCTCTCTCTCTCTCTCTCTCGTGTTCTTGAGGTGATACGATCTTGATGTATCGCGAGCTTTGCTATTATATTTGGATCCTATGATGTTTCCTCCCCCCTCTACTCTCTTGTAATGAATTGAGTTTCCCCTTTGAAGTTATCTTATCGGATTGAGTCTTTAAAGATTTGAGAACACTTGATGTATGTCTTGCCGTGGGTATCTGTGGTGACAATGGGATACCACGTGATTCACTTGATGTATGTTTTGGTGATCAACTTGCGGGTTCCGCCCATGAACCTATGCATAGGGGTTGGCACACGTTTTTGTCGTGATTCTCCGGTAGAAACTTTGGGGCACTCTTTGAGGTCCTTTGTGTTGGTTGAATAGATGAATATGAGATTGTGTGATGCATATCGTATAATCATTCCCACGGATAATTGAGGTGACATTGGAGTATCTAGGTGACATTAGGTTTTGGTTGATGTGTGTCTTAAGGTGTTATTCTAGTATGAACTTTAGGGCTGTTTGTGACACTTATAGGAATAGCCCAATGGATTGATTGGAAAGAATAACTTTGAGGTGGTTTCATACCCTACCATAATCTCTTCGTTCGTTCTCCGCTATTAGTGACTTTGGAGTGACTCTTTTTTGCATGTTGAGGGATAGTTATGTGATCCAATTATGCTATTATTGTTGAGAGGACTTGCACTAGTGAAAGTATGAACCCTAGGCCTAGTTTCAACACATTGCAATATCGTTTACGCTCACTTTTATCATTAGTTACCTTGCTGTTTTTATATTTTCAGATTATAAAAACTATTATCTACTATCCATATTGCACTTGTATCACCATCTCTTCGCCAAACTAGTGCACCTATACAATTTACCATTGTATTGGGTGTGTTGGGGACACAAGAGACTCTTTGTTATTTGGTTGCAGGGTTGCTTGAGAGAGACCATTTTCATCCTACGCCTCCTACGGATTGATAAACCTTAGGTCATCCACTTGAGGGAAATTTGCTACTGTCCTACAAACCTCTGCACTTGGAGGCCCTACAACGTCTACAAGAAGAAGGTTGTGTAGTAGACATCACCTTGCAATGCCCAAAACAATCTGCGCGCCGGACTCATCGTCATTGAAGTCTGGTTCAGGGGCTACTGAGGGACTCCTGGATTAGGGGGTATCCGGACAGCCGGATTATATCCTTTGGCCGGACTGTAGGACTATGAAGATACAAGATTGAAGGCTTTGTCCCGTGTTCGGATGGGACTCTCCTTGGCGTGGAAGGCAAGCTTGGCAATACGGATATGTAGATCTCCTTCCTTGTAACCGACTCTGTGTAACCCTAGCCCTCTCCGGTGTCTATATAAACCGGAGGGTTTAGTCCGTAGGACCAACAACAATCATACCATAGGCTAGCTTTTAGAGTTTAGCCTCTTTGATCTCGTGGTAGATCAACTCTTGTACTACTCATACTATCAAGAACAATCAAGCAGGACGTAGGTTATTACCTCCATCAAGAGGGCCCAAACCTGGGTAAACATCGTGTCCCCTGCCTCCTGTTACCATCCGCCTAGACGCACAGTTCGGGACCCCCTACCCGAGATCCGCCGGTTTTGACACCGACAGGGTGAAATCACGCAAGATTGAACCCAAAGCTAAGCACCTCTCCCATTGCAAGAAAAACCAATCTAGTTGGCCAAACCAAACCGATAATTCAAAGAGAAATACAAAGATATCAAATCATGCATATTAGAATTCAAAGAAGATTCAAATAATATCCATAGATAAGCTGATCATAAATCCACAATTCATTGGATCTCAACAAACACATCGCAAAAGAGGATTACATCCGATAGATCTCCAAGAACATCGAGGAGAACATGGTATTGATATTCAAAGAGAGAGAAGAAGCCATCTAGCTACTAGCTATGGACCCGTAGGTTTGTGGTAAACTACTCATGCTTCATCGGAAGGACAACAGAGTTGATGTAGATGCCCTCCGTGATCGAATCCCCCTTCGGAAGGATGCCGAAAAAGGCCCTAAGATGGGATCTCACGGGTATAGAAGGTTGTGGTGGTGGAAATGTATTTTCGTGGCTCTTTTTGGTGGTTTTGCAATATGTGACAATATATAGGAGGAAGAAGTAGGTCGGTGGACTCTTGAGGGGTCCACAAGCCAGGGGCGCCCCCCCTAGGGCGCGCCCATGCGGCTTGTCACTGCCTCGTGGGTCTTCTGACTTGGACTCCAAGTCCTACGGGTGTCTTCTGGTCAGAGAAAAATCATCGCGAAAGTTTTATTCCTTTGGACTCCATTTGATATTTCCTTTTTGTGAAGCTAAAAAACAAGGAAAAATATAAACTGGCACTAGGCTAATATAAAATAGCACACTAATGCATATAAAACATCCAAAACAGATGACAAGCCAAGCAATTGTTTCATACTTTTGATGTTCTCAAACCTTTTCAACTTTCACGCAATACATGAGCGTGAGCCATGGACATAGCACTATAGGTGGAATAGACGGTGGTTGTTGAGAAGACAAAAAGAAGGAGATAGTCTTACATCAACTAGGTGTATCACCGAGCTATGGAGATGCCCATCAATAAATATCAATGTGAGTGAGTAGTGATTGCCATGCAACGGATGCACTAGAGCTATAAGTTTATGAAAGCTCAAAAAGAAAACTAAGTGGGTGTGCATCCAACTTGCTTGCTCATGAAGACCTAGGGTGTTTGAGGAAGCCCGTCATTGGAATATACAAGCCAAGTTCTATAATGAAAAATTCCCACTAGTATATGAAAGTGATATCATAGGAGACTCCCTATCATGAATATCATGGTGCTACTTTGAAGCACAAGTGTAGTAAAAGGATAGTAACATTGCCCCTTCTCTCTTTTCTATAATTTTTTATTTGGGCCTTCTCTGATTTTTTGGCCTCTTTTTTTATTTTATTTTTTTTCGTCCAGAGTCTCATCCCGACTTGTGGGGGAATCATTATCTCCATCATCCTTTCCTCACATGTGACAAATGCTCTAATAATGAAGATCATCACACTTTTATTTACTTACAACTCAAAGATTACAACTCGATACTTAGAAGAAAGTATGACTCTATGTGAATGCCTCCGGTGGTGTACTGGGATGTGCAATGAATCAAGAGCGACATGTATAAAAATGATGAATGGTGGCTTTGCCACAAATACGATGTCAACTACATGATCATGCAAAGCAATATGACAATGACGGAGCGTGTCATAGTAAACGGAACGGTGGAAAGTTGCATGTAAATTTATCTCGGAATGGCTATGGAAATGCCATAATAGGTAGGTATGGTGGCTGTTTTGAGGAAGGATATGTGGTGGGTTGATGGTACCGGCGAAAGTTGCGTGGTATTAGAGAGGCTAGCAATGGCAGAAAGGTGAGAGTGCGTATAATCCATGGACTCAACATTAGTCATAAAGAACTCACATACTTATTGCAAAAATCTATTAGTCATCAAAAGAAAGTACTACGCACATGCTCCTAGAGGATAGATGTAACATCCCAAATTTTCAATTTGGAATGTTATACATTAGATCATCATTGCATATCATATTTTATTTTTGCATTTTGGTTGATCCTAGAAAATTCTACGCAACTCAAGGACCCATGGAGAGAGTTGGGGATTTCGTTCTTTTCATATTTGAGTTTTCTCAAATTTTGAGAATAGGATCATTTGATTTTATTTATTTTATCATCAATTATTTCTATTACAAAAATATGAGAGAGGGAATAAAATGACTTTCCCAAAATAGAGAAATATTGAGGATTTAATAATAAAATCAAACAAGATTTTATTTCGGAGTTTTTCGGTGTTTTAGTTGAATTTAGGAAAAATGTGCGTTTTTCAAAATTGCATTTATGCCCCAAATAAATGTTCACTTTGTCGGACTTGATTTTAGAAGCCCGGAAAAATTTATTTCAGGATTTTTGGAGTCCGTTTAGTATTTCTTTTATTTTTTTCTGAGCGGAATAATTTAAAAAAAACGAACCGACCTAACGGGCCGTGTCTGACTAGGACTCTGGCCCGACTAGGCTTTATAAGCCGAGGCCCAGCCCCGGGGAACCCTAGCCGCCCCAGCCCCAACCCTAGCCGCCGCCCGGTCCCGCCACCGCCGCTGCCCGCCCGCGACGCCGCCGCCGCCACACGGCCGCGCCGCCGCCGCCACCCGCCCGCGCCGTCGCCACCGCTACCCGCACCGCCGTCGCCGGACGCCGCCGCCGCCGAGGTTCGCCGCCGCGCCTCGTCTTTCGTGCCTTCGGTTTAAAAAAAACGATCGGTTTTCGTCGGTTTTCGTCGGTTTAATAGATTCAGTTTTTTTAAAATAGATCGGTTTTTCCGGTTTATTTTTTTTAGCGAGCGTTCGTCGTTTTTCTTTTTCTCGAATTAAATCCGTGATTTTTGTGATCGCGATTCCTGATCCGGTTTTCGTTTTAGTTTAGCTTTTCGCTCGTTTATCGGAATCAGGCGATTCAAGCGCCTAGAGTTTCGTCTCGAAACCCTCTATCCGTTTAACCAACTTAAACAAGATTTTGCTACTGTAAAATTTGCCCTAGATCTAGATTACTAGAACGAAGTTGTTTTCTTCCGCCGTTTGACTTTCGTTGCTTTGTTCGATTTGATTTCTTTTTGCCAACCGGAGTTCTTAAGTTGAACCTTCTGGTTAGATCTCTTATTAGAGTTTTACCTGTGCATTAGTTGAGTACTTATTGTATGCTTGTTTGTTTGTCTGCGATAGAGTATCCAGAGTGCGCCGTCTGTTACTTCGAATCGCTAGGTTACCCGGATCATCAGCAAGGCAAGTAACACTTTGATCATACCTTTTCTACTACCCAGTTTTATTGCATTAGATCAATCCTCACACATTGCATGATTAGGATCTAATTAAATTGTGGGATGGGAAGTAGATGAGGTAGTACCTATTACCTGTTTATTATCAAACCTTTGGGAGTTACTTCTACGTTTGCTTATTATGCCATGCTATGCTGGTAGACGTGGATTGGGTGAGTGATATCCATGACAGATGTGAGATTGATAATTAATGGTTTATCTAAGGTGGCAACTTAAACACACATCTGGGTGGATTGAGGCACCTGGGTATTCCAGGACTTGCCTGTTTTCTTTTGGACCGCCACCCAGGCTCAAAGGGATCATGAGACTATTCATACTAGAAACTTCCGTGTGCAGCCACAAGCTATTATGGGCTCTAGCATAGTTGACTAAGTTGTGCGAACTCTTACAGTGGTAGACTAGCAGATGTAGGGGATGTAGGTGGTACGGTCTACCCGATCGTAAGGTGCTAGCGCTTCTGAAAGACTATGTCTCGGTCATCCGTCTTCTCAAACACCATGTAGTGCGAGAAAACAAACGGAGGCGATCGAGTCTTGTGGGGAAAAGTGCGCAAACCTCTGCAGAGTGTAACAAACTAATCATGGTTAGCCGTGTCCCCGGTTATGGACATCTTGAGTATCTAGTACTTGGATTATCATGTGAATCTCAACATGTTACTCTAAATTAATTTTGTTGGGTTATGTTTAATGATGATGCTTAATTGGGATTGAGAATGCTGTCAACCATTCTCAATGTTTAACAACCACCTTGATAGTAATTAAAATTTTATTCCTTTGAAGTAGGGAAAAATTGGCTTTATGCAAAACTGTAACCATAGAGCTTTCCACCAGCCAAATATGCATATAGTATAGCTGTTTCATTCCATTACTCTCTATGTGTTACCTTGCCAGCATATTCCATGTGCTGACCCGTTTTCGGGCTGCAACGTTAATGTTGCAGACTTTTCAGACGACGATTAAGGAGTTTTTAGGTCGTGGTTCTATACTCAGTGATGCCGTTGGAGTTGATGGACTCACTTATCTTCCAAGCCTTCCGCTGTTATCGTTATTAGATGGCCTTAAGCCATATTTATTGTAATAAGTTCTCTTTTGAGACATTCGATGTAATAAGTGTGTGATTGCTACTCTGCTATAAATCCTCCGAGTACTGTGTGGTGTCAGCATTACTGATCCAGGGATGACACCGGAGCACAGAGATCAGACTGTTTGAGGTCTGGTCGCTACAGAGATGGTATCAGAGCACACGCTGACTGTAGGACACGACCACTAAGCTAAAGACCTAGATCACTACTCACTCTCTTCTCTTCTGACCTCTCATCTTTTCTATTCTTTAGGATGGCGGATGCAAGGAACAAGTTTACGCAACCGGATGAAGATGCACCCTTTGGACGCCACTTGAAGGAAGTCACTAGATACCTGAACATAGGAGTACCAAGCTTCACGGGAACCTACAACGCCACTTTACCTGAAGAAGAGCGCTGGATGATTCAAGTTCAAGTTCCAGGAAGGACGTTCATGCCAGTCACTGAGCCCATAGAATTTTCTTTTGATGCACCAACTTGGAGTCTAGGAAAGAGCATGGCAGCTCACATCACCATGGGACGCATTGGAGAAGTCTACCGCAAGGATCTCAGGGATACTATCTACCAGATTTGTGGGCGCCGAGATGAACACTGGGAGATGATCAGCACCAGGAATGATAGATCAATTGCAGCTTTTATCCAAGAGTTAAACCAGCACATTCGACGACAGGAGAACCAGATGTGCGCCGACATGATAGATCTGAAGAAGGCTAAGACCAGAATCAAGGAACTGGAGGAAGAACTCAAGGCTACACGTGAAGATTATGAAGAGGAAATTGAAGTATTGGTGGATAAGAATGCCGACCTAACAAAGAAGATTGGAATATTTATGGGAGGCCCGACGCCAGTAGAGGAAGACGAAGAACCCAAGGAGATTAGCCCGGAAGACTACATCATCATCGACGGCACCGACTCGGAAGCAGATAGTAGCGATGATGACTATGTTGATGAAGCTGGAGCAGATATTATGGAGTCAACAACCGTAGAATATTTCTAATAGACCACCTCACCAGTAGTAGTAGTCCACCATGTAAATATAGTAGTCCGAGCACTTTTGCGATAGTTAGATCGATTGTATGCCTTTGGTTGATTGATTGAAGTGAATTGTTTGCTTTTGCCTCATGTGCATATGGGTAGTGTTTTCTCTTTAGACCCTCTCTATTCTTATATCTCATCTTTTCTAAACCCTCAGATGCCTCCGAGACGTGACCCCGGATTTGCCTTTCCACCGGAGCTCACCCAGTTGATCCAGCAGCAGAACACATTGATGCAGTTGCTAGTCCAGAATCAGAATCAGGGGAACAACAACAACAACCCACCACCACCACCACCACCTGTTGACCACTTAGCCCGTTTTCTTAGGCTGAATCCGCCGGTGTTTTCCAGTAGCACCGAGCCGATAGTAGCAGATGATTGGCTCCGCAAGACAGCTAGGGAGTTGACCACAGCAGGATGCACAGATGCGGAGAAGGTGAAGTTTGCCGCACATCAGTTAGAAGGACCCGCAACATCATGGTGGGAGAATTTCACAGCCACCTTCCCAGTCGACACTGTCACATGGGACCAGTTTCAGCAGGCTTTCCGTACTGCCCATGTTTCAGCAGGAGCTATGGCCATGAAGAAGCGTGAGTTTCGTAACTTGCGCCAAGGAGGACGGACAGTTGGCCAGTATGTGGAGGAGTTTAGTAAGCTAGCACGTTATGCCCCAGATGACGTTGCTACGGATGCAGCTAAACAAGAGAAGTTTCTGGAAGGACTGAATGATGAGTTGAGCATGCAGTTGATGGTAGCCACCTTCAACAACTACCAGGAGTTGGTAGATCGTGCTCTTATGATTGAAGGGAAGCAGCAGCAAATTGAGAATCGCAAGAGGAAGTATGGACAAGGAAAGTACAATTCAGGAGCTCAGCAGAAGCCACGTTTTACCCCTAGACCGGGAGGACATTTTCAGCATACCCATGGGGGAGGTAGCTCGCACAATCACAATGGCACTAAGAATGGTAATGGCAATGGAGGAAGCAACGGCCAGAACCGCACCAACCCATCAACCCCAGCCAAGAAGGACTTGAGCCAAGTCACTTGCTATAAGTGTTCGAAGCCAGGACATTATGCCAATGAATGTCCTGAAGGCCAAAATGGCAATGGAAGTTCTGGGAAGAAGCCGAACCCTTTCAACAGGGGACAGGTGAACCACGTTAGCGTGGAGGAGGTTGAAGCTCAGCCCGATGCAGTAATAGGTAAGTTTTTGGTTAAGTCATTTACTGCACTCGTTCTTTTTGATACTGGTGCATCGCATTCATACATCTCAAGGGGATTTGTGGATAAGTATAACCTACCAACCCAAGCCCTTAGGTCACCCATGTTAGTAACCTCGCCAGGAGCAGAGTATGTGGCTAGTCTATGGTGTGATCGGTTACCATTAAGGATTGGTAACTATGTTTTTCCCTCAGACCTAGTAGTATTGGAATCTCAAGGATTGGATGTGATATTAGGCATGGATTGGTTATCAAAGTATGAAGGGAATATTGAGTGTGCTAGTAAGTCAATTTTGCTTACCACACCAGAAGGGAGAAGGATCAAGTATGTATCCCGGCATGTGCCAAAGAGGACCCAAGTAAATTGCCTAACAGGAGTTGTGCAGGAGGAAGTACCAGTGGTAAGGGATTTCCCTGATGTATTTCCAGAAGAGTTGCCAGGCATGCCACCAGATAGAGATATTGAGTTTTTGATTGAGCTATTGCCAGGCACTGGGCCAATATCAAAGAGACCATATAGGATGCCAGCAAAGGATTTGGTGGAAATTAAGAAGCAGATTAAGGAGTTACTGGATAAGGGATATATTCGCCCAAGTTCTTCGCCTTGGGGATCGCCAGTACTTCTAGTGGAGAAGAAGGATGGATCGTTAAGGATGGTTGTTGATTATCGAGGATTGAACGAAGTAACGATCAAGAACAAGTACCCACTACCAATGATCAACGATCTGTTTGATCGATTGCAAGGAGCTAAAGTATTTTCCAAGATCGATTTGCGATCAGGATACCACCAGTTGAAGATTCGAGAACAGGATATTCCGAAGACAGCTTTTACCACCAGGTATGGGCTGTATGAGTATACCGTTATGTCATTTGGTCTGACTAACGCGCCTGCCTATTTTATGAACATGATGAACAAAGTGTTTATGGAGTTTTTGGATAAGTTCGTCGTAGTGTTCATTGATGATATCCTGGTATATTCGAAGAATGAAGAGGAGCATAAGGAGCATTTGCGTTTGGTACTTGGAAAGCTCAGAGAACACCAATTATATGCCAAGTTCAGCAAATGTGAGTTTTGGTTGAAGGAAGTAGGATTCCTCGGACACGTTATATCCGGAGAAGGTATAGCAGTAGATCCCGCTAAAGTTGAAACCGTGACCAAGTGGGAAGCCCCAACAACAGTTGGAGAGATCCGGAGTTTTCTTGGACTCGCAGGATACTACCGGAGGTTTATTGAGAATTTCTCAAAGATTGCGAAGCCTATGACGGAGTTGTTGAAGAAAGATACCAAGTTCATATGGACGGAGGAGTGTGAGGCTAGTTTTCAGGAGTTGAAGAAACGCTTGGTTACCTCACCAGTGTTGATTTTGCCAGACCAGACCAAAGATTATGAGGTGTATTGTGACGCTTCACGTCGAGGACTTGGAGCAGTGCTTATGCAGGAAGGGAGAGTTGTTTCATATGCCTCAAGACAACTGAAGCCCCATGAGTTGAATTATGCCACGCATGATTTGGAGTTAGCAGCCGTAGTGCATGCATTGAAGACATGGAGACATTTCCTCATTGGAAACCATTGTGAGGTGTACACGGATCATAAGAGTTTGAAGTACATTTTCACACAGAAGGAGTTGAATCTCAGACAAAGGAGATGGTTGGAGCTTATCAAAGATTATGATATGAAATTGCACTATCACCCCGGAAAGGCTAATGTAGTAGCTGACGCGTTAAGCCGTAAGAGCCATGTCAATACGTTAATGATGGGAGGGATACCCAAGGAGTTAGCAGAAAATCTTCGTGAACTATGTGTGGAAATAGTTCCGAGAGGCTATGTAGCAGCACTAGAGATTCAGTCAACTTTGATGGATAGAATCAGAGAAGCTCAGAAAACTGACAAAGAGATTGCCGCTATAAAGGAGAAACTGAGCAAAGGAAAAGCTAAAGGATTTCGTGAGGATGAGCACGATACCCTATGGTTTGAAGACCGTGTTTACGTGCCCAATAACCCGGAGATCAGGAAGTTGATTTTGCAAGAGGCACACGATTCACCGTATTCAATTCACCCAGGAAATACCAAGATGTATTTGGATTTGAAGGATATTTTCTGGTGGACGGGAATGAAGAAGGATATTGCGGAGTATGTAGCAGTTTGTGATGTATGCCAGAGAGTAAAGGCAGAGCATCAGAAGCCAGCAGGATTGTTACAACCATTGCCGATACCCGAATGGAAGTGGGATAAGTTAGGCATGGATTTTATCACGGGATTGCCCAGGACTCGTTCAGGCTATGACTCAATTTGGGTTGTAGTTGATCGATTGACGAAAGTAGCTCATTTCATCCCAGTAAAGACCACTTACACCAGTGCTAAGTTGGCAAAGATATACATGACCAGAATAGTATGTCTGCATGGAGTTCCGAGGAGTATCGTATCAGATAGAGGAACCCAGTTTACCTCAAAGTTCTGGAAGCAGTTGCACGAAACTTTGGGTACCAGGCTAGAATTCAGTACAGCTTTTCATCCACAGACAGATGGACAGACCGAGAGAGTAAATCAGATTTTGGAGGATATGCTGAGAGCTTGTGCGCTAGATTATGGATCTAGTTGGGACGATAATTTGCCATATGCAGAGTTCTCTTACAACAACAGTTACCAAACCAGTTTGAAGATGGCCCCTTTCGAAGCTTTGTACGGAAGGAGGTGCAGGACACCGCTGTCGTGGGACGAAGTCGGAGACCGCCAGTTATTTGGACCTGACTTGATTAAAGAGTCTGAACAGAAGGTGAAATTGATTCGCGATAGGCTCAAGATAGCCCAGTCCAGACAGAAGAGTTATGCAGATTCTAAACGCAAGGAGACAGTTTACGAAGTCGGAGATAGAGCTTATCTTCGAGTATCTCCACTTCGGGGAACAAAGCGTTTTGGAGTTAAAGGGAAGTTAGCGCCACGATTTGTAGGACCATATCGAGTTTTGGAACGTATGGGAGAAGTGGCCTACAAGTTGGAATTGCCCGAAGGATTGTCAGGAGTACATGATGTGTTCCACGTTTCTCAGTTAAAGAAGTGTCACGCGGAGATGGCTGACGTACCGTTGAGAGATACAGTGCCTTTGGAAACTATTCAGTTGGATAACGATTTGACCTACGAGGAGAAACCAGTTAAGATCCTCGAGTTTGCCAGCCGAGTTACTCGCAGCAAGGTTATCAAGTTTTGCAAAGTTCAGTGGAGCCACCACACGGAGGATGAAGCCACCTGGGAGCGAGAGGAAGATTTGCTCAAAGACCACCCTCACCTATTTTCTAGCCAACCCGAATCTCGAGGGCAAGATTCATCTTAAGGGGGGTAGGTTTGTAACAACCCAAGTTTTCAATTTGCAATGTTATACATTAGATCATCATTGCATATCATATTTTATTTTTGCATTTTGGTTGATCCTAGAAAATTCTATGCAACTCAAGGACCCATGGAGAGAGTTGGGGATTTCGTTATTTTCATATTTGAGTTTTCTCAAATTTTGAGAATAGGATCATTTGGTTTTATTTATTTTATCATCAATTATTTCTATTACAAAAATATGAGAGAGGGAATAAAATGACTTTTCAAAAATAGAGAAATATTGAGGATTTAATAATAAAATCAAACAAGATTTTATTTCGGAGTTTTTCGGTGTTTTATTTGAATTTAGGAAAAATGTGCGTTTTTCAAAATTGCATTTAGGCCCCAAATAAATGTTCACTTTGTCGGGCTTGATTTTAGAAGCCCGGGAAAATTTATTTCGGGATTTTTGGAGTCCGTTTAGTATTTCTTTTTTTTTCCGAGCGGAAATAAATTAAAAAAACGAACCGACCTAACGGGCCGTGTCCGACTAGGACTCTGGCCCGACTAGGCTTTATAAGCCGAGGCCCAGCCCCGGGGAACCCTAGCCGCCCCAGCCCCAACCCTAGCCGCCGCCTGGTCCCGCCGCCCGCCCGCGCCGTCGCCGCCGCTGCCCGCCCGCGCAGCCGCCGCCGCCACCCGCCCGCGCCGCCGCGGCCCCGCGCCGCCATCGCCGGACGCCGCCGCCGCCGTCGCCAGACGCCGCCGCCGAGGTTCGCTGCCGCGCCTCGTCTTTCATGCCTTCGGTTTAAAAAAAACCGTTCGGTTTTCGTCAGTTTTCGTCGGTTTAATAGATTTGGTTTTTTTAAATAGATCGGTTTTTCCGGTTTATTTTTTTAGCGAGTGTTCGTCGTTTTTGTTTTTCTCGAATTAAATCCGTGATTTTTTTGATCGCGATTCCTGATCCGGTTTTTGTTTTAGTTTAGCTTTTCGCTCGTTTATCGCAATCAGGCGATTCAAGCGCCTAGAGTTTCGCCTCGAAACCCTCTATCCGTTTAACCAACTTAAACAAGATTTTTCTACTGTAAAATTTGCCCTAGATCCACATTACTAGAACGAAGTTGTTTTCTTCCACCGTTTGACTTTCGTTGCTTCGTTCGATTTGATTTCTTTTTGCCAACCAGAGTTCTTAAGTTGAACCGTCTGGTTAGATCTCTTATTAGAGTTTTACCTGTGCATTAGTTGAGTACTTATTGTATGCTTGTTTGTTTGTCTGCGATAGAGTATCCGGAGTGCGCCGCCTGTTACTTCGAATCGCTAGGTTTCCCGGATCATCAGCAAGGCAAGTAACACTTTGATCATACCTTTTCTACTACCCAGTTTTATTGCATTAGATCAATCCTCACACATTGCATGATTAGGATCTAATTAAATTGTTTGATGGGAAGTAGATTAGGTAGTACCTATTACCTGTTTATTATCAAACCTTTGGGAGTTACTTCTACGTTTGCTTATTATGCCATGCTATGCTAGTAGACGTGGATTGGGTGAGTGATATCCATGACAGATGTGAGATTGATAATTAATGGTTTATCTAAGGTGGCAACTTAAACACACATCTGGGTGGATTGAGGCACCTGGGTATTCCAGGACTTGCCTGTTTTCTTTTGGACCGCCACCCAGGCTCAAAGGGATCATGAGACTATTCATACTAGAAACTTCCGTGTGCAGCCACAAGCTATTATGGGCTCTAGCATAGTTGACTAAGTTGTGCGAACTCTTACAGTGGTAGACTAGCAGATGTAGGGGATGTAGGTGGTACGGTCTACCCGATCGTAAGGTGCTAGCGCTTCTGAAAGACTATGTCTCGGTCATCCGTCTTCTCAAACACCATGTAGTGCGAGAAAACAAACGGAGGCAATCGAGTCTTGTGGGGAAAAGTGCGCAAACCTCTGCAGAGTGTAACAAACTAATCATGGTTAGCCGTGTCCCCGGTTATGGACATCTTGAGTATCTAGTACTTGGATTATCATGTGAATCTCAACATGTTACTCTAAATTAATTTTGTTGGGTTATGTTTAATGATGATGCTTAATTGGGATTGAGAATGCTGTCAACCATTCTCAATGTTTAACAACCACCTTGATAGTAATTAAAATTTTATTCCTTTGAAGTAGGGAAAAATTGGCTTTACGCAAAACTGTAACCATAGAGCTTTCCACCAGCCAAATATGCATATAGTATAGCTGTTTCATTCCATTACTCTCTATGTGTTACCTTGCCAGCATATTCCATGTGCTGACCTGTTTTCGGGCTGCAACGTTAATGTTGCAGACTTTTCAGACGATGATTAAGGAGTTTTTAGGCCGTCGTTCTATACTCAGTGATGCCGTTGGAGTTGATGGACTCACTTATCTTCCAAGCCTTCCGCTGTTATCGTTATTAGATGGCCTTATGGCATATTTATTGTAATAAGTTCTCTTTTGAGACATTCGATGTAATAAGTGTGTGATTGCTACTCTGCTATAAATCCTCTGAGTACTGTGTGGTGTCAGCATTACTGATCCAGGGATGACACAGGAGCACAGAGACCAGACTGTTGGAGATCTGGTCGCTACAATAGATTGGTAGGAAAACACCATCGCTCGTCCCCGACCGCCACTCGTAAGGAAGACAATCAATAAATAAATCATGCTCCGACTTCATCACATAACGGTTCACCATACGTGCATGCTATGGGACTCACAAACCTTAACACAAGTATTTCTCAAATTCACAACTACTTACTAGCATGACTCTAATATCACCATCTTCATATCTCAAAACAATCATAAGGAATCAAACTTCTCATAGTATTCAATGCACTTTATATGAAAGTTTATATTATATCCCTCTTGGATGCCTATCATATTAGGACTAATTTTATAACCGAAGAAAATTACCATGCTGTTCTGAAGACTCTCAAAATAATATAAGTGAAGTACGAGAGTTCATCAACTTCTATAAAATAAAACCACCGCCGTGCTCTAAAAAGATATAAGTGAAGCACTAGAGCAAAATTGCCTAGCTCAAAAGATATAAGTGAAGCACATAGAGTATTCTAATAAATCATGATTCATGCGTGTATCTCCCAAAAGGTGTGTACAGCAAGGATGATTGTGTAAAACTAAAAAGAAAAGACTCAAATCATACAAGACGCTCCAAGGAAAACACATATCATGTGGTGAATAAAAATATAGCCTACCAATAGACGAAGACGAAAGAGGGGATACCTTCCAGGGGCATCCCCAAGCTTAGGCTTTTTGACATCCTTGAATATTACCTTGGGGTGCCTTGGGAATCCCCAAGCTTAGGCTCTTGCCACTCCTTATTCCATAGTCCATCAAATCCTTACCCAAAACGTGAAAACTTCACAACACAAAACTCCAACAGAAAATCTCATAAGCTCCGTTAGTATAAGAAAATAAATCACCACTTTTGGTACTGTTGTGAACTCATTATTTATTTATATTGGTGTAATATATACTGTATTCCAACTTTTCCATGGTTCATACCCCCCTGATACTGGCCATAGATGCATCAAAATAAGCAAACAACACGCGGAAAAGAGAATCTGTCAAAAACAGAACAGTCTGTAGCAATCTGGATATTTCGAATACTTACGTAACTCCAAAAATCCTGAGAAATTAGGAAGTACTAGACAGTTTGTTTATTAATCCTCTGCAAAAAGAATCATTATTTTATCGAGCTTCTGTAAAAAACGAAAACTAATCTCCTTGCGCAAAAGTTTCTGTTTTTCAGCAGGATCAAATCAACTATCACCGTAAGCTATCCCAAAGGTCTTACTTGGCACAAACACTAAATAAAACATAAAACCACATCTAACCAGAGGCTAGATGAAAAATTTATTGCAAAACAGGACCTAAAAATAAAGAACAAAAATAAAACTGGGTTGCCTCCCAACAAGCACTATTGTTTAACGCCCCTAGCTAGGCATAAAAACATGAATAGATCTAAGTATTCTCATCTTCGGTATTCAATTCCTTTCTCATCAAGTCTTCCAAAACTCATCTAAGCAATTCTATTCTCTCTTTTCTTTCCCTTCTAGTAGATGAACTTAAATCATGTAAGGGACTTTGGTTGGTGATCTTAACATTCATAAACCCATAATCAGGATCATCATCGTATATGTCATCATACAGAATACGTAGCTCGTTTTTAACGAGTTCCTTCATAATTTTATTCCAATCTCTATTAAACCCTACATAAATTCCCCTAGTTATCCAATCAAACTCTTCAAAGGTTTCAAGATACAAAGATTGAGAGATCTCAGAATGGGGAACTCTTTTCCTAAGATTTTCACTATAAGATTGACAATCCCTAGATTCCAAACTACGCATAGTTTCTTTATCATGCAAGATATCTATAATTGGAGGGTGTGGAACATCCTTTTTATAAAAAGCAAAAATATCCCTATCTTCTTGGATAATAAAATAAAATTTACGCATAAGAATATTAGTGGCAATCTTTTTAGCTATGGGATGATTGATTTTAGGAAGTTCATAAAACACTGTTTGCAAAGCGGGATGAAGATGCACAAATTTTCTTTCTAATTTCTCAACAAGCATCACAATAGCATCATCATAACAATTTGTCTCAGGAAGAATATTTCTTTTATTAATAGGCAAGGATCCCGTACAATCAAAGAATTCTTGAATAATACTTTTTCCAATAATATTACCATCTCCTATGCGAAAGATTTTAGTTTTGTAATTAGGAGGCTTTTCAGCTTCGGGATCCAAAGACCAAATTTCAAGATTCTCCTCGAGATTTTTAGTGATAACATCCCCAGTTTTAGACATGGTGGTGAAAAACGAGCAAATGAAGAAGGCGAATGAAAGAGGGGCGAAGAAAAGGCGAATCTTTTTGAAAATCATTTTAGAAGTGGGGGAGAGAAAAACGAGAGGCGAATGGCAAATAATGTAATGCGAGGGATGAGAGTTTATGATGGGTACTTGGTATGTCTTGGCTTGGCATAGATCTCCTCGGCAACGGCGCCAGAAATCCTTCTTGCTACCTCTTGAGCTTGCATTGGTTTTTCCCTTGAAGAGGAAAGGGTGATGCAGCAAAGTAGCGTAAGTATTTCCCTCAGTTTTGAGAACCAATGTATCAATCCAGTAGGAGACAACGCAACAAGCCACTGAATACATGCACAAACAAACACCAACTTGCAACCAATGCGACAAAGGGGTTATCAATCCCTTCATGGTTATTCGCAAAGTGAGATCTGATAGAGATGGATAAACGGTAAACTAATATTTTTGGTTTATGAAACAGAAAGTAAAAGATTGCAAAAGAAAGTAAATAGGAAACTAGAATTGTAGATCGGAAACTTATATGATGGAAAATAGACCCGGGAACCATAGGTTTCACTAGAGGCTTCTCTCAAGACAGAAATTATTATGGTGGGTGAACAAATTACTGCCAAGCAATTGATAGAAAAGCGCAAAGTTATGACGATGTCGAAGGCAATGATCATGAATATAGGCATCATGTCCGTGACAAGTAGACCAAACCGACTCTGTAACTACTACTATTAATCCACGCATCGACCGACTCCTGCCTGCATCTAGAGTATTAAGTTCATAAGAACAGAGTAACGAATTAAGCAAGATGACATGATGTAGAGGGATAAACTCAAGCAATATGATATAAAACCTCATCTTTTTATCCTCGATGGCAAAAATACAATACGTGCCTTGCTACCCCTACTGTCATTGGGAAAGGACACCGCAAGATTGAACCCAAAGCTAAGCACTTCTCCCATTGCAAGAAAGATCAATCTAGTAGGCCAAACTAAACCGATAATTCAAGGAGACTTGCAAAGATATCAAATCATACATATAAGAATTCATAGAAGAACCAAATAATAGTCATAGATAATCTTGTTCATAAACCCACAATTCACCGGATCTCGACAAACACACCGGAAAAGAGTATTACATCGAATAGATCTCCAAGAACACCGAGGAGAACTTTGTATTGAGAATCAAAGAGAGAGAGAGAGAGAGAGAGAGAGAAGAAGACATCAAGCTACTAGCTATGGACCCGTAGGTCTGTGGTAAACTACTCACGCTTCATCGGAGAGGCAATGGTGTTGATGTAGAAGCCCTCCGTGATCGAATCCCACTCTGGCAGGATGCCGGAAAAGGCCCCTAGATGGGATCAAACGGGTACAGAAGGTTGCGGCGGTGGAAAAGTGGTTTCGTGGCTCCCTAGATGTTTTTGGGGGTATAAGAGTATATATAGGAGGAAGATCTAGGTCAGGAGGCCAGGGAGGGGCCCACAAGGTTGGGGGCCTGCCCCACCCCCTCGGCACGCCCTCCACCCTTGTGGCCGCCTCGTGGCTCTTCCGACTTGCACTCCAAGTCTCCTGGGTGTATTCTGGTCCAAGAAAAATCATCGCAAAAGTTTTATTACGTTTGGACTCCATTTGGTATTCCTTTTCTACGAAACTCTAAAACAAGGAAAAAACAAAAACTGGCACTGGGCTCTAGGTTAATCGGTTAGTCCCAAAAATCATATAAAACAACATATTAATGCATATAAAACATCCAAAATTGATAATATAATAGCATGAAACAATAAAAAAATTACAAATACGTTGGGGATGTGTAACATCCCAATTTTTATTAAATTTGGATGTTAATAGAATCATTCAATGCATATCATATTTCTTTGCATTTTGGAGTTTTTAAAATATTCAAATAATATTTTTTTCCACTCGAGAAAAACAAATGAGAGGGGATAAGATGACTTCCTCAAAATATAAAAAAGTGGGAAATTTTATTTTGAATATTATTTGAAGTTTTGGAGTTTATTGGTATTTATTTTATTTGCAAATGTGCATTAATTGCATTAGGAAATTATTTTCAAAATGTTCTGTGCTTAAGTGAATGTTCATTAGGTTCTAAATATAATATAGTTATTTTAGAAATTAATTTGGTGTTTTTAGTAATTCATTTGAATTGGTTATGGGCCACTTTAGTCTCCTGTTAAAACACACACACACACACACACACACACACACCCACACACACACACACACACGCAGCCTGGACCGAAACTGGGTTCGGCCCAGGAGCGCCCGACCGGCCCAGCTGGCCATTTTGGCCCAAGGCCGCCCGCGCGCCCGAAACCTCCCGCACCGGTCGACCGCTCGCAGCCTCCCTAGCTCGCTACTGCCGCCGCCACTGACTGGTGGGCCCCGCTCCACCTCATCTCCCCCAACCTCCCGCTTGCCCCGCTCGGATGAGCTCGCCGCCATGCTCCCGTAACCGCTGGGCGAGGCCCTCACGGATAATGCTTATCCGCGGCACCCGCACGCTCTCCCCTCACCTATAATTGCCCCGGCCTCCCCTCTGTCGATCTCGCCGTCCCGCTTCTCCCCACGCCGCCCATAGCCGCCGCTGTCGACGTTCGCATCTCGCCGGAGTCGCGCCGCTTCGTCGTCCCTTCCGTCGCCAGTAAGCCACCGTGGCCTCCACCTTCCTCGTCAAATGATTTCCCGTGTCAAGGCACATCCGTTTGACATCTTTTCCTCGCCTAGGTCCTGCCGGAGACGACGCACCAACGATGCCCAACCTCGCCAGAGCCCACAGAGCGCTGCCGCCTTCGCCTCGCCGACCCCGACGCCCGTGAGAAGCCCCGAGGCCACCATCCGGACGCCCAAGCTGTGTCGCACCTCCCCGTCTTCTTCCCCGACGCCGAGGATCGCCGTAGCCGATGCCCTGCCATCACCCGACGTCGCGCCGCCGTCCTCTGCTCGTCGTCGATGTCGCCAGCCACTGTAAGCCGCCGGACCTCCTTTTGTCCGTTAGATCGATCATCGACAACCCAGATTAGATTATAGTGTTTCTTTAGTTGAATCGGTACGTGGTTAACCATGGTTTTTATTTTAAAAACTACCGGTCGGTTTTCGTTAGTTAACCGTGGTTTTTTTCTAAACCGAGCGTCGGTTTTTCTTTAATTAGTCGCTGCCGTTTTGGTTAAATTGTGAACATCCGCTGTATAAGCTACGCGGCGAACACCTTTCGGCCAGTAGGAATCTGCCACGCCCCAGGGACCTGTTTGCGGTAGTTTTTCTTCACTGTTTAGTCCATGTATTTAGCAGATTAGTCCTTGAACTTAGATTAGCCATAAATTTTTAACTGTAGATCCAAACTTGATGAAACCAGCGGCAAATTCTTCGTATTGTTTAGATCTATCCAGTGGTATACTTTTTGCAAACTTTTGTCAGATTCAAATTTGAATTTATTCAGATTCGAATTCGAATTTCAAATGGCCATATCTCCCGAACCGTAGCTCTGATTAAGTCGATCCCTTTTGCATGTTGTCTCCGTAGCAAATGTAGTAGCTTAGTGTGTTGTATGTTCATTTGGTTTTTTCGAGACTTTTTGATATGCATGTTCTTTTGGTTGTCTGGAATGTTTGCTTATGTTTGTTTATCTTCTTTGTGATAGATTGCCCGGAGTGCGAAACAGAATATTATCAGTCTTTAGAATTCAACCAGCAGTACCAAGGCAAGTTGCATTTGATGATGTTTCATTACCTATGTTTTTATTATGCACTTAGTTCTTTGCGGTAGGACTGCATGGTAGGAAACTGATGCCGCATGTCTATGCTTTTCACCCAGTAGTTCATTGAGGTAGGTCTGAACCATATAACATTGTCGCCATCATTTGACATTATGTTGCCACGCTAAGTAGACGTGGATTGGGGAGTGATCATTGTAAAGTTTGAGTGACAATGTAGTAAATAGGACCTAAGATAATTAATGAACTACCTGGGCGGAAACTTGTTGGAATGGTGGCGAAGTACAGTGGGGCACGCATGAGAAATCCATGGTGGTGCACCACTAGTGGACCGTCCGCTTAGGCTCAAAGAGATCAATCGCATTCCCATGTCTAGGAGCTTACGTGTGCAGCCACAAGCCTATATGGGCTCTGGCTTAGTTGAGTAGTTAGTGTGACCCCTTCCGGGATGGGCTAGCAGATGTAGAATGATGTAGGTGTACCGGCCTATCCGTGGGTTAAGGGGGAACATTTTTGAAAGGCTATGTCTCGATCTTCCGATCATGGAGGTGGTCGAGTCTTGTGGGGAAAAGTGAGCAACCTCTGCAGAGTATCAACCTAATCGATTAAACGTGTCCCCGGTTACGGACAACTTGAGCATCTAGTAGTGGAAATGCTGGGAGATCTCCTCACCTTTAATTAAACAGTTGGGTTTTAAATGAAACTTGGGAATAGATGGAGTTGGGTTTGTCAACTCATCCTATGCAAATGTGTAGTAGTAGAATAACATCTGTTCCAGTAGGGAAAAACTAGCTTTATACAAGGAACTAAACTTAGAGCTTTCCACCAGCCAAATTGCATGTACAAGTAGGTTCTTTACACTTATGATGTGACTTGCAAGTACATTCAATGTGCTGACCTATATGGCTGCAACTTATCACGTTGCAGATATATCCGACGAGGATTAAGGTGCGATAGGTCGATGTTCTACACTCAACCTTGCTCGTGGAGTTGGACTCATTTACTACTTTGCTTCCGCAGTATTTTTGCTTATTGGCCCTATGCCCTATTTTGTAATAAATGTATTGCTCCTGGACTAACGATGTAATAAAGAGATGTGTGTTATTTCTGTTATTTCATCAAGTACTGTGTGTGCTAGCAAGTCGATTCAGGGACTAGCACGGTAAGCACAGAGACTTCGACTCTTACCGAGTCGGGTCGCTACAAGATGGTATCAGAGCGCACGTTGACTGTAGGACGCGACCCCTAGAAATGGAGAAAAGCCATAGTATAAAAACTATATTTTTTATTTTCCCTATATATCCTTTGGTCTCATACCTTCTCTGCTTCAATACTAATTTCTTCTATTTTTCAAAATGTAGGTGTCATCTGCCCTTATTGAGTTCGAGCAGCCCGATGAGACCATGCTCTTTGGACGGCAGCTGGTGAAAATCACGAAGCACCTGAAGATTGGGCTTCCCACATTCACTGGAACCTTCACAGCCACCCTGCCCGAGGCGACACGTTGGAGGATCGATGCTCATATCCCCGGATGCATCCTCGGAAACCACACCAAGCCCATTGACTTCCATGTGGATACCGCAACATGGGGCTTGGGGCAGGGGTATCGCTGCTCACATTGCTCTCGGACACATTCGAGAGGTGTATGACAAAGACCTCAAGAGGACCTCCTTCGTGATGTACGGACGCCGCGACGCAAATGGAGATGTGGTGCGTACCCTAGAGGACGAGACGATAGCATCCCATATCCAGGACATGGAGGAGCACATTCGCATGATGGAGCTGGAGCTGTCTGACAACATGGTCGTCATCAAGAACCTCATGACCCGCAAGGCCGAGCTAGAGGAGGAGCTCCAGGACGCTCACATCGAGCACGAGGGAGAGTTGGACGCACTGCAGGAGAAGATCGACGACCTGAAGCTTGATCTTGAGGAGGCCGAGGAGAAGCTAGATGAGGGAGAAAACATCCAGGAGGATCACTCCTATGGTGCCTATGTCAGCCAGGAGAGGGACCAAAATGATGTGCTCGGAGATGATGACACCGAGAGCGATGCAAGGACACCCGATGTTGACATGGTTGACTGGTCCTCATCTGATGAGAGTTAGATTTTATACCACCATGAGAGCTTAGAAATTCGATTTTGTTATACGATTAGTTTTATTTTATTTGTAAGACCTTGTCAAATCTTGTGACATGGCTTACCTTAGGTTTGATTATTCATGTGAACCTCTTTGTTTGAAATTCAATTGGAGTGATTTAAAGTTTATTGCTATCATGTGCATATGGGTAGTGTAATTTTGCTCACTAGGCCTTGTTCTATTCTAACTCCTCATCCACTCTGGAACCTATCAGATGCCTCCAAGACGTGACCCCGGATTCAACTTTCCGCCGGAGCTCACGCAATTGATCCAACAGCAGAATGCTCTTATGCATATGCTCATTCAGAACCAGAGCAACAACAACAACCCACCGCCGCCACCCCCAGTTGACAGTCTTACCCGTTTTCTGAGGCTGAACCCACCCGTGTTCTCCAGCAGCACGGAGTCGGTCGTCGCAGATGACTGGCTCCGCAAGATAGGAAGGGAGCTGGCCATGGCAGGATAAAATGATGCTGAGAAGGTGAAGTTTGCCGCCCATCTGCTGGATGGCCCGGCCGCTGCTTGGTGGGAGAACTACACCACCAGATACCCCTTGGGGAGTGTGACTTGGACTCAGTTCCAGCAGGCGTTCCGCACTGCTCATGTCTCAGCTGGAGCCATGAGTCTTAAGAAGAAGGAGTTCCGCAGTTTGTGCTAGGGAGGACGCATGGTATCTCAGTATGTTGATGAGTTTAGTAAGTTGGCTCGTTATGCCCCAGAGGACGTGGCCACTGATGCAGCCAAGCAGGAGAAGTTTCTGGAGGTACTAAACGATGAGTTGGGAGTTCAGTTGACTGTGGCGACCTTTGCGAACTATCAAGAACTGGTTGATAAGGCTACCATTCTTGAAGGCAAGCACCAGCGGATGGAGAATCGTAAGAGGAAGTACGGTCATGGGAAGTATAACTCTGGAGTTCAACAAAAACCCCGCTACAGCCCGTACTCAGGAAGTTCTGGATCAGGCACTAGCAAGTTTGGAGGGAATCACCATAACCATGGAGGCCACATTCATCCTGGAGGAAATGGACACAACCACCATGGTCACAAGCAGGGCAATGGCAATGGAGGAAATGGCAATCAGCAGCATTTCAACTCTTCCACACCGATGAAGAAGGACCTGAGTCACATCACCTGCTTCAAGTACAAGAAGACAGGTCACTACTCCAATGAGTGTCCTGAGGCGCAGAATGGAAATGGAAATGGCAATGGGAATTCTGGAGGCAAGAAGCACAATCCTTTCACTAAGTGACATGTGAATCATGTCAATGTGGAAGAGGTTTATGAGCAGCCTGACGCAGTGATTGGTAAGTTCTTGGTTAATTCATTTCCAGCACTGATTCTTTTTGACACTGGTGCATCACATTCATTCATATCAAGGGGATTTGTGGATAAACATAAGTTGCCTACCATAGCTCTTAAGTCACCCATTCTAGTGAGTTCCCCAAGAGCCGAGTCTATGGCTAGTCAGGGATGTTTCCAATTTCCTTTGAACGTAGGGGGACATGTTTTTCCCACAGATATGATTATACTAGAGTCGCAAGGGTTGGATGTAATCCTAGGTATGGATTGGATGTCCAAGTATGAGGGAAACATTGATTGTGCTAGTAGATCGATTTTCCCACCACCCCAGAGAAGAAGAGGATCAAGCATGTATCTAGGCTTAAGCCTAACAGGACTCAGGTGAACTCTCTTACGGGAGTTGTCCAGGAAGAAGTACCAGTGGTGAAGGATTATCCCGATGTATTTCCGGATGAGTTACCGGGTATGCCGCCAGATTGGGAGGTTGAGTTTTTGATTGAGTTGCTGCTAGGCACAGGACCTATCTCCAAGAGGTTGTATCGAATGCCTGCTAATGATTTGGAGGAAGTCAAGAAACAGATTAAGGAGTTGCTAGAGAAAGGGTATATTCGCCCGAGTTCATCACCTTGGGGAGCCCCAGTACTCTTAGTGGAGAAGAAGGATGGAACCTTGAGAATGTGTGTGGATTACCGCTCTTTGAATGAGGTGACCATCAAAAACAAGTATCCCCTACCGATGATCAATGACTTGTTTGACCAGCTAGAAGGAGCTAGTGTTTTCTCCAAGATTGATCTTCGATCGGGTTATCACCAATTAAAGATCCATGAGAAGGATATACCCAAGACAGCTTTTACCACAAGGTATGGGCTTTATGAGTATACAGCCTTGTCCTTTGGTTTGACTAATGTCCCTGCCTATTTTATGAACATGATGAACAAAGTATTCATGGAGTTCTTGGATAAGTTTGTTGTGGTATTCATTGATGACATATTGGTTTACTCCAAGAATGAGGAGGAACACGCTGAACATCTGTGCTTAGTTTGGGAGAAGCACAGAGAACATCAACTTTATGCCAAGTTCAGCAAGTGTGAGTTTTGGCTCAAGGAAGTCGGGTTTCTTGGACATGTAGTGTCAGGTGAAGGGATTGCAGTGGACCCTACCAAGGTAGAGTCAGTCACAGAATGGAATGCACCCACCATAGTTGGCGAGATTCATAGTTTTCTTGGACTTGCAGGATATTACCAGAGATTTATTGAAATTTTCTCCAAGATTGCAAGGCCCATGACAGCGTTGTTGAAAAAGGACACCAAGTTCGTTTGGACTAAAGAGTGTGAAGCCAGTTTTCAAGAGTTGAAGAAGCGTTTGGTTACAGCCCCAGTCTTAATCCTGCCCGACGTACACAAGGACTTTCAGGTGTATTGTGATGCTTCACGTCAGGGACTTGAAGGTGTTCTTATGCAAGAGAGAAAGGTTGTAGCTTATGCTTCACGACAGCTTCGACCTCATGAGTTGAACTATGCCACACATGATTTGGAGTTGGCAGCTGTAGTGCATGCACTCAAGACATGGAGACACTATCTTATTAGGAATCATTGTGATGTTTACACGGATCACAAGAGTTTGAAGTATATCTTCACGTAGAAGGAGTTGAATCTCAGGCAAAGGAGATGGTTGGAACTTATAAAGGACTATGCCATGAGTCTGCATTATCATCCAGGAAAAGCCAATGTTGTGGCAGATGCTTTGAGCCGTAAGAGTTATGTTAATACCCTTACAACACGAGGTTTACCTCAGGAGTTATGTGATGAGCTTAGAGACCTTCAGTTGGAAATAGTTCCAAGAGGTTATGTTGCCGCAGTCAAGGTGCAGTCCACCTTGTTGGGGAGAATCAGAGAAGCCCAGAAGTTGGACCAAGGTATTGCTGAGATCAAAGAAATGATGAGCAAAGGGAAAGCAGTGAGGATGAACATGGAACCATATGGTTTGAGCAACGGATTTGTGTACCCAATGACCCGGAGATCAGGAAGTTGATTCTTCAGGAGGCTCAAGACTCACCATATTCGATACACCCAGGCAACACCAAGATGTATTTGGACTTGAAGGAAAGTTTTTGGTGGGCCAGTATGAAGAGAGAAATTGCCGAGTATGTGGCAATATGTGATGCATGTCAGAGAGTAAAGGCAGAACATCATAAACCAGCAGGATTACTTCAGCCATTGCCGATACCTGATTGGAAATGGGATAAACTTGGTATGGACTTTATCACGGGCTTACCCAGGACCCGTTAAGGTTATGATTCCATTTGGGTGATAGTTGATCGTTTGACCAAGCTTGCTCACTTCATTCCAGTGAAGACCACCTATACAAGTGCTAAGCTGGCAAAGATATATATGACCAAGATCGTATGTCTGCATGGAGTTCCAAGGAGCATCGTATCAGATAGAGGAACACAATTTACCTCAAAGTTTTGGAAAACAGTTACACGAAACTTTGGGTACCAGGCTAGAGTTCAGTACTGCCTTCCATCCACAGACTGATGGGCAGACAGAGAGAGTCAATCAGATTCTAGAGGACATGTTGAGAGCTTGTGCGCTAGACTATGGATCTAGTTGGGATGATAACTTACCCTACGCAGAGTTCTCGTACAACAACAGCTACCAAGCCAGTTTGCAGATGGCCCCTTTCGAGGCATTGTATGGAAGGAAATGCAGGACACCTTTGATGTGGAATGGAGTTGGAGACCGCAAATTGTTTGGACCTGATTTGATCAGGGACTCTGAGGAGAAGGTCAAGTTGATTCGTGATAGACTTAAGATAGCCCAGTCAAGGCAGAAAAGTTATGCCGATGCTAAACGCAAGGAAGTGATCTATGAAGTGGGAGATAGAGCATATCTTCGAGTGTCTCCACTTCGAGGTATTAAGAGATTTGGAGTCAAAGGAAAGTTAGCACCATGATTTGTGGGACCATACAAAGTTCTAGAACATAGAGGAGAGGTTGCATACCAGTTGGAATTACCAGAGGATTTGTTAGGAATTCATGATGTGTTTCATGTTTCCCAGCTGAAGAAGTGTCATGCAGAGATGGCAGACATTCCTTTGAGAGATACAGTGCCACTGGAGGCAATTCAGTTGGAGAATGATCTGACTTATGAGGAGAAACCTATTAAGATTCTTGAGACTGCAGAGAGAATCACTCGTACCACGATCATCAAGTTCTGCAAGGTTCAGTGGAGTCACCACACCGAGGAGGAAGCTACTTGGGAACAAGAGGAAGATCTTAGAGAGGACCACCCACACCTTTTTGCTGGCCAACCCGAATCTCGAGGACGAGTTTCATCTTAAGGGGGGTTGGTTTGTAAAATCCCAATTTTTATTAAATTTGGATGTTAATAGAATCATTCAATGCATATCATATTTCTTTGCATTTAGGAGTTTTTAAATATTCAAATAATATTTTTCCACTCAGGAAAAACAAATGAGAGGGGATAAGATGACTTCCTCAAAATAAAAAAAGTGGGAAATTTTATTTTGAATATTATTTGAAGTTTTGGAGTTTATTGGTATTTATTTTATTTGCAAAAAGTGCATCAATTGCATTAGGAAATTATTTTCAAATTGTTCTGTGCTTAAGTAAGTGTTCATTAGGTTCTAAATATTATATAGTTATTTTAGAAATTAATTTGGTGTTTTTAGTAATTCATTTGAATTAGTTATGGGCCACTTTAGTCTCTTGTTAAAAAAACACACACACATGCACGCAGCCTGGACCGAAACTAGGTTCGGCCCAGGAGCGCCCGACCGGCCCAGCTGGCCATTTCAGCCCAAGGCCGCCCGCGCGCCCGAATCCTCCCGCATCGATCGACCGCCCGCAGCCTCCCTCGCTCGCTGCCGCCACCGCCACTGACTGGTGGGCCCCGCTCCACCTCATCTTCCCCAACCTCCCGCTTTCCCTGCTTGGATGAGCTCGCCGCCGCGCTCCCGCAACCGCCGGGCGAGGCCCTCGCGGATAACGCTTATCCGCGACACCTGCACGCTCTCCCCTCACCTATAAATGCCCCGGCCTCCCCTGTGTCGATCTCTCCGTCCCGCTTCTCCCCACGCCGCCCATAGTCGCCGCTGTCGATGTTCGCATCTCACCAGAGCCGCGCGGCTTCATCGTCCCTTCCGTCACCAGCAAGCAACCGTGGCCTCCACCTTCCTCGTCAAATGATTTCCCGCGGCAAGGCGCATCCGTTTGACATCTTTTCCTCGCCTAGGTCCCGCCGGAGATGACGCCCCGACGACGCCTGACCTCGCCGGAGCCCACGGAGCGCCGCCGCCTTCGCCTCGCCGGCCCCGACGCCCCTAAGGAGCCCTGACGCCACCATCCAGATGCCCAAGCCGTGCCACACCTCCCTGTCTTCTTCCCCAACACCGAGGACTGCCATAGCTGCTGCCCCGCCATCACCCGACGTCGCGCCGCCGTCCTCTGCTCGTCGCCGACGTCGCCAACCACTGTAAGCCGCCGGACCTCCTTTTGTCTGTTAGATCGACCATCGACGGCCCAGATTAGATTAGGTTGTTGTTTTTAGTTGAACCGGTACGCGGTTAACCGCGGTTTTTATTTTAAAAACTACCGATCGGTTTTCGTTAGTTAACCGCAGTTTTTTTTCTAAACCGAGCGTCGGTTTATCTTTAATTAGCCGCCGCCACCGTTTTGGTTAAATTGTGAACGTCTGCTGTATAAGCTACGCGGCGAACACCTTTCGGCCAGTAGGAATCTGCCATGTGCCAGGGACCTGTTTGCGATAGTTTTTCTTCACTGTTTAGTCCCCGTATTTAGCAGATTAGTCCCTGAACTTAGATTAGCCATAACTTTTTAACCGTAGATCCAAAGTCGATGAAACCAGTGGCAAATTCTTCATATTGTTAAGATCTATCCAGTGGTATACTTTTTGCAAACTTTTGTCAGATTCAAATTTGAATTTATTCAGATTCCATTTCGAACTTCAAATGGCCATATCTCCCAAACCGTAGCTCCGATTAAGTCGATCCCTTTTGCATGTTGTCACCGTAGCAAAACCCTATCACCTGGACCTTTGTCACAATAATTTTCACACACAATCTGCCCTTTAATATTTTTACTAGTATGCATACTATGCACTATATTTCACATCACTCTTTGAACCATATGCCTATGTTGTTTTGCACTTAGAATATTTCTGTAGTAGCTTAGTGTGTTGTATGCTCATTTGGTTTTTCTGAGACTTTTTGCTATGCATGTTCTTTTGGTTGTGTGGAATGTTTGCTTATGTTTGTTTACCTTCTTTGCGATAGATTGCCCGGAGTGCGAAGCAGAATATTATCAGTCTTTAGAATTCAACCAGCAGTACCAAGGCAAGTTGCATCTTGATTATGTTTCATTACCTATGTTTTTATTATGCACTTAGTTCTTTGCGGTAGGACTGCATGGTAGGAAACTGATGCCGCATGTCTATGCTTTTCACCTAGTAGTTCATTGAGGTAGGTCTAAACCATATAACATTGTCGCCATCGTTTTACATATGTTGCTACGCTAAGTAGACATGGATTGGGGAGTGATCATTGTAAAGTTTGAGTGACAATGTAGTAAATAGGACCTAAGATAATTAATGAACTACCTGGGCGGAAACTTGTTGGAATGGTGGCGAAGTACAGTGGGGCACGCATGGGAAATCCATGGTGGTGCACCACTAGTGGACCGTCCGCTCAGGCTCAAAGAGATCAATCGTATTCCCATGTCTAGGAGCTTACGTGTGCAGCCACAAGCCTATATGGGCTCTGGCTTAGTTGAGTATTTAGTGTGACCCCTTCCGGGATGGGCTAGCAGATGTAGAATGATGTAGGTGTACCGGCCTATCCGTGGGTTAAGGGGGAACATTTTCGAAAGGCTATGTCTCGATCTTCCGATCATGGAGGTGGTCGAGTCTTGTGGGGAAAAGTGTGCAACCTCTGTAGAGTGTCAACCTAATCGATTAGCCGTGTCCCCGGTTACGGACAACTTGAGCATCTAGTAGTGGAAATGCTGGGAGATCTCCTCACCTTTAATTAAACAGTTGGGTTTTAAATGAAACTTGGGAACGGATGGAGTTGGGTTTGCTAACTCATTCTATGCAAATGTGTAGTAGTAGAATAACATCTGTTCTAATAGGGAAAAACTAGCTTTATGCAAGGAACTAAACTTAGAGCTTTCCACCAGCCAAATTGCATGTACAAGTAGGTTCTTTACACTTATGATGTGACTTGCCAGTACAATCAATGTGCTGACCTATATGGCTGCAACTTATCACGTTGCAGATATATTCGACGAGGATTAAGGTGCGATAGGTCGATGTTCTACACTCAACCTTGCTCGTGGAGTTGGACTCATTTACTACTTTGCTTCCGCGGTATTTTTGCTTATTGGCTCTATGCCTTATTTTGTAGTAAATGTATTGCTCCTGGACTATCGATGTAATAAAGAGTTGTGTGTTATTTCTGTTATTTCATCGAGTACTATGCGTGCTAGCAAGTCGATCCAGGGACTAGCATGGTAAGCACAGAGACTTCGACTCTTACCGAGTCAGGTCGCTACAGGACGTATCAACCAACTCCTGCCTGCATCTACTACTATTACTCCACACATCGACCGACTGCTACCTGCATCTAGAGTATTAAGTTCAAGAGAACAAAGTAATGCCTTAAGTAAGATGACATGACGTAGAGGAATAAACTCAAGCAATATGATGAAAACCCCATCTTTTAATCCTCGATAGCAACAATTCAATACATGTATCGCTACCCCTACTTTGTCAATGGGTGAAATCACAGAAGACTGAACCCAAAGCTAAGCACCTCTCCCATTCCAAGAAAAACCAATATAGTTGGCCAAACCAAACTGATAATTCATAGAGAAATACAAAGATATCAAATCATGCATACAATAATATTCATAGATAAGCTAGTCATAAATCCACAATTCATCGGATCTCGACAAACACGCCGCAAAAGAAGATTACATCAGATAGATCTCCAAGAACATCGAGGAGAACATGGTATTGAGAACAAAAGAGAGAGAAGAAGCCATCTAGCTACTAGCTATGGACTCGTAGGTCTATGGTAAACTACTCATGCTTCATAGAAAGGACAATAGAGTTGATGTAGATGCCCTCCGTGATCGAATCTCCCTTTGGAAGGATACCGGAAAAGGCCCAAAGATGGTATCTCATGGGTACAAAAGGTTGCGGCGGTGAAAAAGTATTTTTGGGGCTCCTTTTGGTGGTTCTGCAATATTTGATAATATATAGGAGGAAGAAATAGGTCGGTGGACTCTCAAGGGGGCCACAAGTCAGGGGCGCCCCCTAGGGTGCGCCCCTGCGGCTTGTCACCGCCTCATGGGTCTTCTGACTTGGACTCCATGTCCTACGGGTGTGCTACCTCTTGAGCTTGCGTTGGATTTCCCCGAAGAGGAAAGGCTGATGCAGCAGAGTAGCGTAAGTATTTCCCTCAGTTTTTGAGAACCAAGGTATCAATCCAGTAGGAGGCCACGCTCAAGTCCCTCGTACTTGCACAAAATGATAGCTACTCGCAACCAACGCGATTAGGGGTTGTCAATCCCTTCACGGTCACTTACGAGAGTGAGATCTGATAGATATAATATCTTTGGTATTTTTGGTATAGAGATGCAAAGTGAAAAGTAAAAGGCAAAGTAAAAAAGCAAAGCAAGATTAAAGTGATGGAGATTGATATGATGAGAATAGACCCGGGGGCCATAGGTTTCACTAGTGGCTTCTCTCAAGAACATAAGTATTCTACGGTGGGTGAACAAATTACTGTTGAGCAATTGACAGAATTGAGCATAGTTATGAAAATATCTAGGCATGATCATGTATATAGGCATCACATCCGTGACAAGTAGACCGAAACGATTCTGCATCTACTACTATTACTCCACTCATCGACCGCTATCCAGCATGCATCTAGAGTATTAAGTTAAAAATAGAGTAACGCTTTAAGCAAGATGACATGATGTAGAGAGATAAATTCATGCAATATGAAATAAACCCCATCTTGTTATCCTCGATGGCAACGATGCAATACGTGCCTTGCTGCCCATTATGTCACTGGGAAAGGATACCGCAAGATTGAACCCAAAGCTAAGCACTTCTCCCATGGCAAGAAAAACCAATCTAGTAGGCCATACCAAACTGATAATACGAAGAGACTTGCAAAGATAACTAATCATACATAAAAAAATTCAGAGAAGATTCAAATGTTATTCATAGATAGACTTGATCATAAACCCACAATTCATCGGTCTCAACAAACACACCGCAAAAAAGTAGAAGATTACATCGAATAGATCTCCACAAGAGAGGGGGAGAACTTTGTATTGAGATCCAAAAAGAGAGAAGAAGCCATCTAGCTAATAACTATGGACCCGAAGGTCTGAGGTAAACTACTCACACTTCATCGGAGAGGCTGTGGTGATGTAGAAGCCCTCTGTGATGACGGCCCTCTCCGGCGGAGCTCCGGAACAGGCCCCAAGATGGGATCTCGTGGATACAGAAAGTTGCGGCGGTGGAATTAGGTTTTTGGCTCCGTTTCTATTCGTTTCGGGATATGTAGGTATATATAGGAGGAAGAAGTATGTCGGTGGAGCTTCGGTGGGCCCACGAGGGTGGGGGCGCGCCTGGGGGTATAGGGCGCCCCCCCTACCTCGTGCCCACCTTGAAGCTTCCTTGGCGTAGGGTCCAAGCCTCCTGGGTCATATTCGGGAAGAAAATCACGTTCCAGAAAGGTTTATTCCGTTTGGACTCCGTTTGATATTCCGTTTCTTCGAAACACTAAAATAGGCAAAAAAAATAGCAATTCTAGGCTGGGCCTCCGGTTAATAGGTTAGTCCCAAAAATAATATAAAAGTGGAAAATAAAGCCCAATATAGTCCAAAACAGTAGATAATATAGCATGGAGCAATCAAAAATTATAGATACGTTGGAGACGTATCAGGGTGTCTTCTGGTCCAAGAAAAATCATCGCAAAAGTTTTATTCCGTTTAGACTCCGTTTGATATTTCTTTTCTGCGAAGCTAAAAACACAAGGAAAAACAGAAACTGGCACTTGGTTCTAGGTTAGTCCCAAAAATAATATAAAAGTGGAAAATAAAGCCAAATATAGTCCAAAATAGTAGATAATATAGCATGGAGCAATAAAAAATTATAGATACATTGGAGACGTATCAGGCATCCCCAAGCTTAATTCCTGCTCGTCCTCGAGTAGGTAAATGATAAAAAGAGAATTTTTGATGCAGAGTGCTACTTGGCATAATTTCAATGCAAATCTTCTTAATTGTGGTATGAATATTCAGAGTAAGAAGATTCAAGACAAAAGTTCATATTGACATAGAGAATAATAATACTTCAAGCAAACCAACAAAGCAATTATGTTTTCTTAAAGTACATGGCCAAAGAAAGTTCATCCCTACAAAATCATATAGTTTAGTCATGCTCCATTTTCATCACACAAGAATGCTCTCATCATGCACAACCCCGATGACAAGCCAAGCAATTGTTTCATACCTTAATAATTTCAAACTGATAAACTTTCACACAATACATGAGCATGATCCATGGATATAGCACTATGGGTGGAATAGAATATAATGATGGGGGTTATGTGGAGAAGACAAAAAGGAGAAAGTCTCACATCAACGAGGCTAATCAATGGGCTATGGAGATGCCCATCGATTGATGTTAATGCAAGGAGTAGGGATTGCCATGCAACGGATGCACTAGAGCTATAAATGTATGAAAGCTCAACAAAAGAAACTAAGTGGGTGTGCATCCAACTTTCTTGCTCACGAAGACCTAGGGCACTTGAGGAGGCCCATTGTTGGAATATACAAGCCAAGTTCTATAATGAAAATTCCCACTAGTATATGAAAGTGATAACTCAAGAGACTCTCTATATGAATAACATGGTGCTACTTTGAAGCACAAGTGTGGAAAAAAAGGATAGTAGCATTGCCCCTTTTTATTTATTTCTTTTTTTGGGCCTTCTTTTTTTTCTTTGGCCATTCTCTTTTTTGGGACAATGCTCTATTGAATGATGATCATCACACTTCTATTTATTTACAACTCAATGATTACAACTCGATACTAGAACAAAGTATGACTCTATATGGATGCCTCCGGCGGTGTACCGGGATATGCAATGAATCAAGAGTGACAAGTATGAAAAAATTATGAACGGTGGCTTTGCCACAAATACTTATGTCAACTACATGATCATGCTAAGGAATATGACAATGATGAATGTGTCATGATAAACTGGATGGTGGAAAGTTGTATGGCAATATATCTCGGAATGGCTATGGAAATGCCATAATAGGTAGGTATGGTGGCTGTTCCGAGGAAGATATAAGGAGGTTTATGTGTGAAAGAGCATATCATATCACGGGGTTTGGATGCACCGGTGAAGTTTGCACCAACTCTCGATGTGATAAAGGGCAATGCACGGTACCGTAGAGGCTAGCAATGATGGAAGGGTGAGAGTGCGTATAATCCATGGACTCAACATTAGTCATAAAGA
Organism: Triticum aestivum; assembly: GCF_018294505.1. Taxonomy (NCBI): domain Eukaryota; kingdom Viridiplantae; phylum Streptophyta; class Magnoliopsida; order Poales; family Poaceae; genus Triticum; species Triticum aestivum. The sequence continues at coordinate 92,133,683 of NC_057794.1, forward strand.
ACTCATATACTTATTGCAAAAATCTACAAGCCATCAAAAACGAAAGTATTACACGCATGCTCCTAGGGGGATAGATTGGTAGGAAAAGACCATTGCTCGTCCCCTACCGCCACTCATAAGGAGGACAATCAAATAACACCTCATGTTTCAAATTTGTTGCATAACGTTTACCATACGTGCATGCTACGTTCCTTGCAAACTTTAACTCAAGTACTTCTCAAATTCACAATTACTCTACTAGCATGACTTTGATATTACTACCTCCATATCTCAAAACAATTATCAAGCATCCAACTTTTCTTAGTATTCAAGACACTCAAAAGAAAGTTTCAAAAATCTTGAATACCAAGCATGTTATTATTAAGCAAATTACCATGCTATTAAGACTCTCAAAATAATTTAAGTGAAGCATGAGAAATCAATAGTTTCTTTAAAACAAATCCACCACCGTGCTCTAAAAGATCTAAGTGAAGCACATAGAGCAAAATTATAGCACTCAAAAGATATAAGTGAAGCACATAGAGCAAAACTATAGCGCTCAAAAGATATAAGTGAAGCACATAGAACAAAACTACTTAGCTCAAAAAGATATAAGTGAAGCACATAGAGTATTCTGTCAAATTCTAATTCATGTATGGCTCTCTCAAAAGGTGTGTACATCAAGCATGATTGTGGAACACTAACAACCAAAGATACAAATAATACAAGACGCTCCAAGCAAAACACATATCATGTTGGTGAATAAAAATATAGCTCCAAGTAAATTACCGATGGAAGTGGACGAAAGAGGGGATGCCTTCTGGGGCATCCCCAAGATTTGAATTTTTGGTGTACTTGGATTATCTTGGGGGTGCCATGGGCATCCCCAATCTCAGGCTCTTGCCACTCCTTGTTCCATAATCCATCACAAGAATTACCCAAAACTTGAAAACTTCACAACACAAAACTCAATAGAAATCTCGTGAGCTCTGTTAGAGAAAGAAAACAAAAGACCACATCAAGGTACTGTAATGAACTCATTCTTTATTTATATTGGTGTTAAACCTACTGTATTACAACTTCTCTATGGATTATAAACTATTTTACTAACCATAGATTCATCAAAATAAGCAAACAACACATGAAAAACAGAATCTGTCAAAAACAGAACAGTCTGTAGTAATCTGTAGCTAGCGCAAGATCTGGAACCCCAAAAATTCTAAACTAAACTTCTGTACGTGAGGAATTTATCTATTAATCATATGCAAAAATAATTAACTAAATAGCACTCTCCAAATAAAAATGACAGAAGTTCTCGTGAGTGCTAAAGTTTCTTTTTTTACCAGCAACTTCAACAAGACTTTCCCCAAGTCTTCCCAACGGTTCTACTTGGCACAAACACTAATTAAACACAAAAAAACACAACCAAAACAGAGGCTAAATAAATTATTTATTGAATAACAGGAAGGATAAATATTGGGTTGTCTCCCAACAAGCGCTTTTCTTTAAATCCTTAAAGCTAGGCGTTGATAATTTTAATGATGCTCACATGAAAGACAAGAATTGAAGCACAAAGAGAGCATCGTAAAACAGGTGACAAACACATCTAAGTCTAACATACTTCCTATGCATAGGCATTTTATAGGAAAAAAATTATCAAGGCAAGCAAAAACTAGCATATGCAAGGAAGCGGAAAGTAACAATAGCAATCTCAACATAACGAGAGGTAATTTAGTAACATGAAAATTTCTACCACCATATTTTAATCTCTCATAATAATTGCATGAGTGATCATAAGAAAATTCAACAAAATATCTATCACGCAAAATATTTTCAACACGATCCATATGCATGCAAAGTTTACACTCTTCCAAAATAGTGGGATTAACATTAACTAAAGTCATGACCTTTCCAAACCCACTTTCAATAATATTGCAAACACTATTATCAATCTCATATTCATCATGGGGCTTAAATAAATTTTCAATATCATAAGAAGAATCACCCCAATCATGGTCATTACAAAAAGTAGTAGACATATCAAAACTAGCATCCCCAAGCTTAGGGTTTTGCATATTATTAGCACAATTGACATCAAGAGAATTTATAGTAAAATCATTGCAATCATGATTTTTATTCAAAGATCTATCGTGAATCGCTTCATAAAGTAATTCATCACACTTTGCAGATTCACGAATTTCAAGTAAAACTTCATAACGATAATCTAGTGCACAAAACTCACTAGCAATCGGTTCATCATAATTGGATCTCTTAAAAAGATTAGCAACTGGATGAGGATACATAGATCTTAGGTTCTCTGTTTAGTAATAAATAAACAACTATTCCAACCATACGAGCAAACAAGAAACGAGCAAAGAGAGGCAAATAGAGAGGGAGGATGGAGAGAGAGAGGGCGAATAAAACGGCAAGGGTGAAGTGGGGGGGAGAGTAAAACGAGAGGCAAATGGCAAATAATGTAATGCGGGAGATAAGGGTATGTGATGGGTACTTGGTATGTTGAATTTTTGCATGGACTCCCCGGCAACAGCGCCAGAAATTCTTCTTGCTACCTCTTGAGCTTGCGTTGGATTTCCCCGAAGAGGAAATGATAATGCAGCAGAGCAGCATAAGTATTTCCCTCAGTTTTTGAGAACCAAGGTATCAATCCAGTAGGAGGCCACGCTCAAGTCCCTCGTACCTGCACAAAACGATAGCTACTCGCAACCAACGCGATTAGGGGTTGTCAATCCCTTCACGGTCACTTACGAGAGTGAGATCTGATAGATATAATATTTTTGGTATTTTTGGTATAGAGATGCAAAGTGAAAAGTAAAAGGCAAAGTAAAAAAGCAAGGCAAGATTAAAGTGATGGAGATTGATATGATGAGAATAGACCCGGGGGCCATAGGTTTCACTAGTGGCTTCTCTCAAGAGCATAAGTATTCTACGGTGGGTGAACAAATTACTGTTGAGCAATTGACAGAATTGATCATAGTTATGAGAATATCTAGGCATGATCATGTATATAGGCATCACGTCTGTGACAAGTAGACCGAAATGATTCTACATCTACTACTATTACTCCACTCATCGACCGCTATCCAGCATGCATCTAGAGTATTAAGTTAAAAACAGAGTAACGCTTTAAGCAAGATGACATGATGTAGAGAGATAAATTCATGCAATATGAAATAAACCCCATCTTGTTATCCTCGATGGCAACGATGCAATACGTGCCTTGCTGCCCCTTCTGTCACTGGGAAAGGACACCGCAAGATCGAACCCAATGCTAAGCACTTCTCCCATGGCAAGAAAAACCAATCTAGTAGGCCAAACCAAACTGATAATTCGAAGAGACTTGCAAAGATAACTAATCATACATAAAAGAATTCAGAGAAGATTCAAATATTATTCATAGATAGACTTGATCATAAACCCACAATTCATCGGTCTCAACAAACACACCGCAAAAAAGAAGAAGATTACATCAAATAGATCTGCACAAGAGAGGGGGAGAACTTTGTATTGAGATCCAAAAAGAGAGAAGAAGCCATCTAGCTAATAACTATGGACCCGAAGGTCTGAGGTAAACTACTCACACTTCATCGGAGAGGCTATGGTGATGTAGAAGCCCTCCGTGATGACGGCCCTCTCCGGCGGAGCTCCAGAACAGGCCCCAAGATGGGATCTCGTGGATACAGAAAGTTTTGGTGGTGGAATTAGGTTTTTGGCTCCGTATCTGTTTGTTTGGGGGTACGTAGGTATATATAGGGGGAAGAAGTACGTCGGTGGAGCTTCGGTGGGCCCACGAGGGTGGGGGCGCGCCTGGGGGTATAGGGCACGCCCCCCTACCTCGTGCCCACCTCGAAGCTTCCTTGGTGTAGGGTCCAAGCCTCCTGGGTCATATTCGGGAAGAAAATCACGTTCCAGAAAGGTTTATTCCGTTTGGACTCCGTTTGATATTCCGTTTCTTCGAAACACTAAAATAGGCAAAAAACAGCAATTCTAGGCTGGGCCTCCGGTTAATAGGTTAGTCCCAAAAATACTATAAAAGTGGAAAATAAAGCCCAATATAGTCCAAAACAGTAGATAATATAGCATGGAGCAATCAAAAATTATAGATACGTTGGAGACGTATCAGGGTGTCTTCTGGTCCAAGAAAAATCATCGCAAAAGTTTTATTCCGTTTAGACTCCGTTTGATATTTCTTTTCTACGAAGCTAAAAACACAAGGAAAAACAGAAACTGGCACTAGGTTCTAGGTTAATAGGTTAGTCCCAAAATAATGTAAAATAGCATATTAATGCATATAAAACATCCAAAACAGATAATATAATAGCATGTAACAATCAAAAATTATAGATACGTTGTAGACATAACTACTAGGGAAAACCTTATACACAGAACATTACCAGCAGCACGGTTTAAAATAAGGCGTTGCTGCTACTTACCAGAAGCGCGTGTGGATAAACAGCGCTACTGCTATACAAGTAGCAGCAGCACGGTGGTTGAAAAACAAGCTACCATTAAAAATGCCACAACGTTGCCAACTTTACGTTTCCCAACCTGTCGCCCCCACTCTCCCTCTCCACTCTCACTCCCATGCACCCCGTCGTCCGCCGCGCGCTGCCGCCGTTCACCGACCACCGTCATCGGTCGCCGCCGCCAACACTGCTCCTCCTCCTCCATGGAGGTAATTCTTCCTCCTCTCTCCTTTCTCCTCCTCCTCCCTTCTCTGTACCGCGCCCCTCCCTCCACCTCGAGCCGCCCCCTCCTCCCTCCTCCCTCCTCCCTCCTCCTCCGGCCGCCCCCTCCTCCCTCCTCCCTCCTCCTCCGGCCGCCCCCTCCTCCCTCCCACTCCATTCCACCTCCGGTCGCCCCCTCCTCCCTCCTCCTCCCTCCATCTCTCCTAAACCCTAAACTTTTTTTGTGCTGTTCTTGTATAATGTAGTTTTTTTACTATTTTTTAGTAAGAAAAAAAATTCTTTTTATTTATAGTAAGTGCTTAGTTGAACTAATTGAATTAATAGCACTAGTCTGTTTTTAGTAAGAAAATTTAGGTATATGAGATTTGATGATCTAATTAAAATTTTACTATAGAACTAGTTTATTTTTAGTAAGAAAATTAATAGAACTAGTCTATTTTTAGTAAGTGCTTAGTTTAACTAGTTGAATTAACAGAACTAGTTGAATTTATGTCATTATCACTTTGTCAACCAAGAATGCTATATGAGATTTGATGATCTAATTAAAATTTTACTCGGTGGAATATGTAGGTCTTGTAGAGTCGTGTCTCCTTCGAGTGATCGTCATCCGAGCTACCTCTACTTCCTCTGCACCCGAGTCGGTGAGCTGAAAGTCCACCTCCTCCTTCTCCACTCCTCGGTGTTGAATAAAGTAAAACTAGGGTATTTAGTTATGCTTCTTAACCAAATGAAGTGTTTGGGTTATAAGATATATTCAAAAAAATTGTCAATATTGAACCATTGAAATGCAGTGAGCACCAGTTCATGCTCATGTGCGAAGTGTTGATTCATTTTCGAGTGGCCTGTGTTTTGCCGGAGTGTTGACTCATTTCCGTTCCGGGAAATTTTAGGCACTCGATATGTCCTATTTTAGCAAAGGTCATGCCGGATTTTTCCGTGAATTTAAGCATGACTTGTGCTAGAATATGTAGGAAATATCGAATACCCGAGATTTGCTAGTAAGAGAATTAGACGACATTTTGAGTTGACTTTAAGTATCGTGTGTTTCAACTATGAACATAGGAAATGTCTGACAACGAAAAGGATTTCGGTATGTGCGAAGACTGCGAAGACGAGCGTGGCCTGTGCAATAGAAATTTCCTAGTTGATGGTAGGTGCTTCAGCATCAAGCTAGATGAGACCTTCGAAGTGGATACAATAAGTCACAATGACAAGCCTTTTTTTGTAATTAAGCATGACTTCTTCTTCTTTTGCTTCAACTTATAATTTTAATTTTTTACTATTCTACTAGAGTATCCCATGCCATGCAAGGATTTTTGTCCTGGATAAGATTGGTTTCAGTCCTATGAAAACTATGGAGGTAAAGAGAGTTAACTTGAAGACCGAGCATGGTTATACTTTCCACGCAAAATTATACAATGCAGACACCTACACCTATTTTGAATGCAAAACTTGGCAAGGACTATTCAAGGCTTATGCATTTGAGCCTGATATGGTTATCACCTTTGATATTCGTCCAGAAGATGATATTGAAGGTAATATCGACATCTTGGTCGATGTGCAGACGCCTTCAGTTCTACCATTATGTGAGTTTCTCAACCATATTTATGTCTTTGGTATTGTTTATTCAAAAATAGTTGACAACTAATTTCTATTGATAGCTTATTTCCATTCAAGCAAACATGTCTGGTGCTTGGTAGACAGGATCGTCCACTGTCCCGGGGCTGAACTAAACTGTGAGGAGATAAGTCATTATGTTTCATGGCTTGAGGATCTTGATGTTGTCAAGAGAAATTATTTTCCTGGACATGAAAATCTTAGTACTCAAAATGTGCGACCGATAGTGTTCGTATTGAACTACAGTCACATCTATTTAGGAAAGATGGTAAGATTTTTACTATTTGTCCTTAGTGCATCTTTTGCATACATTATTTTTAAGCTAAACTTCATTGCTAAGTATGTTACTATACAATGTTCTTCAACAGGGACTCCCGATGATAGTTGTGCCTCATTGGATCGAGACTAAAGGTCGCATGGCAATGATTAGCTTATGGCCAAGACATCCTACAGCGCACATGAGTCCATTCAGGATTTCTAAAACTGACGAATGCTTAATAGTGAAAGACTGGAGAAAAATTGTGAAGGATCACAGAGAAGTACTAGGGGGTAGCAATCAGAAGCGCAACCCACAATTAGGAGACAGGTTCATCTGCATGCTCCAATATGATGAATCAGGAGAGATACACATGTTCTATGCTATTTTACCAGAGAGAGAGCTGCAGGAGTGATTAGCTAGCTAGAATGAGTTTGAAGATGATGATGTGCTACACTATGACTATGATGATTAAATAGCTAGTGCTGGTGGTAATGACTATGATGATTATTCTTAGCTAGTGTTGGTGGTGATTAGATAGCCACCGTAGCTAGTGTTGGTGGTGATTAGCTGCTAGAATGAGTTTGAAGATGATAATGTGCTACACTATGACTATGATGATTAAATAGCTAGTGTTGGTGGTAATGACTATGATGATGATTAAATAGCTTGTGTTGGCGGATTAGATTCAAGTGGAGGCACCATGTGGTGCACATCATAAGTACTACTAATCCAAGTAGATCAAGTTTGGATTAGTAGTATAGTTTCGAGATGCACCACATGCTGCCTCCACTTGAACCTAATCCACCTTCATTTCACACACTTTTATGGACATAATGATATAACAACCTCATAATTGGTACTGTACCAAAATTTGTATAACGTCGTATAAATACACTAAAAATAAAAATAAATGAAAAAAGTATACTAGTAGAGCTGGACCGGAAACATGCTACTACTAGTTAGATTAGTAGTAGCACTGGAAGCAACACACGCTGTGGCTATGTATCTTAGCAGTAGCGTGTGTTGCACGCGCTACTACTAAGGAATAGCTGTAGCGCCTTGCTAGTAGCGCGGTGACATGCGCTACTACTAGGCTTTTCCCTAGTAGTGGTATCACACCCTTTAATGAAAATGGAAATAACTTGAAGATATAATAATAGTGAATCTTCTCATCATGAGCAAATTGGGTGGCTATATCATTTAATTTAGTGAGGTGTGCCACAATAGTTTTAGTTTCATAACCATGAAAAGGATCAGACTCAACCAAAGTGACTAACTCTGGGTCGACAGAGAATTCATAATCCTTATCATCAACAATGATAGGTGAAGTAGCAAACTTAGGATCACATTTCATTCTAGCATTTAGAGATTTTTCTTTCAGTTTGCATAATAATTTCTTAGGATCATCTGTATCATTGCAAGGAAGAAACTCTCTAGTGGTCTGCTCATCCATAACATAACCTTCTGGTATCTTAGGCAATTCATATCTAGGAGGAGTAGGTCCAATAGAGTTACAAGATTTTAAATTTCAAGTATTGCATCAGTTTCAGTAATTTCATTCTCTTTAGCTCTAGCAATTTGTTCATTAAGAAAATCACCTAGTGGCACATTATCATCAAGCAAGGTACTAGCATCATCATAAGCATTATCCATAGAAGTAGAATCATCAATAACTTGCGACATATCCGAAGTAATAACATGTGGTGGTGTTGCAAGTTTACTCAAAATAGAAGGTGAACCAAGTGCAGAGCTAGATGGCAGTTCCTTACCTCCCCTCGTCTTAGAGGGAAATATTTTAGTCTTGGTATCCTTCATATTATTCATAGTGATAAATTGATAATAACAAGTGACTTAACAAATATAGCTATGCTCCCCGGCAACAACGCCAGAAAAAGGTCTTGATAACACACAAGTATAGTGGATCGCAACAGTTTTCGAGGGTAGAATATTCAACCCAAATTTACTGATTCGACACAAGGGCAGCCAAAGAATATTTGCAAGTATTAGCAACTGAGTTGTCAATTCAACCACACCTTGAGATTAATTATCTACAGCAAAGTGATCAGTAGCAATGTAGTATCATAGTATTGATAGTAGTAGCAACAACAATAGTAACAGTAACAGTGATAGCAATGATTTTGTAGCAAGTGTAATAGTAATGTTAGCAGTAGTAACTTAGCAAAAACAATATAAGAGAAATTCGTAGGCATTGGATCGATGAATTCGTTGGACGATATTCATCATATAACAGTCATAACCTAGGGCGATAGGGCACTAGCTCCAGTTCATAAATATAATGTAGGCATGTATTCCGTAAATTGTCATATGTGCTTATGGAAAGAACTTGCATGCCACTTTTGTCCTACCCTCCCATGGCAGCGGGTTCCATATGGAAAGTAAGGGATATTAAGGCCTCCTTTTAATACAGAACCGGAACAAAGCATTAACACATAGTTAATACATGAACTCCTCAAACTACGGTCATCACCAGAAATTATCCCGACTACTATCACTCTGGGGTTTACGGATCATAACACGCAATAGGTGAATATAACTTGCAAGATCGGATCTAGAACATAGATATAATGGTGATAACATAAATGGTTCAGATCTAAAATCATGGCACCCAGGCCCAAAGTGACAAGCATTAAGCATGGTAAAGTCATATCAACATCAATCTCAGAACATAGTGGACACTAGTGATCAAGCCCTAACAAAACTAACTCAATTACATAATGAATCTCATCCAACTCCTCACCGACCAGCGAGCTTACGAAGGAATTACTCACTCCCAGTGGGAGCATCATGGAATTGGCGATGGATAAGGGTTGGTGATGACGAAGATCGAAGATCCCCCTCTCCGGATCCCCAAACGGATTCCAGATCTAGCCTCCCGATGAAGAACAGGAGGTGGCGGCAGCTCCGTCTCGTGAAATGCGATAACTCTTTCTCCCTGATTTTTTTCTAGACAAATAGGTATTTATGGAGTTGGATTCAGGTTCTACGGGGCCACCAGGTGGGGACAACCCACCTGGGCGCGCCAGGAGGGGGGCGCCCTGGTGGGTTGTGCTCACCCAGGGCCCCCCTCCGGTGGTTCTTGGATCCAGTATTTTTTATATATTCTGAAATAATTCTCCAAAAGTTTCATTCCAATCCAAGAACTTTTATTTCTGCATAAAAACAACACCATAGTAATTCTGCTGAAGACAGCATCAGTCCGGGTTAGTTTCATTCAAATCATCCAAATTAGAGTCCAAAACAAGGAGAAAACCGTTAGGAAAAGTAGATATGACGGAGACATATCAGTGCATAGCAAGGATGATTGTGGCAAACTAAAAAGCAAGGACTCATATCATACAAGACGATCCAAGCAAAACACATATCATGTGGTGAATAAAAATATATCCTCCAGTAAATTTACCGATGGATTGAAGACGAAAGAGGGGAAGCCATCCGGGGCACTCCCAAGCTTAGATGCTTGGTTGTCCTTGAATATTACCTTGGGGTGCCTTGGGAATCCCCAAGCTTAGAATATTGCCACTCCTTATTCCATAGTTCGTCAAATCTTTACCCAAAACTTGAAAACTTCACAACACAAAACTGAACAGAAAACTTGTAAGATCCGTTAGTATAATAAATTAAATCACCACTTTAGGTACTGTTGTGAACTCATTATAAATTTATATTGGTGTAATATCTACTGTATTCTATGTTCTCCATGGTTCATACCCCCCGATACTACCCATAGATTCATCAAAATAAGCAAACAACACATAGAAAACAGAATCTGTCAAAAACAGAACATTCTATAGTAATCCGGAAACTTTGTATACTTCTGTAACTCCAAAAATTCTGAAAACTTTGGACAATCTAGGAAATTTGTTTATAAATTGTGTGTAAAAAATTCAGATCAAAAGCACATTCCTATGATTTTCTAAAATTCTGGCAATGAGCGCAAAAGTTTCTATTTTTCTGCAAGATCAAATCAACTATCACCATGGACCATCCCAAAGGTCTTACTTGGCACAAACACTAATTAAAAACACTACAACACAATTACTATAGAAGTAATAATGCGTATTTGTTCAATAAAAATAGCAAAAACAAAAAATACAAAATAAAATTGGGAAACGTTTCTATCCAGCGCACCGGCTAAACTTTCGGCCGGTCGCGGCTGAGTACACGCGGTCCCACAGGACCCACGCTTTGAAAGCAACGTTGGTTGGATTCATCCTTATCTAATGGCTTGATACGTCTCCAACGTATCCTTAATTTTTGATTGTTCCATGCTGTTATATTATCAATCTTGGATGTTTTATAATTATTTTATAGTCATTTTATATCATTTTTTCATACTAACCTATTGACATAGTGCCAAGTGCCAGTTGCTGTTTTCTCCATGTTTTTTTACACCGCAGGAAATCAATACCAAACAGAGTCCAAACGCAGTGAAACTTTTGGAGATTTTTTTTGGACCAGAAGACACCCAATGAGCCGAAGAAGCACCTGGGGGTGCTCCAAGGGGAGCACAACCCACCAGGGCGTGCCAGGAGGCCCAAGCGTGCCATGGTGGATTGTGCCCACCTCGGGTGCCCCCCGGACCGCCTCTTTGCTCTATAAATACCCCAATAGTCTAGAAACCCTAGGGGAGTCGATGAAAATCAATTCCAGCTATCGCAGATTCCAGAACCACCAGATCCAATCTAGACACCATCACGGAGGGGTTCACCACTTCCATTGGTGCCTCTCCGATGATGTGTGAGTAGTTCTTTACAGATGGCTTCCTCTCTCTCTCTCTCGTTTGATTCTCAATACAATGGTCTCTTGGAGATCCATATGATGTAACTCTTTTTGCGGTGTGTTTGTTGGGATCGGATGAACTTTGAGTTTATGATCAGATCTATCTTTTTATCCATGAAAGTTATTTGAATCTTCTTTGATCTCTTATATGAATGATTGTGCATAGCCTTGTATTTCTTCTCCTATATTTGGGTTTTGTTTGGCCAACTTGATCTATTTATCTTGCAATGGGAAGAGGTGCTTTGTAGTGGGTTTGATCTTACGGTGCTTGATCCCAGTGACAGAAGGGGAACTGACACGTATATATCGTTGCTACTAAGGATAAAACGATGGGGTCTATTTCTACATAGATAGATCTTGTCTACATCATGTCACCATTCTTATTGCATTTCTCCGTTTCCCCGTGAACTTAATACACTAGATGCATGCTGGATAGTGGTCAATGTGTGGAGTAATAGTAGTAGATGCAGGCAGAAGTCGGTCTACTAATTGATGAAGCTATGTACCTAGGGTAGGGTCATAGGCCTGACCTAGACACCTTCCCCTAGGACATCACCCTAAAGCCAGAATCATTCAAAGGGTACCATCATCCACTCGACCAGAGACGTTCCACTTGGAAGAATCAATGTCACTCGACCGTCGCAGAAGCCACTCGACGAGCAGAAGATCTAAAGCCACTCTGCACCAACAACTGTCGAGCATTTACTTATAAGCTTAATTGTCATTTATAGCACTTAATGGCTAGCGTTACCAGTAACGTTCTCCTCTTAATGTACATTGAACCCTGTGTAACGGAGGGGAGCAGGGGTCCTGGCGCACTCTATATAAGCCACTCCCTCCTCTGGGACAAGGGTTCACATCTTTTGTAAACACACACACATAATCCAGTCGACCGCCTCAAGGAACCGAGACGTAGGGTTATTACTTCCTCCGAGAAGGGCCTGAACTCGTAAAACTCGTGTGTAAAACTACTCCATAGCTAGGATCTTTCCTCCTCATACGTACCCCCCATTCTACTGTCAGTCTTAGACCCACGACAGTTGGCACCCACCATGGGGTAGGTGTCTTAGTAGTTTATTGGAGAAGTTGTGATTCTTCTGATTCCCATCATCATGGTTTCCGGTGGAGGATTGGCTGAAGGCTGCGAGATCAGTCTCGGCGCGCTCGTCTTCATCGCCGACGACTCCGCTTGGCTTCACGAAGCTCCACTCGACGTCGAGGCTCTCCCCATCCGCGGGGCGACGCACTTCCATGTGTGCGTTCGCGGCATCCTTCTTCGGCAACTGTTGACTCCGTATCAGTCGGATCCTGTGGCAACCTCCCTCTCCATTGTTCGCCGGTGCCAGCAATCCGGTCGGTCATGGCTTCACCAGTGGGTGAGGCACGTGGTGGCCCGCCAATCGGCCACCCCACAAATCGCAACAATCGAGCCCGATGAAACTCTCTACGGCCTGTTCGATCTGTCGACTGGCTCCATCGAGACTGCGTCCGAATGCGACGGCAGCGACCCCGCGGTGGAAGTCTTGATGGTCAATGGACCACACAGTCCTCCTGGCTCCACTCAGGAAGGTGGTGGCGATGGTGGCGGTAATCCGTCGCGTGTTGACGAGGAGTACCGCCCCGAACCCCTCTCTTCGCAGCGGAGGGAAGATCTTCGTCACCGTAATATGGATGCACTTCACACTCCTATCGTTGGAGAAACCCCTGAGGCCCAGGCCTTGGAGGGGGCGCGCCTGGCCAACTTGGCTGAGCGCGCTCGACTAGAGAACCTCCAGCGCGCACTCGACGAGAGTGCTCGGCAGTGGATTCCCGAGTCCAGTCGACGACAACTTTTTCGCCTCTGACTCAGGTATACCGAACTCTGATCCAGAATCTCACAGCTGCAGCTCGAATAGCAGAGTCAATTCAACCTTCCTAGTCAGAAGCTGGCCGAGGTTCGATGCAGATCCGGGCTTTACTCCGGGCAGTGGGAGAGCAGAATACAGCGGTATCTCAGTCGCGGAATAGGATTCATAGCAGGTCAGTGGTGGCGGATACTGTCCAGTCTGCCCATAGCCCGAGATTGCCTCCGCGGCGTGAGGGACGTGGGTACCAGCAAGATCAGTACACTAATAGTGAGCAGTATGATCATCGACTCGACCACGACGATCGTCGTCGAGTGCTCACGCCTCCGAGGAGTGGGTTGTACGTGCCTCGGCGGCAAGATGACAGGTGCCCCCACAGCGGCGATCGGAGAATTCCAGTCGACCCCAGAGAACCAGTCTTTGATGCAAGGTCAATCCTCGTTCAAGGTCTGGTTGATATAAACAGAGCTCACAGAGAAGGCCACGATAGAGATCATCCGACTAGAAGCAGGGTACACGTTTCAGGACCCGAATGTTTCAGCAGAGCCATCAAAGCAGCAGTGATTCCTCCCAACTTTGGGTTGGCAACGGGAGTAAGCAAGTTCACCGGCGAGTCCAAGCCAGACACTTGGCTTGAGGATTACCGAGTGGCTGTGCAGATTGGTGGAGGCAATGATGATGTGGCCATGAAGCACCTCCCCTTGATGTTGGAGGGCTCTGCCAGAGCGTGGTTGAATCAGTTGGCTCCTGGCAGTATATATAGTTGGGAGGAACTTGCTCGAGTGTTTGTTAGGACCTTTGAAGGCACTTGCAAAAGGCCAGCAGGGTTGACAGAATTGTAGTGTTGTGTCCAGAAACCGAATGAAACTTTGAGAGATTATATCCAGAGATGGATTACGTTGCACCATACAGTGGAGAATGTGTCAGATCACCAAGAAATTTGTGCCTTCAAGGAAGGCGTTAAGTATCGGGAGTTGAATCTGAAGTTTGGTCGGAGAGGAGATATGACTCTGACTCAGATGATGGAGATTGCTACCAAATATGCCAATGGTGAAGAGGAAGACCAACTCCGGAGTGGCAAACACAAAACAGCCGCCCAAGAAACTGGAGGAGGGAATTCCAGTCGGAAACAGAAGAGAAAGGCCAAACCAGCTGCTCCTGGTGAAGCTTTAGCTGTTGCCCAAGGAAAGTTCAAAGGAAATCCCAAAGGACCCTAGGCTCCCAAAAAGTTAAGGATAAAGATGGGAATGATGTGTTGGATTTACCGTGCCATATTCATACCAAGAAAGATGATGAGGGGAACATCATTTACCCTAAACACACCACTCGATAGTGTCGTTTCCTGATCCAGTAGTTCTGAGAAAAGCAACCCAAGGAAAAGGAAAAGGAGTCAGACGGAGGTGAGGATAAGGAAGGAGATGATGACGGTTTTCCCAATGTCAATTCCACGCTGATGATTTTTGCTGATGTTGAAAGCAAAGGTTGATTGAAGGTTATTAACAGGGAGGTGAACATGGTTGCTCCGGCAACACCTAGTTATCTGAAGTGGTCCTAGACTGCCATCACATTCGACCAGTCGGACCACCCAGCGCATATAGCCACCCCTAGGAGGCAAGCACTTGTGGTCGACCCAGTAGTCGAAGGCACTCGACTGACTAAAGTGCCAATGGATGGTGGCAGTGGCTTGAATATCCTTTATGCCGAAACCTTGAAGGGAATGTGCATTCCGATGTCCAAGCTTAGTGAAAGCAACATGAGTTTCCACGGTGTTATACCTGGCAAGAAGGCTCAGTCACTCGGCCAGATCGCACTTGATGTGGTTTTCGGTGATTCCAAGAATTACCGCAAGGAAAAGTTGATGTTTGAGGTAGTGGATTTTAAGAGTGCTTACCATGCCATTCTGGGGAGACCCGCTTATGCACGCTTTATGGCTCGGCCATGTTACGTGTATCTCAAATTGAAGATGCTTGGCCCCAAAGGAGTAATCATTGTCACTGGCAATCGACAGAACACAGAAGAGTACTTCCAGAAAGGCTCAAAAATTGTCGATGCACAGATGGCAGTAGTGGAACTACAAGAGTACCAAAAAAATGCGGATCCGAGTGATTTGCTGCGAGCCAAGAAGCCTGCCACAGAGTCCACATTTCAGTTGTCGGGAGAAACAAAGCCAATTCATATCCACCCGACCGATCCCAATGCTGCTCTGACCCATATCTCGTCAACACTTGACAGCAAATAGGAAGAAGTGCTCATCCAGTTCCTCCGTGAGAACTGGGACATCTTTGCATGGAAACCTTCTGACATGTCGGGTGTACCCAAGGGATTGGCTGAGCATCGTTTGCGAGTCGACCCGAAAGTAAAACCAGTCAAGGAACATCTCCGACGGTCAGCCGTCCAGAGGAGAAAAGCAATTGGCGAGGAAGTGGCTCGACTCCTGGCAGCTGAGTTCATCTGAGAGATTTACCACTCTGAGTGGCTCGCCAATGTTGTCATGGTCCCCAAGAAGGATGATTCACTTCGCATGTGCATTGACTTCAAGCATATCAATCGGGCCTGCACGAAAGATCATTTTCCTCTTCCCCGCATCGACCAAATTGTCGACTCAACTACGGGGTGTGAGCATTTGTCCTTCTTGGACGCCTACTCCGGGTACCATCAGATCCGACAGTATGGACCTGATGAGATAAAAACGGCTTTCATCACTCCATTCGGATGTTTCTGTTATGTCACTATGCCATACGGCCTGAAGAATGCCAGAGCCACATTCATGAGGATTATTCAGAAGTGTCTGCTCACTCAAATCAGTCGGAATGTGGAAGCATACATGGATGACATTGTAGTCAAGTCACGTAAAGGTTCCGACCTGCTGGCTGGCCTTGCTGAAACCTTTGCCAACCTCAGAAGGTATGATATCAAGCTTAATCCATCAAAGTGCACATTCAGTGTTCCTGGCGGAAAGTTACTCGGTTTCCTCGTTTCCGAACGAGGGATCAATGCTAACCCAGAGAAAGTTGGTGCCATTCTTCAGATGAAACGCCCTATGCGTGTGCACAAGGTCCAAAAGCTTACTGGTTGTTTGGCCGCTCTGAGTCGATTCATTTCTCGTCTCAGTGAAAAGGCACTGCCTCTTTACCGACTGATGAAGAAGTCTAATAAGTTCGAGTGGACTCTCGAAGCTGATGCAGCATTTGTAGAGCTCAAAGCCCCGCTTTCCACCCAGCCTGTGCTTGCTGCACCAATCAGCAAAGAGTCTTTACTGCTTTACATTGCAGCCACTTGACAAGTTGTTAGTACAGTACTCACGGTCGAGTGGGAAGAAGAAGGAAAAACTTCTAAAGTTCAGCGTCCAGTATATTACGTTTCTGAAGTCCTAACTCCATCAAAGCAAAGATATCCCCATTATCAGAAGCTTGTTTATGGAATCTACGTGACCACAAAGAAGGTTGCACACTATTTCTCTAATCATTCTGTTACAGTCGTCAGCGACGCTCCATTATCGGAGATTCTGAACAACAGAGATGCAACTGGTCGAGTGGCAAAGTGGGCGATTGAAATCCTTCCCCTGGATATCAAGTTTGAAGCAAAGAAGGCTATTAAGTCCCAAGCAATAGCTGATTTCCTCGCCGAGTGGATCAAACAGCAACTTCCAGCCCAAATTCACTCGGAGCATTGGACCATGTTCTTCGATGGGTCCAAGATGCTAAATGGTTCCGGTGCTGGAGTGGTATTGGTCTCCCCCCATGGTGACAAACTTAGTTGTGTTCTCCAGATTCACTTTGACTCCTCCAACAATGAGGTTGAATACAAGGCACTTCTGTATGGGTTGCATATGGCCATTTCACTCGGCGTCCGTCGCCTTATGGTCTATGGAGACTCGGATTTAGTGGTCAATCTGGTGATGAAGGAGTGGGACATCAAAAGCCCAGCCATGACTGGTTATTGCAACGCAGTAAGAAAGTTAGAAAAGAGGTTCGAGGGGTTAGAGCTCCATCACATCCCCCGACTGAAAAATCAAGCAGCCGATGATCTGGCAAAGATAGGCTCCAAGAGAGAAGCCATTCCGAGTAATGTGTTCCTGGAGCATATTCATACACCTTCAGTTCAAGAAGATCCCTTCACTGAAGAGCCCCCACAGCCGAACAGTGCCACCAATCCGACTGAAATCGAGATTCCAGCCGTGGTCGACTTGATCATGGAAGTTTTGGTCATCACCCCCGATTGGACAGTACCATATATCGCATACATTCTTAGAAGAGAACTCCCAGAAGATGAAGAAGAGGCTCGATAGATCGTTCGTCAATCTAAGGGCTTCACCGTGATAAGAGGACAGTTGTTCAGAGAAAGTGTGACTGGAGTTTTCCAGAAATGCATAACACCTGAAGAAGGTCGAGTGATCCTTAATGATATCCACTCGGGGAACTGTGGTCACCATGCGTCCTCTCGGACCATTGTGGCCAAAGCATACCGAGCGGGATTTTACTGGCCTCGAGAAAATGAGATGGCACAAGAAATAGTCGACAAATGTGAAGGTTGCCGGTTCTACTCCAACATGTCTCACAAGCCTGCGTCGGCCTTGAAAACCATTCCGCTCATCTGGCCTTTTGCTGTTTGGGGATTGGATATGGTTGGACCTTTGAGGACTGGCAAGAGTGGATTCACTCATGTGCTTGTAGAAGTCGACAAGTTCACCAAGTGGATTGAAGCCAAGCCTATCAAGAACCTTGATGCTAGTACTCCTGTCAGCTTCATCAGAGAGATAACATTCAGATATGGTGTTCCCCACAGCATCATCACGGACAACGGATCAAACTTTGATTTGATGAGTTCAGGACTTTTTGTGCTTCACAAGGTACTCGAGTCGACTATGCCTCGGTCACTCACCCCAATCGAATGGACTGGCTGAAAGGGCAAATGGATTGATTCTCAAAGGACTG
The DNA here is from genome assembly GCF_018294505.1 of Triticum aestivum. Lineage (NCBI taxonomy): Eukaryota > Viridiplantae > Streptophyta > Magnoliopsida > Poales > Poaceae > Triticum > Triticum aestivum. The sequence goes on from NC_057794.1 coordinate 92,151,822, forward strand.
AAACCTCAACTAATGCGTGACCTCAAACACGCAGCAGGAGCCTGGGTCGACGAACTTCCATCAGTATTATGGGGATTGAGGACAACTCCCAATCGGTCGACTGGCAGAACCCCGTTTTTCTTGGTTTATGGAGCCGAAGCTGTACTTCCGAGTGACTTGCTCCACAATTCACCCCGAGTCGAGCTTTTCACAGAGGAAGAAGCAGAACAAGCACGACAGGATGCAGTTGACCTCCTTGAAGAAGAAAGAGAGATGGCCTTGATCCGATAAACCATTTATCAGCAAGATCTGCGTCGATTCCACGCCAGAAATGTGAGGGGTCGAGCATTTCAAGAGGGAGACTTAGTTCTCCGAGTGGATTAGCAGAAACCACACAAGCTTGCTCCCTCTTGGGAAGGCCCCTTCATGGTCACCAGAGTGCTCCACAATGGGGCGTACCACCTTTACAACGTCGAGCACAAGAAAGACGAGCCGCGCGCCTGGGATGCGGAGCTGCTCCGCCCCCTTTTATACTTAAACACTCAGTCTGCTGAGATGTAATAAAAAACACCTTTGTATTTTGTTTATCAAAGACAAGAGTTATACAGTCTTCTAAAAAGATTGTTGATTGTTTACGTATGTTTCTAAAATCCCCCAGTGGGTGGCTTAGCTGCGAACCCGTTTCGCCTAAGTTGGAAAAATCCTACCGAGTGATGAGCAAGCCTCTCACTCGGGGGCTTAGCTACAGTCCAGTACTCGCCTAAGTTTCAAAAAACCATACCGAGTGATGAGCAAGTCTCTCACTCAGGGGCTTAGCTGCAGTCCAGTACTCGCCTAAGTTTCAAAAATCCTACCGAGTGATGAGCAAGCCTCTCACTCGGGGGCTTAGCTGCAGTCCAGTGCTCGCCAAAGTTTCAAAAATCCTACTGAGTGATGAGCAATCCTCTCACTCGGGGGCTTAGCTGCAGTCCAGTACTCGCCTAAGATTCAAAAATACTACCGAGTGATGAGTGTCGGTGTCAAAACTGGCGGATCTCAGGTAGGGGGTCCCGAACTGTGCGTCTAGGCCGGATGGTAACAGGAGGCAAGGGACACGAAGTTTTACCCAGGTTCAGGCCCTCTCGATGGAGGTAAAACCCTACGTCCTGCTTGATTAATATTGATGATATGGGTAGTACAAGAGTAGATCTAACACGAGATCGGAGAGGCTAAACCCTAGAAGCTAGCCTATGGTATGATTGTTGTTGTGTGTGTTGTCCTACGGACTAAAACCCTCCGGTTTATATAGACACCGGAGAGGGTTAGGGTTACACAAAGTCGGTTACAATGGTAGGAGACCTACATATCCGTATCGCCAAGCTTGCCTTCCACGCCAAGGAAAGTCCCTTCCGCACACGGGACGGAGTCTTCAATCTTGTATCTTCATAGTCCAGGAGTCCGGCTGAAGGTATAGTCCGGCCATCCGGACACCCCCTAATCTAGGACTCCCTCATTAGCCCCCGAACCAGGCTTCAATGACAATGAGTCCGGCGCGCAGATTATCTTCGGCATTGCAAGGCGGGTTCTCCTCCAAATTCTGTGTACCTGTTAAATAAAGTCTGGTTTCTTGTAGATGTTGCGCTCCTTGGCTTCTACGCCCAATAATGGCTGCTTCCCACGTGTCAAACGATATGAAAAGTCTGAGTGTTTTTACATTCACACCCCTAGCTGCGTAAATGAGCTGACCTATTTAAAGGGACGAGGATTTAGATCCAAACCACATCTTCCCCCCTTCGCGAGTGTTCATCAGAGCGCATCCAACAAAGGTCCATTCCACCATGGCCAGCCATCGCGACTCCTCCTCTCGCCCTTCCAGCCCTCAGCCTGGATATTGGGAGAGATGCTCCATCCCGCATAGCGAGCTAGTGACGCTCAAGACCAAGGGATTTCTCCCCCCGGCCTATATGGTCCCGGTTCGAGCCGGCCTTGCCATCTATAATGGCAGAGAGCAAGCGGAGAGTGCCCCTAATCCCTCCAAAGGAGAGCGGGTGTGCCTCGTCCCTTATTTAATAAGGGGGCTCGGATTTCCAATCCATCCATTTCTCCGGGGGCTACTGGAGTTCTACGGCCTCCAGCTACATAATCTCACGCCTGCCTCCGTATTGCATATCGCGAGCTTCGTAGCCCTCTGCGAGTTGTTTCTAGGCGTCGAGGCTCATTTCGGGCTATGGAAAAGGTTATTCTGCCTTGTGCCCCGCTCTAAGTAGGGGTCAATGTATCAAGTGGGCGGAGCCGAAGTGTGGCGCATCGCCAGGACCGGATATCTGTCCGGAACCCCAAAGAAGGCGTCCGAAGACTGGCCCTCGGAATGGTTTTATATAGAAGACGTCCCGCTGCCGGATCATGTCCGGATCGGCCTCCCTGAATTCGATAGTGCTCCCTTAAAGAAGCGCCTAAGCTGGCGTCCACGGAGCCCTCAGAGGGAAAGTGATAGGGACATCATTTACCTGATGGGCCCAATAAGATTGTTAGCCCATTCCGGACTAACCATGATTGGAGTTATGGCCGAATGCATCATGCGAGGTGTGCAGCCGCTTCAGTATAGAAGCCACCCCATGTGGGACTTCAATGGGGAGGACGATGCCACCCGCTACGGCCTTAAGGGGCCAAATTCAGCTGCCGCTCTACTAAAGATCCTGTCCACTTTGTATAAGGGAGAAGAGGAGGAATTTATCCGCGTCAACCCACAGGGTGGATTCTCTGTGCACAATCCCCCTAGCTGGGTAAGCGGTCACATTTACTTGTATTCCCATTGTTAAATATTCAGTCTAACGACTTCAACGCAGGAACTGCGCCGAGCTGTTAAGGAAATAAGCAGCCCTCCTCTACAACCCGAGGACCCAGGATGGTCCCTCGACCCGGCCTCTCAAGAGGATCCGGACATATCTGTGGAGCTGATTTATGGAGTGTTTCATCAACTGAGCAAGGACAATGCCTTGGTGGCCATTACGGCCGATTACCCAGGGCTAATCCCGGCCTCCCAGGTAACTGAGATCGAAGTCCCAGTACCCCGAATAGGTGTCTGCCCTCTCGTGTTTTCAGTTTCCTGATTACAACCGAACTTTGCAGGGGAGGTTTTTAAGGCGGAAGGCCGAACCTGCGGCGACAAGCCAACAAGGGGCCGCAGGGCCCCGTGGGCAGAAAAGAAGTGCAGTCTAGACCAAGGCGTCAGCGCAAAGGTATGGTGCGCCCCCCTTATCCCAGGTGTTATACCTTTGAGGCACATTGACACTCATGCTCTCTTCAGGACAAAGAGACCTCGTCGGACTATATCCGGAGAGGCTTCCAATCGCGCCTCCACCAGCCAGGCTCCAAAGCCTGGTCTGGAGGCGGAGGTGAACGCAAGGCGCGCACCAAACGCTCCTCCGACGGAGGATGTGGACGGGTTGTCTGCCACCAACTCTGAGGTGGAGAGTGCCTTGAGCCAAAGGCGTCGCCAGACAATTCTTCGCGACGCTTGTTTCTCCCAAGGGGCGTTAGATGCCTTCAACTCGGGCGATGCGTACCTCCGTGCCGCTCAAAATGGTCTAGCCAGAGCCACGGAGCAATATGTAAAAGACATACAGGTAAGAAAATTTTGGTAATTATATATATATATACCAGTAGCCCCCGAGACTTGAAACAGTTAGAATAACTGATTTAGGGATCATTTGTTATGCAGGTTCTTACAGAAAAGAATTCCCTACTGTCCAAGGAGCTGGAAGAGTGCAAAGCCCAACTTGAGGCCGCACTAGCCGCGGCAGGGGAGCCCAAGGAGACCCCCTCTGGTAATATACACTTCGAAAGATAAGTATTTTGCGAAGCACTGCATGGGTGCGAATCTGACAAATGAAATTGCAGATGGCGCCGGATTGAATCCGGAAAGGCAACACCTCCTACGCCAGCTAAAGGCTAGTGAGAAGGTGCTGACAAAGGTGAGGCGGGAGAAGAACGATCTCCAAGATGCCAACACCAAGCTGGGCGTCGAGCTGAAAGATGTTCGTGCCCAGCTGTCAGACTCTGTGAAGGAGAATTAGCGGCTTCGGTGCGGCATATTTAGTAAGTGCTTGAACGAACCTTTGAAAGAAAGTTTGGGAGGGAAGTCGACTAACAGAGCAATGTCTGTAGGTGTGCTAACAGGTCGTCCTGCAGAGGAGATGCCCAGTTCTACGGGTGACCTTCTTCCCGAGCTCTCGCAACTGCTCGATCGAGTTCGGCAGGCGATGCAAGGCGTCGCCCAGGCCCTATGGCCATCCGTCTCCATGCCCGAAGGTCTTGGAGAGATTGCAGAGAAGCTAAAGGGAGCACGGCGGCGCTTCCGATTGTGGAAGATATTGGCCTGCCGTCAAGGCGCTAGGGGGGCCTGGGCTATGGTGAAGACGCGGTACGCAAAGGCTGACCCCAACCACATGGCCGAGGTCGGTCCTGTAGGGCCCGATGGGAAGGAGATCCCTGTAAGCTTAGTATACGGCCAAGTAGAGTTGGCCGCAAAGTATTCCCAGCAGGACTGTAAATTAGACAGCCTGTTAGATGGTATTGAAGAGGAATAAAATCAGTCAAAATGACTATGTAATTTAATTGACATTTATAATGCCTTCTAGCCGGATTGTAGATCATTTGTCATGGCCGACCTTTTCGCTTCAGCCTCGGGACCTGACGGTCCGGAGTGTGTCCGAATTCCCATGTGGTTATATAGGAACCGGGGCATGCATGGAGACCAGGCATAGGGGTCATTAGTGCGTGAACAGACAAGTGCCCGACTAGTTATGTTATATTACATGGTTAGTAAGAAACATCTTCCAGGGAGAATTGTTCCGTTAGGGGTTCCTTTCCCTGGGAGGCATGCCCTAAGGTGCATGTCCATGCTGCAAGAAGAAACGCAGGAAAAACATCTGGGGGCATATAGATAAAAATAAAAAAGATCATCTTTAGTTCACCGACCGAATATTCCCTTAAGAACGCTAGCTTTCGGCTTCACCCAGTCTGAGGTACACGTCCGGCTAACCCGGCAGTAACAATCGCAGAGGTGCTCCCTTCACCACCTAGCCGAACAATTGGGAACGTAGGGGTAAGCACAGGAGCCAGGCAACCCCGCTTGGCCAAAACTTAAGTCATATCGATGCATATAATGGTGAATAAAAGGTACATGCGGAAGTGTGACACATGTGTTGGGCATGAAGCCCGTATGAATAAGCTTCTATTTAAAGAAGCCCCCAGGTTTAATGAGTGCGGATATCGCGTCACTTTATGAGCCTTTAAATGCTATAAGAGAGAGAGAGAGAAGAGAAATGTAAGACAAAAAATATATAAAAAATGGACAGAGGAAGGAGACGAACAGAGAGTCCGGCGCTAGGCATAGAATCTTCGGAGACGGGCTGTGTTCCATGGGTTCGGCTCGAGTCGGTTATCCGATGCATCCGCAGGCGGTACGCTCCACCAGTCAGGACTTGGTCAATTATGAAGGGACCTTCCCACTTGGGCTTGAGTTTGTCCTTTTTCTTGTCCGGTAGTCGTAGAACTAATTCGCCAACGTTGTAAATTTTTGGCCCGTACTTCTCTGCTTTGGTATCTTCGAGCCTGTTGTTGATAGAATGCGGAACGGGCTTTTGCCACGTTATGCTCCTCCTCTAATGCGTCCAAGCTGTCCTGCCGATCGAGCTCGGCTTCTCTTTCTTCGTACATGCGCACTCGAGGTGAGTCATGAATTATGTCGCAAGGCAAAACTGCCTCTGCGCCGTACACCATAAAGAATGGTGTGTATCCGGTGGTGTGATTCGGCGTGGTCCGCAGCCCCCAGAGTACGGAGTCGAGCTCCTCTACCAAGTGCGTATTAGATTCCTTGAGGGACCGCACTAACCTGGGTTTGATGCCGCTCATGATAAGACCATTTGCACGTTCGACCTGGCCGTTAGTTTGTGGGTGATAGACGGAAGCATAATCGAGCATGATGCCCATGTTTTTGCACCAGAGTTTTACCTCGTCGGCCGTGAAGTTCGTGCCGTTATCGGTGATGATGCTATGGGGGACGCCGTAACGGTGTACAACCCCGGATATAAAGTCTATCACCGGTCCAGATTCGGCTGTCTTAACAGGCTTGGCTTCTATCCATTTGGTGAACTTATCCACCATGACCAGTAAGTATTTTTGCTTGTGGGTTCTGCCTTTAAGGGGTCCAACCATGTCAAGCCCCCAGACCGCGAAGGGCCAAGTAATGGGGATAGTTTGGAGGGCCGGTGGTGGCATATGGCTTTGGTTTGCAAAGAGCTGGCAACCGGTGCATCGTTGGACTAAGTCCTGAGCGTCTGCCCGGGCTGTCGGCCAATAAAAGCCCGTACGGAAGGCCTTGCTTACAAGGGACCGAGCTGCAGCGTGATGACCGCCTAGTCCGGCATGAATTTCAGCCAGGAGGTTCCGCCCCTCCTCTTCGGAGATGCACCTTTGAAGGACTCCGGTAGTGCTTTTCTTATAAAGCTCTCCCTCGTGGACTCTGTAGGCTTTGGATCGTCGCACTATGCAGCGTGCCTCATTTTGGTCCTCGGGGAGTTCCTGCCTAGTAAGGTAGGCGAGGAATGGTTCTGTCCACGGGGCGATGACGGCCATTATTACGTGGGCTGAAGGTGTTATTTCATTGGAAGAGCCTCCGATTGTGTCAGGATGTTCGTTGTCGGGCAGTGCGGTTGGGTCCGGGCTGTTATTGTTCGGCTCCCCTTCCCATACTATGGATGGCTTGAACAACCTTTCCAAAAAGACGTTAGGGGGGGGACTACATCACGTTTTGCGCCGATGCGTTCCAGGACATCTGTCGCCTGATTATTTTCCCGGGCTATATGGTGAAATTCAAGCCCCTCGAACCGAGCTGACATTTTTAGGACGGCGTTGCGGTAAGCTGCCATTTTTGGATCCTTAGCATCGAAGTCTCCATTTATTTAGGATATTGCGAGGTTCGAGTCCCCGCGCACCTCTAGGCGTTGAATGCCCATGGATACTGCCATCTGGAGACCATGTAAAAGGGCCTCATATTCGGCTGCATTGTTGGAGTCTGTGTACATAATCTGGAGTATGTATTGAACTGTGTCTCCTGTGGGGGAGGTCAAAACGACGCCAGCCCCTAGTACGGCCAACATCTTGGAGCCGTCGAAATGCATGATCCAATTTGAATATGTGTCTTACTCTTTAGGGAGTTCGGCCTCCGTCCATTCTGCGACGAATCGGCCAAACTTGCGACTTGATGGCTCGCCGTGGCTGATAAGTTATGTCGAACGGGAGGAGCTCAATGGCCCATTTTGCAATTCGGCCCGTTGCGTCACGGTTGTTTATAATATCGTTAAGTGGTACTTCCGAGGCTACTGTTATTGAACACTCTTGAAAGTAGTGTCGTAGCTTCCGGGATGCCATGAATACCGCGTAAGGAATCTTTTGATAATGCGGGTACCGTGATTTGCACAGAGTGAGGATAGTGGACACATAATAGACCGTCTTTCGAAGGGGGGATTTGTGTTCGTCCGCTTCTCGTTCAACGACGAGCACTGCGCTTACAACCTGGTGTGTTGCTGCAATGTATAATAGCATTGGTTCGCCAATGTTTGGCGCGGCCAGGACTGGGTTTGTTGCCAGTATGGCTTTTATTTCGTCGAGTCCGGTCGTGGCTGCATCCATCCATTTGAAGTGTTCGGTGCACCGAAGGAGGCGGTAAAGGGGTAGGGCCTTTTCTCCCAAGAGGGAGATAAAGTGGCTTAGAGCCGCCACACATCCAGTTAACTTTTGTATTTGTTTGAGGTCCTTTGGGATATCCAGTTGCGACAGAGCTCGGATCTTGGCAGGATTTGCTTCAATTCCTCTACCGGATACAATGAAGCCCAGGAGCTTTCCGGCTGGAACGCCGAAAACGCATTTTTCCGGGTTGAGCTTGACGTCGTATGTTCGGAGGTTATCAAATGTGAGCCTCAAGTCGTCTACTAGAGATTCGACATGTCTTGTTTTGACGACCACATCATCTACATATGCCTCCACTGTTTTTACGATCTAGTTTGCCAGACATGTCTGAATCATGCGCTGATATGTTGCGCCGGCGTTTTTGAGCCCGAAGGGCATCGTGTTGAAGCAGAATGGGCCGTATGGTGTGATAAATGCCGTTGCGGCTTGGTCTGGTTCTGCCATCTTGATTTGATGGTAGCCGGAATATGCGTCAAGGAAACACAATGAATCGTGTCCTGCAGTAGCGTCGATAATTTGATCGATGCAGGGGGGAAGGGATCCTTTGGGCAAGCCTTGTTAAGGTCTTTAAAATCAACACACAGGCGCCAGGATTTGTCCTTCTTTGGTACCATCACCAGGTTTGCTAGCCAGTCCGGATGTTTTATATCTTTGATGAATCCGGCCTCCAATAGCTTTGCTAGCTCCTTTCCCATGGCATGTCTCTTAGGTTCGGAAAAACGCCGAAGAGCCTATTTGACAGGTTTGAATCCTGTTTGATATTTAAGCTGTGCTCGACCAGCCTGCGTGGGATTCCTGGCATGTCTGAAGGGTGCCAGGCGAAAATGTCCCAGTTCTCTCGTAGGAACTCTCACAGTGCGGCGTCTACATCAGGGTTTAACTGTGCCCTGATGGAAGCTATTTTATTGGGGTCCGTTGGATGGACTTGGAATTTGACTATTTCGTCCGCTGATTTAAAGGAGGTGGACTTGGATCTTTTGTCGAGTACCACATCGTCCCTATTCACCGTAGAGCGCAGTCAGTTCCTCAGCCGCTAGGGCTTCGGATAGTGCATCGAGGGCCAGTGCGGCTGTCTTGTTTTCGGCGCGGAGTGCTATATCCGGATCACTAGCGAGAGTGGTGATCCCATTAGGCCCGGGCATCTTGAGCTTCATGTACCCGTAATGGGGTATTGCTTGGAAGATTGTAAACGCTTCCCGCCCTAGCAGAGCGTGATAACCGCTGCTGAATGGAGCCACATGGAACGTGATCTCTTCGGACCTGTAATTATCCGGCGTGCCAAACACCACATCTAATGTGATTTTTCCTGTACAACACGCTTCCCGACTGGGGATTATTCCTCTAAAGGTTGTGCTGCTTCACTCAATGCGGTTCCAGACTATTTCCATTTTTTGAAGGGTTTCCTCGTAAATGAGGTTCAATCCGCTGCCGCCGTCCATGAGTACCTTGGTAAGACGAAAGCCGTCCACTATTGGACTGAGGACCAATGCGGCTGGTGCTCGGGCTGTTCGGAATTTAGGTTCATCACTGGCGTTAAAGGTAATAGCCGTGTCACTCCATGGGTTTATTGTTGCTACTTGGTAGACTTCGGCAAGGCCACGGACTGTCCTTTTTCGCATACTATTTGATGCGAAAGTCTCGAAGACTGTTAATACCGTATTGGTGTCTCTGGGGTGGCTTTCTGTGGCCTCCGGAATTAGGAGATTTTCGCCAATTTTGGGCACCTGCCGGAGTATCCAACATGCTCTAAGGCTGTGAGTTGGTGTGGCGTCCTCTGTACTGTGAATTTTACAGGGTCCATTAAGCCATCCTTCCGGTATGGTTCCATGCCCTGTAGAGGGTTTTTGCTTTTTAGTGCTTGACGCGGGGTGTCTGGTGATGATGCACCCTTTTTATTTCGGACTGGGTTTGTATTCAGGGCCGGATTGTCCCAAAATTTTATTTTGGTTTTCCAGGCGCTTTCCATCGCACAGTACTTTCATACAATGGAAGCCAAGTCAGCGAAGCGTGTAATATCACGGCGACTTATGGCATTGAGTATTCCCTTGTCCGTGCAATTATTGCAGAAGATTGAGATTGCGTCTTCCTCGCGGCAGTCCCTTAGCCTGTTCTTAACCAGGAGGAATCTGGCCCAGTAATGATGTACTGTTTCATTGGGTTCTTGCCTGATTTTAGATTGATCTCTTATGTTGGGGTGGGTGGGTGGAATTAAATCCAAAGCCTCACCCCATCTGAGGCTCAGAGGCCGGGGAATTTCCGAACTCGAAAATTTGGGTTCCTGGATGTTGTCCAATGAATCCAGCCCGTCGCCTGACTCTAAGTTCAGGTCTTGAGTGATATCCTCCCCTCTGCGGGTATCCGGCTTGGAGGGATCGGGAATCCGGACGTAGCGAGTCCTTAAGATAGATGAAGGGTTGCCGCACTATCCCTCTACCACGGCAACGTGATGGGTGACTTGGGGAGAGTTAATCTCTCTCAGATCGGGTTTAGGCCCAATTTGGTCGTAATCCGTAGCAACTCCCAGGGCGGCGAGGCGATCCAAGAGCTCGTTTATGGAGGAGAGCTCCATTGGATCTAACTGCTCGGCGAGTTCCGAGCTGACATGAAGATTGTTTTCGATGGCTCGAGAGGTCATCGCCGGCACAGAAGCCGAACAGGCGATCATAAGAAAACCACCTAGCCGGAGGGTTTGGCCGACAACCAAAGCTCCCTTAGCAACGGTGCTGTCTTTAAAGACGGGGCGAGGCATCCTTCCTGATGGCGACGACACAGAGGAACTCTCAATGAAAGCAGCAATGTCGGTGTCAAAACCGGCGGATCTCGGGTAGGGGGTCCCGAACTGTGCGTCTAGGCCGGATGGTAACAGGAGGCAAGGGACACGAAGTTTTACCCAGGTTCGGGCCCTCTCGATGGAGGTAAAACCCTATGTCCTGCTTGATTAATATTGATGATATGGGTAGTACAAGAGTAGATCTACCACGAGATCGGAGAGGCTAAACCCTAGAAGCTAGCCTATGGTATGATTGTTGTTGTGTGTGTTGTCCTACGGACTAAAAGCCTCCGGTTTATATAGACACCGGAGAGGGTTAGGGTTACACAAAGTCGGTTACAATGGTAGGAGATCTACATATCCGTATCGCCAAGCTTGCCTTCCACGCTAAGGAAAGTCCCTTCCGGACATGGACGGAGTCTTCAATCTTGTATCTTCATAGTCCAGGAGTCCGGCCGAAGGTATAGTCCGGCTATCCGGACACCCCCTTATCCAGGACTCCCTCAATGAGCAAGCCTCTCACTCGGAGGCTTAGCTGCAGTCCAGTACTTGCCTAAGTTTCAAAAATCCTACCGAGTGGTGTGCAAGCCTCTCACTCGGGGGCTTAGCTGCACTCCAGTACTCGCCTAAGTTTCAAAAATCCTACCGAGTGATGAGCAAGCCTCTCACTCAGGGGCTTAGCTGCAGTCCAGTACTCGCCTAAGTTTCAAAAATCCTACCGAGTGATGTGCAAACCTCACACTCGGAGGCTTAACTGCAGTCCGCCTAAGTTTCAAAAATCCTACCAAGTGATGAGCAAACCTCACACTCGAAGGTTTAGCTGCAGTCTAGTACTCGCCTAAGTTTCAAAAATCCTATCGAGTGATGAGCAAGCCTCTCACTCGGGGGCTTAGTTGCAGTCCAGTACTCACCTAAGTTTCAAAAATCCTACTGAGTGATGAGCAAACCTCACACGCGGAGGCTTAGCTGCAGTCCAGTACTCGCCTAAGTTTCAAAAATCCTACCGAGTGATGAGCAAACCTCACACTTGGAGGCTTAGCTGCAGTCCAGTACTTGCCTAAGTTTCAAAAATCCTACCGATTGATGAGCAAACCTCACACTCGGGGGGCTTAGTTGCAGTCCAATACTCTACTAAGTTTCAAAAATCCTACCGAGTGATGAGCAAACCTCACACTCGGAGGCTTAGCTGCAGTCCAGTACTCGCCTAAGTTCCAAAAATCCTACCGAGTGATGAGCAAATCTCACACTCGGAGGCTTAGCTACAGTCTAGTACTCGCCTAAGTTCCAAAACCACCCTTATCCGCAAGGATGACGAGGTGCAGGTTGACTGCAATCCTCTCACGGAGCCACGCTACAAGTACAATGTCCGCTCCATCCCTATCCGCAAGGATGACGAGGTGCAGGTCGACTGCAATCCTCTCACGGAGCTGCGCTACAAGTACAACGTCCGCTCCATCCCTATCCATAAGGATGACAAGGTGCAGGTCGACTGCAATCCTCTCACAGAGCTACGCTACAAGTACAATGACCGCTCCATCCCTATCTGCAAGGACGACGAGATGCAGGTCGAGGCAAACCTCTCCTCGGAGCTGCGCCACAAATACAATGTGCGCTCCATCCTTATCCGCAAGGACGGCGAGGTGTAGGTCGACTGGGATATCTCCTTCAAAGTTGCATTTGAAGTATATTCCGAGTGAAGTACAAGTTCTACTCGGAGACGAACGCAAGCATATGCAGAAGATAGACCAAGATCGGATAAAGTCTCAAGATTTGCAAAACAAAGATAAAAGTACTCGGGCATCAGGCCCGAAGGAGTTTAACGGTTACAGAAACCACTCGCAGGCTCGATGAATTCGTCCAAGTCAATTCCATCAGTGATCCGAGTGGCAGCAGCAATGGAAGTCATGCCTTTTGGTGTTGGCAACCTTGATCGCCGCTAGCTTATCTTCGCGGGCCTCCTTGCAATGGACTCTTACCAGCAACAAAGCCACGTCAGCACCGCATCGGGTAGAGGACTTCTTCCATTCCTGCACTCGACCGGGGACCTCGTTGAGTTGAGCCATCAGAGACTCGAGATCATTTTGAAGCGTCGCCCTTGGCCAGAGCGATGAGTCGATGCGTGAAACTGCCACCTTCAGACGAGCAAGATAACTTGTAACACTGGTCACGCGGGATTCCAGTCGAAGCACATTCATGGCAGCCTCGTTGCCGACTGGAGAAATGATAGGGTCCAAACCCGTCTCGATCCGTCCAGTCTCCTCGTCAAAGTTTTGGCAGAATTCTGCAGTCAAGGAGTTAGTGAGTCGACTGGACAGGACTAACTTGCAAACAGTAAAGCAATCGGATTAAAAGGGGCGAGCATAAGAAAGAGCTTCTTGGCGAGGGTTCTCAGATAAGCTTCCAAGTCATTTCTCTTACGAGCCATGGATTCCAGCTTCTCGTTCAGAGCGACCTTATCCTTCTTCAGACGAGTTGCCTCTCGGTTGGATTCAGTGAGAGAGGACTTCAGCTTGCTTACTTCCTCTTCCAGCGCCTCCGACTGAAGCCAGCTTTATCAGCAAGGGTAGTCTTCTCTTGAGCCTCCTTCTGCGCAGCTGCAAGGTCCAAGTCCTTCTTCTCCAGAGCCAACCTCATTTTCTCTGCAAAATAAGCATTTAGATCAAACAAAAGATTGAAGGGATAATTTAAAAGACGATCGACATGAGCAGTCGACAGGCAGTTACCTTCCATACCAGCAACTTCATCTTGAGCCTTCTTCAAGTTTTGTTGGGCCAGCTCCAGGTCAAGGTTGAGCTGCCTCTGCTTCTCCTCAATTCGGCGAACTTGGAAATGATAGTACCAGATTTCTGTAGAGAGTAAAGACATATCAATCGACAAGATCAAAGATTTTACTTCTGAGTGAATAAAACTTCAAGGTTTACTCAGACCCCAACCGACTGCCAGCAGTCGACTCCAGTCTCAGGGACTACACCCAGTGGGTGCACTTGGTGTGCACCCACTGGTTCAGATTCCACTCGGCCGGTCGCCTAGGTCAAGTTAAAAAAGTACTCGACCCCGGCACCGTGCCAGTAGCCACACGCGGTCTCAGGACTACATCCAGTGTGCACTTGTGTCCCCCACTAGTTCAGATCCCATCGGCATGCTCTGGCCCAGGGTCGAGTGGAAGAACCAATGAAAGTAAAGAGTGTCAGACCCCAGCCAACTTACCCGTATCGACTGCGATCTCGGGGACTACACCAGTGGGTGCACAGCGTGCCCCACTGGTTCAATCCACTTCAACATAGACCGAGGTGAAGAGTGAATACTAAAGACAAAAACACCAGTGTGATGTACAGATCGAAGCTAGACAAGAAGAGATTGAACGAGGAAATTGTGACACTCCAAAATTTTAATTTGGTTTTTTATCAAAAACCTTGTGGTTTTCTTTGAAAAGAGGCCATTTAAATTTTTCTTTCAGAAAACCTTCCTCTTAAAAACTTCCTTTGCTTTGGCAAGGATTTTATTTTTTCAAACTTTGGTGTTTGATCTTTTGAAACTTCTTCTCTGTTGGTTCTCTCTCAAATTTATTTTGGGAGTTTAATCTTTTTCTTTTAAAATGAAACTCTATGAAAAACTTGGATTTTCATATCTTGAAAACCACCCATGACTTTGCATTTTTGCCCATGTGATAAAACCCCTCCAAAACCTCCCCTACACCTTGTGATCAACCTAAGTTCTCTGTCCCAACTAATCCAAGCAAGTTTTGGATTTTATTCTAATTATTTTTCCTCTCAAATCAATTCTGAAAATTATTTGGAGCCTGAGTGATTTTCAAAGCAAGTACCCTTTTGCATTTGAGTTTTGACCTCAAACCAACTCTCCTGGTTAGTCCTTTGTACCCACAACTCAGAACCATCTTGATCCACTCCTCCTCTTTTCAAATTTTTCAAAATTCAGTCTCTGCAAGTTTGGACCAGATTTGCCAAATTTGATGAAATTCATATCTACACTCCTCCAAAAATTCCACCAAAATTCAGGCAGCCTACTTGAGCAATGAGAAGCCACTCCACCAAAAATCAGCTCAAGGAAAAATCACCAGAGGCCAAATTCATTCTGTCGAACACCTTGCATGCACTGCTGCTGTTCAAAATTCAGAAAAATTCAGTTTCAGTGTCGTTTTCGTCCGTCAGTTTCTATCACGCGTAGACAGTGCGCTTGGCTCGATGCTCGTAGCCCCTCCCTCTTGTCCGGAGCTTCACACGCGTGCGTGGAGCCTTCCTGGCGTCGGTGGCGCGCTGGCCCGCCCTCGCCGGCGTCTTCTGCGGCGTCGGGACCTCCCGTGGCGGCCGACAGAAGGCACACCACGGCAGAACGCCGTTCAGCGCCGCCCAAAGCCCCTTGGCTCTCCGCGTGTCCCTGCCGTGCCAGCGCACGCCCGTGGCACCGTCGCCGTGGCCCGGCAAGCACGGAACGTGCTCCCTGCCGCCGACGGGCCGCGCCACCCCCGTTCCGTCGAGCTCGCCCATAACACCAAATCCCAGCCCGTTTAGCACCTAAATGGGACCGGTGGACCTCAACGACGAAGCCCAAGCCCCTAATCCCACTGCACATCCCCGGCACCGCCGTAATCACTCGCCGGAGATCCCCGTTCACGGCAACCGCCTCGGGCCGCCTATAAAAAGGGCCCCCGAGCTCACCCTCGTGCACGCAGCATCACCACTCCTCACCAACGCCACGCCAGGCCACTAGGAGGACCTCAAGGAGGTCTCCTCCCCCAACTCCGGCCGCCCCGATCCGCCTCGGCCTCCACCACGATTCGCTCCGGTGAGGCCATCTCCGGCGCCCAAACCCCGTCCGTTACCCTCTCTAGCTACCAGGAGCCTAACCCCCTCTTCAATTTGACCTCTGCAGCCCTCTCCGACGAGTCCCTCGACCACCCGAGCCGCCGTCCGCCGGAGCAAAGCTCGCCGTCGACGTGGTACTCGCCGGCGACCACCACCACCACCAACCGACGCGGAATGGCGCCCTGAGCACGGAGGTACCCTCCGATCCCCCTGCCTCGCCGTGGATCGCCGCCGGCGACCACCGCGGCTCTCGGGCGCCGACGAGCTTCGTCCCCCCCTTTTTGAAGTTTAAACCTGACGAGTGGGACCCCACCGTCAGCCTCTCTGCTCTCTCTGTTGAAACGTTTTCTGGAAGCGCCTTTGGGCAAAGTATGTTTTCCCTTGGGGCTGGCGTAGTTTCTGCCGAAGCGTTTCTGTTTTTATAAGCTAGCCCCTGGAAACTTTCTGTTTCATTACAGATGAGTCCCTGGGCAAAAACCCTTATAACTTTTAAACAGAAAAGTATTTTTGATTGATTCTTTTTCTGTTCTCCTTAAAATTTTGTCTAGTTTTTTATCAGATTTATTTGAAAAATATTTGGAATACTTTTTGTGCACTCCTTGGTATTTACGATAGCGCACGTATTTTCTTTATACCGTAGATACCGAAGGAGGTGACGGAGCCGCGAACTTCATCGAGCTAGGCTCCGACTACTCTGAACCAGGCAAGCATGTTTGAACTTTTGATATGATGAGTGTCTTGGCATGTTTTGCATTTAGTTAGTTTTATGGCATGTTGAGAAGCATATCGATGAACGTTATTTTATGCGATAATGAGGTAAGTGAGTTCGATGATCCATAAGTGGATGGATGTGAGTATGAATGGCCATGTGTTGGCATGAGGATGGGTGAGATGGCAGTGTTGTAGCATGCCAGTCTTATGCCAGACTATGTGACTTCAGTGTCAAACCGTATCGGTCCAGTTCCTCTCATTTCCTTCCCTGTACTACCACATGTTTTCCGCAAGGAATATGGTTTAGTAAGTTGCAAACCGCTTTTCTGGTACACACCAAAAGGAGAGGCCGTGATGATGGTTCCATGGCCCTGGATTAAAGCCAGTCATCCGGTCAGGGGGCATGGGTGTTTCCGGTTGGGACCGAGAGGGGGGCACCCCTTAGAGCGCGCGTATATAAATTTGATCCCATGCTATTCGAGATTGTGATCTCCCCGTCTCAAAAGTTTTTCTTGGACGATGTCTAGGGTGATTCCTAGCATCGAGAGGTAGGATGGGTGTGTACTGGTTAGCTGTGTTTTCTTCCGAAACACCGTAAACGGAACTAGTCCTTCGTGACTACGGAAATCCGTTGGCTGTGGGAAAATTTTGTACAAACTCTGCAGAGTCATATATTCCTCCAAATCATCTATTCCATGTCCAAATTCGTATTATCTTATCCTAATCAAAATGTCAGTTTTGATGGCAGAGACTCCGGTGATTCGCATGAGTGCTAATTCCGGTTAAATGATTATTCCTGTGGATGGACTAACCCATTTATTCTTATGAATTAAATGTTTATTATGAGTATATTTACTTGTGAATAAAAGCCCTTTCTGCGATGTCGCTCAGACGTCCGACTGTGGCATTGTTGTATTTTATTTTCCTTTAAAGCCCTTTCTGCGATGTCGCTCAGACGTCCGACTGTGGCATTGTTGTATTTTACTTTCTGTTAAAGCCCTTTCTGTGATGTCGCCCCGACGTCCGACCGTGGCATTTCTTTTAAAGCCCTTTCTGTGATGTCGCCCCGACGTCCGACTGTGGCATTTCTTTTAAAGCCCTTTCTGTGATGTCGCCCCGACGTCCGACTGTGGCATTTCTTTTAAAGCCCTTTCTGTGATGTCGCCCCGACGTCCGACCGTGGCATTTCTTTTAAAGCCCTTTCTGTGATGTCGCCCCGACATCCGACTGTGGTATTTCTTTTAAAGCCCTTTATGTGGTGTCGCTAAGACGCCCGACTGTGGCATCATTTCCTTATATTTATTTGTTCACCTTTCGAGGCGTCGCTTCAGACACCCGATCGGTAGTTATTTATGTTTTGTTGGGATTTCAGGCGGACTACCGCCGTTTCCCTTTTACTTACCTTGTTATGCTAATTTTTGAATGTACATTGGTGAATTATTCATGACGCATCCATGCATGCATTTGTTATATCTTACGTCCGAACTGTCTTGCGAGTACTTTCAAAGTACTCACTGGCTTGTTGATTTGGCCAGATGCTGACGAAGGCGATCTCATGGATGAAGAGTTTGATAGCGAGTCCGACACCTAGAGGAGTCCCAGTCAGTCTCGTGCGACCCTGGATTTGGTCACTGTTTTATATCCGCTTCCGCTACCAAATAAATTCATCGAGCCTCACCTCGACGCTCGATGAGATGACAGACTTAGAGTCTTGTATTTCTCTCCCCGCTGTGTTTTTCCACCACCGCCCTATCCTCGAGTCAGTAGTATGCCTCCACACCACTGTGTCATGTCCGCCATTATGTATAATTATTGGCGTGCTTGTAATAATTTGGTTGAGCAACCGTAGTTCGACCCTGTAATATATTTTATGCTACTGGCTTATTGTATCAAGAATTTGTCTACCAGTGAGGAGGATTTCTCTCATACTGGACTCAAAAGATTGGTTTCTCAATAAATATTTTTATTGGAAAACCGGTCGTGACAAGCTTGGTACCAGAGCCAGGCTGACTGTAGGAAGCCACTAGGTGCGATCGCTAATTGGTTATTAGCATGATAGAGCTAGGTTATATTTTTGCAATTGTAGTCATTTTCTGTCAGTCAGCATAAATTTATGATCTGACCATGCAGAATTTTTGCCTACTTTTGTAGATGGCCGACAACAGCTGCGAGTCTCAGACCTTCGCCAACGTGCCCGATGGGTTCGTCAAGCTTCTTTCCTTCATCGTTCAGGTCGCGATGGGGCCATCTGTGCGCCCAGTCTTCACACTCTGCCAGCACCGAGTCAACGACAGTCTGACTATGCACCAGGCCGCGGTGCAGTTCAAGGGAGGGCGTGGTGAGTTACGCCGCTTCCGGTTCGTGGGAAGAGCCATGCCTACGGAGAGGCATGCTATGCAGATGGCAGCCCGCGAGGCGATAGCTCGTCTCAGGGATGTCCTTCCCGTGATGAAGACTCGTCGTTACCGTTATCTTCCGTGCCATGTGCCTTACACCTGTCACTACGCATACTCCTGCCCCAGAGGAGAACGAGACGAGGCTTTTGAGATGCTCATTGAGTATCTCCGGGCCCTGGAGGCAGCCTTCGACAACCTGGTGGACGACTTCGTAGCTACCCGCATGGACTCAGTTCATGGCTGTGCTGCCAACAGGAGGGAGCTCCTACCCATCGCACCGCCACTGACTTTGGTCTCGTCCTCAGCATCTTTTACGCCTACTCGTCGCCTGCCTTCTACCGAAGAATTCAACCAAGTCATTGCACCCACTTCAGCGCGCACTGCACCACCCTTCGCGCCCACTCCTGTACGTGTTGCTCCGCCCCTGGCAACCGCTCCATCCACTCTGCGCAACACTACACGTATGGAGCCCATTAGCGAGGAGGAAGTCGAGTCCCCAACCTCGCTACGCCTCGCCCTCGGCAGGGCAAAGGAGGTCGTCAACATCTCTGCCTGAGTACGCTTAGCTGCCATGTAATGTACCGCTTTGTAAGATATGTACATAGGTTGTGAGAAGTAGCCTGTTTGCGCATCATGTAGGATCTGGAGAAGTGCACTAGCCTAAATAACATGTCAGGATTATGTACGCATATCCTGAGTGATGTATTGTATAATTACCGCCCGCGTGTAAGATATGTAATGAGCAGTCCTTCTCCGTGCGCGAGTCGATTTGTTTTTCTTAAGTAAGCTGAGTTATTTAATTCTATTTGCCAGCTTTATGCATTTATGGATTTGTTTTTGCGACTCTTTCCGCTTTTCTTATAAGTTTTACAAAAATATTTCCCCAGAGTGAAAAATGTCTCGTCCTTGGACTCGCTCCATGCCAATTCCACCAGAGGAAAATTATGATGCACAACCCAGCAATGAGTTCACTCAGAGACAGTCAAGCCAACAGGGCAGTGAGTCGGCACTTTCACAAATGTGCCGCCTTTATGAGCAGAGTCAGCAACAACATCGGGAAATGATGAACCAAGTCATCAACATGGGAAATCATCATGGACAGTATCAGCAGCATTCCAAGTTATCTGAGCTACAGAAGACACGTCCTCAAACATTTTCTCACACTGACAAACCTCTTGAAGCCGAGGACTGGCTTCGAGATATGGAGAGAAAATTAATTATTGCAAAATGTTCAGACCCCGAGAAGGTATTGTATGCTCCGCACTATCTCACAGGAGCAGCCGCATCGTGGTGGGAGAATTTTCTGCACATGCATCCCAACGAAAATGACATAACCTGGGATGATTTCAAGGAAGGTTTCCGTGGTGCACACATTCCTAAGAGTATTATGAAAATCAAGAAGAGAGAATTCGATGACCTCAAACAAAGGAACATGACAGTGTCAGATTACAACAGTCAATTTACTCTATTGTCCCGCTACGCCAATGAAGAGCGTATGACTGAAATCAAGAAGATGGAGAAATTCCTTGACGGTCTGGCGCCCGCGCTTAAATGCCAACTGGTCGTGCACACTTTTCCTGATTTTAAAACACTGGTAGACAAAGCCATTACTCTGGAAAATGAGAGACGCAGTCTGGAAGATATCCGCAAGCGAAAAAGGGACCAGACTAATCATGCTCGCAATCACCGAAGCAAGACAGATTTTCAAAAGGGTGGGACACACAAATTCTCATCCAATGTCTCACGCCCAATCAAGAATTTTCATGCAAGGGACAAGGAATTCACCTATCGCCCCGGCGTTACTTGTTACGCTTGTGGAGAAGAAGGGCACTATGCCAAACAGTGCCCCAAGCCAAGGAATTCAACCCCAAAGCCGAACAACGGCAACAATTCCGCGCCCAAGCGAAACAATTTCAATCCCAACAATAACCACAGGAAGGGTCATCTGAACCACGTAACCAAAGAGGAGGCACAAAATGCTCCGGATATCGTACTCGGTACGTTTCCTGTCAACACAATACCTGCAATGGTTTTGTTTGATTCTGGAGCTTCTCACTCTTTCATTTCGAAAAGTTTTGCTTTGCAAAATAATTTTTCGATGCTTCCCCTGGAGAAATCCATGACCATCAAGTCCCCTGGGATTCAGCAAGTTACTCAGAATTACTGTCAGAATGTGGTCATTGAGTTCGAAGGATTGGAGTTTCACGCAAATCTTATTG
Source organism: Triticum aestivum (assembly GCF_018294505.1). Taxonomy (NCBI): domain Eukaryota; kingdom Viridiplantae; phylum Streptophyta; class Magnoliopsida; order Poales; family Poaceae; genus Triticum; species Triticum aestivum. The sequence goes on from NC_057794.1 coordinate 92,172,451, forward strand.
TGTTGGAAAATAAAGGACTGGATGTCATCCTAGGGATGGATTGGCTAACCACCAATAAGGGTTTTATCGACTGTTTCAACAGGACCGTAATTCTCACACACCACCAAGGGAAGACAATAAGAGTATCAGCCAAGGAAGGAAAAATACCCCGGCAACCGAGATTAAATAAGGTGGACGTTTCTGAGCTAAACAAGGTTCCAGTAGTGTGTGAATTTCCAGATGTATTCCCTGAAGAGCTACCAGGCATGCCACCAGACCGAGAAATAGAATTCCGCATTGAGCTAGCACCAGGAACCACTCCCATATACAAGAAACCATACAGAATGGCACCATCCGAGTTGATCGAGTTGAAGAAGCAAATAAAGGAATTACTGGAAAAGGGATACATTCGAGCCAGCTCCTCACCTTGGGGATCACCAATTTTATTTGCCAAAAAGAAGGATGGAACGCTGAGATTGTGTATTGACTATCGAGCACTTAACATGGTCACAGTCAAAAACAAATACCCGATGCCAAGGATAAACGATTTGTTTGATCAACTCGCTCAGGCCAAGGTATTCTCAAAAATTGACTTAAGGTCAGGATACCATCAATTGAAGGTACGAACGGAAGATATCCCCAAAACAGCCTTCACCTCCAGATATGGACTGTACGAGTTCACAGTGATGCCATTTGGATTAACTAACGCCCCAGCATATTTTGTTCACCTCATGAACAAAGTATTTATGAAGTTTATGGACAAGTTCGTCGTGGTATTCATCGACGATATTCTGGTATACTCCAAGACACCAGAAGAGCACGCAGAACATCTCAGGATTGTGCTAGGAGAGCTAAGAAAACACCAATTGTATGCCAAGTTCAGCAAGTGCGAATTTTGGCTAAGACAAGTAGGCTTTCTAGGCCACGTGCTGACCCAAGACGGTATCGCAGTGGACCCAGAGAAAGTCAAGGCCGTACTTGGCTGGAAGTCACCAGCCAGCGTAACGGACATACGGAGTTTCTTGGGAATGGCAGGATATTACCGCAGATTTATTGAAGGATTTTCCACCATAGCCAAGCCTATGACGCAGTTACTCAAGAAAGATAAGAAGTTTGAATGGACAGAAACCTGCGAGAAAAGTTTCCAAGAACTAAAACGGAAGTTAACGACAGCACCGGTATTAATTGTCCCCGACATACACAAGAATTTTGAAGTATATTGTGACGCGTCCAGAAAGGGTCTCGGATGCGTGTTGATGCAGGAAGGCAAGGTTGTCGCCTACGCTTCAAGGCAACTTCGCAAGCATGAGGAAAATTATCCCACTCATGACTTAGAAATGGCAGCAGTTATTCATGCACTCAAGGAATGGAGGCATTTCTTACTTGGGAATCGATGTGAAATATATACGGATCACAAAAGTCTCAAATATATTTTCACACAGCCAGAACTAAACTTACGGCAACGACGTTGGTTGGAGTTAGTAAAGGATTATGATGTTGGTATCCATTACCATCCAGGGAAAGCAAATGTAGTGGCCGATGCCCTTAGTCGGAACCCCAGCTCCGACGAAAACTATCTGCACAGCTTGAGGCCCGAATTCCATCAAGAATTTGCCAAGCTCAACTTGATAATGGTAGCAGAAGGCACCATATCAAACTTGGAAATACAACCCAACCTTGTGGAGAAAATTAAAGAAGCTCAGCCCGGTCACACCAGCATCGAAGGCATCAAAAGGAAGTTGAGTATGGGCAAGGCCTCGGAATTCGTCATAGACAAAGAAGGAATATTATGGTACGGAGAAAGGCTCTGCGTGCCAAACATAGAAGACCTTAAACAGCAAATTTTAGCTGAAGCACACACCACTCCATATTCAATCCACCCTGGAGGAACCAAAATGTATAAAGATATTCAGGAAAGATTTTGGTGGCACGGTATGAAGAGGGACATAGCCGCCTTCATTGCATGTTGCGACTCATGTCAACGCATAAAAGCTGAGCATCAGAGACCAGCCGGACTACTGCAACCTAACAAAATACCTGAGTGGAAATGGGATGAAATAGGGATGGATTTTATTGTCGGACTACCTCGGTCACGACACGGGAATGATGCCATATGGGTCATCACTGACAGGTTGACCAAAGTGGCACACTTTATTCCAGTGAAGACAACCTACAACACTCAGAGGCTTGCCAGGATTTATCTTTCCCGCATAGTTTGTCTGCACGGTGTCCCGAAGACTATAATATCCGACAGAGGCACTCAGTTCGTCTCAAGATTTTGGGAGCATTTACAACAGGCTCTGGGAACCCAACTAGCCTTCAGTACCGCATACCACCCACAGACTGATGGACAAACAGAACGCGTAAACCAGGTTTTAGAAGACATGCTGAGAGCATGTGTCCTCACATATGGAACCAGTTGGGAAGAAAGCCTGCCATACGCCGAGTTCGCGTATAACAATAGCTACCAGGCCAGCCTACAAATGGCACCATTTGAGGCTTTATACGGACGAAGATGTCGTACCCCGTTAAATTGGTCAGAGACCGGGGACAGCCGCATCTTCGGACCAGACATGCTCAGAGAAGCCGAGGAAAAGGTCAAGCTAATCAGAGACCGACTTAAGACCGCTCAAAGTCGACAGAAGAGTTATTATGATCAGAAACATCGTAGGGTCAGCTTTGAACCCGGTGAGTTCGTATACCTGAGAGTGTCCCCTATGAGAGGATTGCAACGGTTTAAGATTAAAGGAAAGTTAGCACCAAGATTCATTGGACCATTCTGCATAGTGGCACGAAGAGGCACTGTAGCCTACCAGCTAGACTTACCCGAAGACTTGTCCGACATTCACGACGTGTTCCACGTCTCTCAGTTAAGGAAGTGCGTAAGCAACCCAGAGAAACAAGTATCCCATGAAAACATTGACGTGCAGCCAGACCTCACTTATCGGGAACGTCCCGTAAGAATATTAGAGGAGTCTGAAAGGAGGACTCGACAGAAGACCATCAAGTTTTTCAAAGTCCAGTGGAGCAATCACACCGACAGTGAAGCAACTTGGGAAAGCGAGGATTTTCTTCGGACAGAGCATCCACACTTATTTAAGGATCAGCTGAAATCTCGGGGACGAGATTTTTCCTAAGGGGGTAGGTGTTGTGACACTCCAAAATTTTAATTTAGTTTTTTATCAAAAACCTTGTGGTTTTCTTTGAAAAGAGGCCTTTTAAATTTTTCTTTCAGAAAACCTTCCTCTTAAAAACTTCCTTTGCTTTGGCAAGGATTTTATTTTTTCAAACTTTGGTGTTTGATCTTTTGAAACTTCTTCTCTGTTGGTTCTCTCTCAAATTTATTTTGGGAGTTTAATATTTTTCTTTTAAAGTGAAACTCTATGAAAAACTTGGAGTTTCATATCTTGAAAACCACCCATGACTTTGCATTTTTGCCCATGTGATAAAACCCCTCCAAAACCTCCCCTTTTGCTCTCAATTCAATTCTGAAAATTATTTGGAGCCTGAGTGATTTTCAAAGCAAGTACCCTTTTGCATTTGAGTTTTGACCTCAAACCAACTCTCCTGGTTAGTCCTTTGTACCCACAACTCAGAACCATCTTGATCCACTCCTCCTCTTTTCAAATTTTTCAAAATTCAGTCTCTGCAAGTTTGGACCAGATTTGCCAAATTTGATGAAATTCATATCTACACTCCTCCAAAAATTCCACCAAAATTCAGGCAGCCTACTTGAGCAATGAGAAGCCACTCCACCAAAAATAAGCTCAAGGAAAAATCACCAGAGGCCAAATTCATTCTGTCGAACACCTTGCATGCACTGCTGCTGTTCAAAATTCAGAAAAATTCAGTTTCAGTGTCGTTTTCGTCCGTCAGTTTCTATCACGCGTAGACAGTGCGCTTGGCTCGATGCTCGTAGCCCCTCCCTCTTGTCCGGAGCTTCACACGCGTGCGTGGAGCCTTCCTGGCGTCGGTGGCGCGCTGGCCCGCCTTCGCCGGCGTCTTCTGCGGCGTCGGGACCTCCCGTGGCGGCCGACAGAAGGCACACCACGTCAGAACACCGTTCAGCGCCGCCCAAATCCCCTTGGCTCTCCGCGTGTCCCTGCCGTGCCAGCGCACGCCCGTGGCACCGTCGCCGTGGCCCGGCAAGCACGGAACGTGCTCCCTGCCGCCGACGGGCCGCGCCACCCCCGTTCCGTCGAGCTCGCCCATAACACCAAATCCCAGCCCGTTTAGCACCTAAATGGGACCGGTGGACCTCAACGACGAAGCCCAAGCCCCTAATCCCACTGCACATCCCCGGCACCGCCGTAATCACTCGCCGGAGATCCCCGTTCACGGCAACCGCCTCGGGCCGCCTATAAAAAGGGCCCCCGAGCTCACCCTCGTGCACGCAGCATCACCACTCCTCACCAACGCCACGCCAGGCCACTAGGAGGACCTCAAGGAGGTCTCCTCCCCCAACTCCGGCCGCCCCGATCCGCCTCGGCCTCCACCACGATTCGCTCCGGTGAGGCCATCTCCGGCGCCCAAACCCCGTCCGTTACCCTCTCTAGCTACCAGGAGCCTAACCCCCTCTTCAATTTGACCTCTGCAGCCCTCTCCGACGAGTCCCTCGACCACCCGAGCCGCCGTCCGCCGGAGCAAAGCTCGCCGTCGACGTGGTACTCGCCGGCGACCACCACCACCACCAACCGACGCGGAATGGCGCCCTGAGCACGGAGGTACCCTCCGATCCCCCTGCCTCGCCGTGGATCGCCGCCGGCGACCACCGCGGCTCTCGGGCGCCGACGAGCTTCGTTCCCCCCCTTTTTGAAGTTTAAACCTGACGAGTGGGACCCCACCGTCAGCCTCTCTGCTCTCTCTATTGAAACGTTTTCTGGAAGCGCCTTCGGGCAAAGTACGTTTTCCCTTGGGGCTGGCGTAGTTTCTGCCGAAGCGTTTCTGTTTTTATAAGCTAGCCCCTGGAAACTTTCTGTTTCATTACAGATGAGTCCCTGGGCAAAAACCCTTATAACTTTTAAACAGAAAAGTATTTTTGATTGATTCTTTTTCTGTTCTCTTTAAAATTTTGTCTAGTTTTTTATCAGATTTATTTGAAAAATATTTGGTATACTTTTTGTGCACCCCTTGGTATTTACGACAGCGCACGTATTTTCTTTATACCGTAGATACCGAAGGAGGTGACGGAGCCGCGAACTTCACCGAGCTAGGCTCCGACTACTCTGAACCAGGCAAGCATGTTTGAACTTTTGATATGATGAGTGTCTTGGCATGTTTTGCATTTAGTTAGTTTTATGGCATGTTGAGAAGCATATCGATGAACGTTATTTTATGCGATAATGAGGTAAGTGAGTTCGATGATCCATAAGTGGATGGATGTGAGTATGAATGGCCATGTGTTGGCATGAGGATGGGTGAGATGGCAGTGTTGTAGCATGCCAGTCTTATGCCAGACTATGTGACTTCAGTGTCAAACCGTATCGGTCCAGTTCCTCTCATTTCCTTCCCTGTACTACCACATGTTTTCCGCAAGGAATATGGTTTAGTAAGTTGCGAACCGCTTTTCTGGTACACACCAAAAGGAGAGGCCGTGATGATGGTTCCATGGCCCTGGATTAAAGCCAGTCATCCGGTCAGGGGGCATGGGTGTTTCCGGTTGGGACCGAGAGGGGGGCACCCCTTAGAGCGCGCGTATATAAATTTGATCCCATGCTATTCGAGATTGTGATCTCCCCGTCTCAAAAGTTTTTCTTGGACGATGTCTAGGGTGATTCCTAGCATCGAGAGGTAGGATGGGTGTGTACTGGTTAGCTGTGTTTTCTTCCGAAACACCATAAACGGAACTAGTCCTTCGTGACTACGGAAATCCGTTGGCTGTGGGAAAATTTTGTACAAACTCTGCAGAGTCATATATTCCTCCAAATCATCTATTCCATGTCCAAATTCGTATTATCTTATCCTAATCAAAATGTCAGTTTTGATGGCAGAGACTCCGGTGATTCGCATGAGTGCTAATTCCGGTTAAATGATTATTCCTGTGGATGGACTAACCCATTTATTCTTATGAATTAAATGTTTATTATGAGTATATTTACTTGTGAATAAAAGCCCTTTCTGCGATGTCGCTCAGACGTCCGACTGTGGCATTGTTGTATTTTATTTTCCTTTAAAGCCCTTTCTGCGATGTCGCTCAGACGTCCGACTGTGGCATTGTTGTATTTTACTTTCTGTTAAAGCCCTTTCTGTGATGTCGCCCCGACGTCCGACCCTGGCATTTCTTTTAAAGCCCTTTCTGTGATGTCGCCCCGACGTCCAACTGTGGCATTTCTTTTAAAGCCCTTTCTGTGATGTCGCCCCGACGTCCGACTGTGGCATTTCTTTTAAAGCCCTTTCTGTGATGTCGCCCCGACGTCCGACCGTGGCATTTCTTTTAAAGCCCTTTCTGTGATGTCGCCTCGACATCCGACTGTGGTATTTCTTTTAAAGCCCTTTATGTGGTGTCGCTAAGACGCCCGACTGTGGCATCATTTCCTTATATTTATTTGTTCACCTTTCGAGGCGTCGCTTCAGACACCCGATCGGTAGTTATTTATGTTTTGTTGGGATTTCAGGCGGACTACCGCCGTTTCCCTTTTACTTACCTTGTTATGCTAATTTTTGAATGTACATTGGTGAATTATTCATGAAGCATCCATGCATGCATTTGTTATATCTTACATCTGAACTGTCTTGCGAGTACTTTCAAAGTACTCACTGGCTTGTTGATTTGGCCAGATGCTGACGAAGGCGATCTCATGGATGAAGAGTTTGATAGCGAGTCCGACACCTAGAGGAGTCCCAGTCAGTCTCGTGCGACCCTGGATTTGGTCACTGTTTTATATCCGCTTCCGCTACCAAATAAATACATCGAGCCTCACCTCGACGCTCGATGAGATGATAGACTTAGAGTCTTGTATTTCTCTCCCCGCTGTGTTTTTCCACCACCGCCCTATCCTCGAGTCAGTAGTATGCCTCCACACCACTGTGTCATGTCCGCCATTATGTACAATTATTGGCGTGCTTGTAATAATTTGGTTGAGCAACCGTAGTTCGACCCTGTAATATATTTTATGCTACTGGCTTATTGTATCAAGAATTTGTCTACTAGTGAGGAGGATTTCTCTCATACTGGACTCAAAAGATTGGTTTCTCAATAAATATTTTTATTGGAAAACCGGTCGTGCCAAAAATATTCAGGTAGCATATCCTAATAGAACAAGTTCAGTCAGAAGTCAACTTACCTGGACATTGGCTCGGAGAACCGCGCTGGCGTCGTAAGCAGCCTGGCTATTGTCATGCACCACCTTCATCTGCTCCATCATTACGCCAGGCTAACGGATAGCCTCTACAGCGGAGTCTGATTGGCTTTCCGGAACATGATAGGTGGTGAAGAAGGGGATAGACGGTCCAGATGCAGCAGCTTGGGGCTCCGAGGCATGAGGTTGGATGACTGAAGAAAACACTGTTACATTCGACGGTGCGGGGCGTTCACTCGACACAGGCACAACAAAAGTTACAGAGGCTCTACCTGCATCTTTAGGCTGCTGGACTGTTGGCTCTGTCGCCAGTTCCGACTGGGATATCTTGCCAGCTGCTGCATTCTTGCTCCTTCTGGGCCTCGGTATCACGTCTTCATCATCATCCGGAAGCTCGATAACATTGAGTGGGGCTACAAAGAAATTAGTCGACCCCAAGTGAATCACCAGAATTTAATCGACCAAATAATCAAGAACAAGATCACGAGAATTGTACTTGGGTTGGAGGTAACCGCGTCTTCCATCTCCTCGTCTCGGTACTGGTGGGTGGAAGTTCCAGAAGTGGCAGCACTACAAATACCAACATTCAGTCGGTTACGTTCGGTTACCCAAGTCAACCAAAGAATCAGGCCAGATTGTTACCCAGAGACTGTGGGAATAACCACTTTGATTTTGGGCAAAGCCTTCGGAGGTTTGGAAGATGTGGCCTTCGGTGGTTTCGGCACTTGAGGCGGCGCAGTCTTGGGCTGTTTCGATACCTTCTCGGTCGACACTGGAGAAGACGTCCGAGGGCGCTTTGAAGACTGCCCTGTTTGTGCGGCCACCAGGTCAGGGGCGCTTGCCGGGTCGTGAGCGTGCTTGGATCTCTTTTCTCTGCGGGGAGGCGAGTCGACCTCTTCTTCATCGCTCGGGTCGTCGCTCTCCTCGTCCTCCTCTGCATCCGAGTGCCACTCGCCACTCTCGCCTCCGCTCGCATCTCCCTTGACATCTTGCTCCTGCAATCCATTGGGCATTGAGTACATATCAACAAGACCTTGAAAGACAACGAACAAAAGAAAGACAGTCGGCCGTCAACAAGATGTTACATACTAAATCAAGAAGACACTCGACAATGCAGAATTGTACCTGTTCCGGCTGGCGCAAATGGTCGAATGGAACCACCCTCCTGGACCCCCGAGGGTTATCCTTGTTGCCAGTAATGCCTCTCAGCCACTGCTCCACCGTATCCTCATTGACATCCTCCGGGTGGATCCGAGAGGAATCCTCGAGTCCCGAGTACATCCACATCGGATGGTCACGAGCTTGTAGTGATTGAATACGTCAACTGAGGAAGACCTCCAGCAGGTCCATACCGGTCACTCCGTCGCGGACGAGTTGGACAACCCGCTCGACCAACACCTTCACCTGCACCTTCTCCTCTGGGATCACCCTCAAGGTGGAGGGCTTCTCCACTCGAGCCATGGAAAAGGGGGGAAGTCCAGTCGACTGGCCCGGAGTCGGCTGGTCCTTGCAGTAGAACCAGGTCGACTTCCAACCCTGGACAGAGTCAGGAAGGATCATAGTTGGGAAAGTGCTTTTGTTCCTCATCTGAATTCCAAGACCCCCGCACATCTGTATCACATGCGTCCTCTCGTCACTCGGGTTGGCCTTCTTGACCGTGTGAGAGCGACACGTGAATATGTGCTTGAAGAGACCCAGTGTGGTCGACAACCCAAGAAGTTCTCGCACATGGACACGAAAGCGGCAAGGTACATGATGGTGTTTGGAGAAAAGTGGTAGAGTTGAACCCCAAAGAAGTTCAAGAAACCGTGAAAGAAAGGATGGGGAGGCAAAAAAACCCGCGGTCGACATGAGTGGCAAGGAGAACGCACTCACCCTCCTGCGGCTGTAGCTCGGTCTCGTTCCCCGGGAGCCGTGCCGATTCGTGGGGGATCAGTCCCTCCTCAACCAAGTCATCGATATCATCTTGGTTGATTGTCGAGCGGATCCAGTCGCCCTGGATCCATCCAGGCGGCAGGCCGGACCTCGACAAAGATCCGCCCCGGCTGGTCCTCTTCCCTTTCGCCTTCGCCGTCGCCTTCTTCGCATGCTCCAATGCCACCGTCTTCTCCTTCCCCATGGCAGTGGATCGAGTTCAAGCAGGGCGACAACGCCGACAGCATAGGCAGATGCGGTGGAGAAAACAGAGGAGGAAGGGGAACAATGAGAACGCACTGTGCGAAAATCCCCGTCCAATGCCTTATATGAGGGCATTTCCGAGTGGCTGACTCGTGGGCCCAGGCGATCCGATCAAATCCCGCAACAGTCGCACATGCGATACATGGCGAAAATGGTGGCGTGGAGATCGAGGCGGCCTGCCTAATCCGTCCCGATTACTGCGGCCTCCCCCATCCGGCGCGCTTCACAAAATTCGAACCCCGTGAAATCCGCAGACAGCAGAGCAACCCATCAGACGGAAGATTTTTTCCATATCAACACTCGAAGCTCAACAATGAAAGTTCACTCGACAAAACGAAGAATGGATCAAGGCGACTGAACAAGCAGTTGAAGTCATCATGAATGTTCATTCGACCTCTGGGCAAGACATTTCCGAAGCGCAGAAGCTGGATCGAAGAGGTTATCAACTACTTCTCCACTCGGACCCTGAACCATTCGGGGGCTAATGATGAAGCTATGTACCTAGGGTAGGGTCATAGGCCTGACCTAGACACCTTCCCCTAAGACATCACCCTAAAGCCAGAATCATTCAAAGGGTACCATCATCCACTCGACCAGAGACGTTCCACTTGGAAGAACCAATGTCACTCGACCGTCGCAGAAGCCACTCAACGACCAGAAGATCTAAAGCCACTCTGCACCAACAACAGTCGAGCATTTACTTATAGGCTTAATTGTCATTTATAGCACTTAATGGCTAGCGTTACCAGTAACGTTCTCCTCTTAATGTACATTGAACCGTGTGTAATGGAGGGGAGCAGGGGTCCTCGCACACTCTATATAAGCCACCCCCCTCCTTCGGGACAAGGGTTTGCATCTTTTTTAAACACACACACACACACACATAATCCAGTCGACCGCCTCAGGGCACCGAGACGTAGGGATTTTACTTCCTCCGGGAAGGGCCTGAACTCGTAAAACTCGTGTGTACAACTACTCCATAGCTAGGATCTTGCCTCCTCATACCTACCCCCCATTCTACTATCAGTCTTAGACCCACGACACTAATATTGTACGTGATGCCTATATAATTATCATTGCCTGGATATCATCATGATTATTTGAAGTTCTATCAATTTCCCAACAGTAATTTGTTTACCCACCGTTTGCTATTTTTCTCGAGAGAAGCCACTAGTGAAACCTACGGCCCCCAGGTCTCTTTCTCATATTATTTGCCTTCGCAATCTATTTTATTTGCCTTTTATTTTCATATCTATTAAACAAAAAATACAAAAATACCTTACTGCAATTTATTCTTATTTATTTTATTTGGCGTTCGATCTATCAATCTACTACAATTTATTCACGTCCGTTTTGCCAATTTCTGGCACCATTACCCGAAAGGGATTGCCAACCCCCTTAATACGTCGGGTAGTGAGTAGTTGTTATTTGTGTGCAGGTGTCGCTTACGTGTTGTTCCTTGGTTCTCCTACTGGTTCAATAACCTTGGTCTCATCACTGAGGGAAATACCTACAGTCGTTGTGGTGCATCATCCCTTCCTCTTTGGGGAAATACCGACGTAGCTTCAAGCCGCATCAAAAGGAATTTATGGCGCTGTTACCAGGGAGCATCTTCAACATATACCAGGTTCCTAATCACAAATCTCATCTCCTCGCAATTTACATTATTTGCCATTTTCCTCTCATTTTCCTCACCCCCACTTCACAAAAAATGTCATTTTTATTCACCCCTTATTTTCGTTCGCCGTTTTCTTGACGGATATGTTTTTGAGTGCAATCTTGTTGCATAATCATCATGACTCAAGGGAATACAAAGTTGTGTGATTTCTCAAATACCAACAACAATGATTTTATTGGCACTCAGATTGCTCCTCCCGCCACTAGTGTGGAGTCTTGTGATATTAATACTGCTTTGCTGAATCTTGTTATGAAAGATCAATTTTTCGGTACTCCTAATGAGGATGTCGCGTCCCATCTTAATACCTTCGTGGAATTATGCGATATGCAAAAGAAAAAAGATGTGGACAATGATGTTGTGAAGATGAAATTATTTCCGTTTTCTTTGCGTGATTCTGCAAAAAAATGGTTTTCTTCTTTTCCTCGCAATAGTATCGATTCTTGGAATAAGTGCAAAGATGCTTTTATCACTAAGTATTTTCCGCCCACAAAAATTATTTCCCTTAGAACCCCGATCATGAATTTCAAGCAAGTTGAACATGAGCATGTTGCACAATCTTTGGAAAGGATGAAAATGATGATAAGGAATTGCCCAACTCATGGGTTAAATCTTTGGATGATCATACAATTTTTTTATGCGGGATTGAATTTTGTTTCTCGTAATATTTTAGATTCCAACGCAGGTGGTACTTTTATGGAAATTACTTTGGGTGAAGCTACCAAATTTGTTGATAATATTATGGCAAATTATTCACAATGGCATAATGAAAGAGCTCCTACTAGTAAAAAAGTTAATTGGGTTGAAGAAATTTCTTCTTTGAATGAAAAAGTTGATGCTCCTATGAAATTGGTTGCTAGTAAAAGTGCTCCTATTGATTTTAATGATATTCCTTTGTCTACTTTGATTGGGAAAACTAGTGATGCCGTAGATGTGAATTTTATCTCTCGAAATAATTTCAACAACAATGCTTATAGAGATAATTTTAATGCTAGGCCTTTTCGTAGTAATTCCTCTAATAATTATGGTAATTCCTATGGAAATCCTTCTTATAATAATAATAGGAACACCTCTGATCTTGAGAATAATATTAAAGAATTTATCAACATGCAAAAGGTTTTCAACACTACCATAGAAGAAAAGTTGAATAAGATTGATGATTTGTCTAGAAGCGTTGATAGAATTGCTCATGATGTAGAAAATCTCAAGATGAAAATTTTTGTGCCTAAACTTGAGGAATCAATTAAACCTCTTTATGTTTCTATGGATGAAAGTAAGAAAATAACTGCTATGCTTGGAGCTAAAAGAGAATTTTTAGAAAAAGCGTTTTCTAGTGATTGCTCTCATAAAAATGCTAAAGATCTTAAAATGATTGGTGTTTCTTCTATTGATTCCTTGTTTAGTAAAGTTAAGATTGATAAAAATGGACTTGAGAAGAGTCAACTTTAGTTAGAACGCGTCTCGATATTTCGGAGGGTGAAAATCTTGTTGAGAAAATTGATAAAAGTGGGTTTGAAGAGGTCAAAACTTTAACTAGTGATGTGCCAACTATTTTGGATTACAAAGACTTTAATTATGATAGTTGCTCTTTGATTGAATGTATTTCTTTGTTGCAATCCATGATAAATTCACCCCATGCTTATGAACAAAATAAAGCTTTTACTAAACATATTGTTGATGCTATGATGAAAGCTTTAGAAGAAAAATTGGAATTAGAAGTTTCAATTCCTAGAAAATTGCATGATGAATGGGAACCTACTATCAAAGTCAAGATTAAAAATTATGAGTGTTTTGCTTTGTGTGACTTGGGTGCTAGTGTTTCTACAATTCTGAAATCTCTATGTGATGTGCTTGGTCTTACCGATATTGAAGAGTGTTCTTTAAATTTGCACTTGGCGAATTCTACTATTAAAAAGCCTATGGGAAGAATTAATGATGTTCTTATTCTTGCAAATAGGAATTATGTGCCCATAGATTTTATTGTTCTTGATATTGACTGCAATCCGTCTTGTCCAATTATTCTTGGTAGACCGTTTTTTACACACTATCGGTGCCATGATTGATATGAAAGAAGGCAATATTAAGTTCCAATTTCCTTTTAGGAATGGTCTGGAACACTTCCCTAGAACAAGAATTTGGCCACCATATGAATCAATCATGAGGGCATCTTATGGATCTAGAACCAAAGATGACAAAACTTAGATCCTTGCTTTATGCCTAGCTAAGGGCGTAAAACTATAGCGCTTGTTGGGATTCAACCCAATGAATAAAATTTATTTTTGTTTTTTCATTCCCATTCTTGAGTGTTAGCACAATTATGCTACATTATGATTGTGTTTTTGTGTTTTAATTAGTGTTTGTGCCAAGTAAATCCTTTAGGATCTTCTTGGGTGATAGTTGTTTGATATTTCCAAAAAGCAGAAACTTTTGCACTCATGAAAATAATTTTCATTTTAACCAAAAAGCGATAAAATATCAATTCCTCTTGCAGTAGATTAACATACAAATTTCCCAAGTCATCCTAATTTCTGAGAGTTTTTGGAGATACAGAAGTATTCTAAATATCCAGATTGCTACAGACTGTTTCGTTTTTGACAAATTCTGTTTTCTTTGCGTTGTGTGCTTGTTTTGATGGCTCTATGGTTTTCTTTGATGAGTTTTTGACATAGTAAAGTTGGAATACAGTAGATATAATGCAAGAGCAAAATATGAATTGGTTTTCTACAGTACTTATAGCAGTGATTTGTTTTCTTATACTAACGAATATCACGAAGGTTTTGTTGGAGTTTTATGTGATTGAAGTTTTCAAGTTTTGGGTTATCTTATGATGGATGAAGGAATAAGGAGTAAGAAGAGCCTAAGCTTGGGGATGCCCCGACATCCCAAGCTATTGTCCAAAAGAGAGCAAGCAGCTAAGCTATTATTCGTTTCTTGGTTGGTCGCTTCTCAATCTTTTGCTAGCCTTCATTTTGCACTAAGTATGATCACTGATACGTCCATTTTGCATCATGCTTTTATATCAATATTTATTGCATTATGGGCTGTTATTACACATTATGTCACAATACTTATGCCTGTTCTCTCTTATTTTACAAGGTTTACATAAAGAGGGAGAATGCTGGCAGCTGGGATTCCGGACTGGAAAAGGAGCAAATATTAGAGACCTATTCTGCATAACTCCAAAAGTCCTAAAACTTCACGGAAGATGTTTTCCAAATATATAAAAAATACTGAGAGGAAGAACTTCACCAGGGGGGGCCACACCCCGCCCACGAGGGTGGGGGGCGCACCCCCTACCTCGTGGGCCCCCTGGTGGCCCTCCGGTGACCATCTTCTACTATATGGAGTCTTTCGATGGGAAAAAATCATAAGCCATCTTCTTGGACGAAATTCTGCGGCCACGAGGCGGAACCTTGACGGAACCAATCTAGGACTCTGGCGGAGCTGTTCTACCGGGGAAACTTCCCTCCCGAAGGGGGAAATCATCGCCATCGTCATCACCAACGCTCCTCTCATCGGGAGAGGGCAATCTCCATCAACATCTTCATCAGCATCATCTCATCTCAAAACCCTAGTTCATCTCTTGTATCCAATTCTTGTCTCTAAGTCCGGGATTGGTGCTAGTAGGTTGCTAGTAGTGTTAATTACTCCTTGTAGTCGATGCTAGTTGGTTTAATTGGTGGAAGATCATATGTTCAGATCCTATATGCATATTAATACCCCTCTGATTATGAACATGTTTATGCTTTGTGAGTAGTTACTTTTGTTCCTGAGGACATGGGAGAAGTCTTGCTATTAGTAGTCATATGAATTTGGTATTCGTTCGATATTTTGATGAGATGTCTGTTGTCTCTCCTCTAGTGGTGTTACGTGAACGTCGACTACATGACACTTCACCATTATTTGGGCCTAGAGGAAGGCATTGGGAAGTAATAAGTAGATGATGGGTTGCTAGAGTGACAGAAGCTTAAACCCTAGTTTATGCGTTGCTTCGTAAGGGGCTGATTTGGATCCATATGTTTCATGCTATGGTCAGGTTTACCTTAATACTTTTGTTGTAGTTGCGGATGCTTGCAATAGAGGTTAATCATAAGTGGGATGCTTGTCCATGTAAGGGCAGCACTCAAGCACCGGTCCACCCACATACCAAATTATCAAAGTACCGAACGTGAATCATATGAACGTGATGAAAACTAGCTTGACGATATTCCCATGTGTCCTCGGGAGCGCTTTACATCATATAAGAGTTTGTCCAAGCTTGTCCTTTGCTACAAAAGGACTGGGCCACATTGCTGCACCTTATTCACTTTTTTTACTTGTTGCTCGTTACAAATTATCTTATCACAGAACTATCTATTACCACTTATTTCAGTACTTGTAGAGAATACCTTCCTGGAAACCGCTTATCATATCCTTCTGCTCCTCGTTGGGTTCGACACTCTTACTTATCGAAAGGACTACGATAGATCCCCTATACTTGTGGGTTATCAAGACTCTTTTCTGGCGCTGTTGCCGGGGAGTGAAGCGCCTTTGGTAGGTGGAATTTGGTAAGGAAAGATTTATATAGTGTGCTGAAATTTACTGTCACTTGTTATTATGGGAAGTAATCCTCTGAGGGGCTTGTTCGGGGTATCTTCACCCTGACCAGTAGAGAAAAGAGTTGCTCCTCAACCTATTGAACCTACTGAAATGAAAATTAAAATGAAAATGCTTGCTTTGAAGTTCCTGCAGGTATGATAGAAAAACTGCTAGCTAATCCTTTTTTAGGAGATGGAACAAAACATCCTGATGAACATCTGATATATGTGGATGAAGTTTGTGGATTATTTAAGCTTGGAGGTGTACCCCGAGATGTTGTTAAGAAGAAGGTATTCCCTTTATCTTTGAGGGGAGATGCATCGACATGGTATAGGCTATGTGATGATATGAGGTCTTGGAATTACAAATGATTGAAATTGGAATTTCATTAGAAGTTTTATCCTATGCATCTTGTTCATCATGATCGCAATTATATATATAACTTTTGGCCTCGCGAAGGAGAAAGCATCTCTCAAGCTTGGGGGAGGCTTAAATCAATGTTATATTCATGCCCCAATCATGAGCTCTCAAGAGAAATGATTATTCAAAAAATTTATGCTTGGCTTTCTGGTAACAATCGCACCATGCTTGATACTTCTTGTGCTGGCTCTTTTATGATGAAGACTATTGAATTCAAATGGGATTTATTGGAAAGAATTAGACGCAACTCTGAAGATTGGGACCTCGACAATGGTAAGGAGTCAGGTATGACACCTAGTTTTGATTGTGTTAAATCTTTTATGGATACCGATATTTTTTTGTAAATTTGGCACTAAATATGGACTTGACTCTGAGATAGTAGCTTCTTTCTATGAATCTTTTGCTACCTATGTTGACCTCCCCAAGGAGAAGTGGTTTAAATATCATCCTCCCATAGAAGTAAAAGTAGCTGCACCTATTAAAGTTGAAGAAAAGACTATCACTTATAATGATCCTGTTGTTCCTACTTCTTATGTTGAGAAACCACCTTTCCCTGTTAGGATAAAGGATCATGCTAAAGCTTCAACTATAGTTCGTAAAAGCAATATTAAAACATATACACCTCCTGAGCAAGTTAAAGTTGAACCTAATATTGCTATTGTTAAAGATCTCTTGTCTGATAATATTGATGGGCATGTTATTTATTTCTGTGATGAAACTGTTAGAATTGCTAAACCTCGTGATAAAGATAAACCTAGACCTGTGGTAGGCATGCCTGTTATTTTTGTTAAAATGGGAGATCATTGTTATCATGGCTTATGTGATATGGGTGCTAGTGCTAGTGCAATACCTTATTCCTTATACCAAGAAGTTATGCATGATATTGCACCTGCTGAGATGGAAGATATTGATGTCACAATTAAACTTGCCAATAGAGATCCTATTTCACCAATGGGAATTGTTAGAGATGTTGAAGTCTTGTGTGGGAAAACTAAATATCCTTCTGATTTTCTTATTATTGGTTCCCCACAAGATAGCTTTTGTCCCATTATATTTGGTAGACCCTTCTTAAATACTGTTAATGCTACTATATATTGTAAAAGAGATGTTGTTACTATCAGTTAAGATGATATGACTCGTGAATTTATTTTTTCTAAATTTAGTAGACAACACCGTGAAGAAGAATTACCTAGTAGGGATGAAATTATTGGTCTTGCTTCTATTGCCGTACCTCCTAGTGATCCTTTAGAACAATATTTGCTAGACCATGAAAATGATATGTTTATGAATGAAAGAAGGGAATTAGATGAAGTATTCTTTAAAGAGGAACCTATCCTGAAAAACAATTTACCTGTTGAAATCCTAGGGGATCCTCCTCCACCCAAGGGTGATCCCGTGTTTGAGATTAAACTGTTACCTGATACTCTTAAATATGCTTATCTTGATGAGAAAAAGATATATCCTGTTATTATTAGTGCTAACCTTTCAGAGCATCAGGAAGAGAGATTATTGAAAACTCTGAAGAAGCACCGCACTGCTATTGGGTATACTCTTGATGATCTTAAGGGCATTAGTCCCACTCTATGTCAACATAAAATTAATTTGGAAGAAGATGCTAAACCAGTTCGTGATCATCAACGCCGGCTGAATCCTAAAATGAAAGAAGTGGTAAGAAAGGAGATACTAAAGCTCCTTGAGGCAGGTATAATTTATCCCGTTGCTGATAGTCAGTGGGTAATCCCTGTCCATTGTGTCCCTAAGAAGGGAGGTATTATTGTTGTTCCTGATGATAAAGATGAATTGATTCCTCAAAGAATTATCACAGGTTATAGGATGGTAATTGATTTACGCAAATTAAATAAGGCTACTAAAAAGATCATTACCCCTTACCTTTTATCGATCAAATGCTAGAAAGATTGTCCAAACATACACATTTTTGCTTTCTAGATGGTTATTCTGGTTTCTCTCAAATACCTGTGTCAGCCAAAGATCAATCAAAAACTACTTTTGCATGCCCTTTTGGTACTTTTGCTTATAGACGTATGCCTTTTGGTTTATGTAATGCACCTGCTACCTTTCAAAGATGCATGATGGCTATATTCTCTGACTTTTGTGATAAGATTTGTGAGGTTTTCATGGAAGACTTTTCCGTCTATGGATCTTCTTTTGATGATTGCTTGAGCAACCTTGATCGAGTTTTGCAGAGATGTGAAGAAACTAATCTTGTCTTCAATTGGGAAAAGTGCCACTTTATGGTTAATGAAGGTATTGTCTTGGGTCATAAAGTTTCTAAAAGAGGTATTGAAGTTGATAAAGCCAAGGTTGATGATATTGAAAAGATGCCATGTCCCAAGGACATCAAAGGTATAATAAGTTTCCTTAGTCATGCCGGTTTTTATAGGAGGTTCATTAAGGACTTCTCAAAAATCTCTCTGCCTCTGACTAATTTATTACAAAAAGATATACCATTTGTTTTTTATGAAGATTGTGTAGAAGCATTTGAAATACTTAAGAAAGCATTGATTTCTGCACCTATTGTTCAGCCACCTGATTGGAATTTACCCTTTGAAATTATGTGTGATGCTAGTGATTATGTTGTAGGTATTGTTCTAGGACAAAGAGTTGATAAGAAACTAAATGTTATTCAATTTGCTAGTAAAACTCTAGACAATGCTCAAAGAAATTATGCTACTACTGAATTCTTAGCAGTTGTATTTGCTTGTGATAAGTTTAGACCTTATATTGTTGATTCTAAAGTAACTATTCACACTGATCATGCTGCTATTAAATATCTTATGGAAAAGAAAGATGTTAAACCTAGACTTATTAGATGGGTTCTCTTGCTACAAGAATTTGATTTGCATATTGTTGATAGAAAAGGAGCTGAGAACCCCGTTGCAGACAACTTGTATAGGTTAGAAAATGTGCTTGATGACCCACTACCTATTGATGATAGCTTTCCTGATGAGCAATTAAATGTCATAAATGCTTCTCATACTGCTCCATGGTATGTTGATTATGCTAATTACATTGTTGCTAAGTTTATACCACCTAGTTTCACATACCAGCAAAAGAAAAAGTTCTTCTATGATTTGAGGCATTACTTTTGGGATGACCCACATCTTTATAAAGAAGGAGTAGATGGTGTTATTAGACGTTGTGTACCTGAGCATAAACAGGAACGGATCCTACGCAAGTGTCACTCTGAAACTTATGGAGGACACCATGCTGGAGATAGAGCTGCACATAAGGTACTGCAATCTGGTTTTTATTGGCCTACTCTCTTCAAGGATTCCCGTAAGTTTGTCTTATCTTGCGATGAATGTCAAAGAATTGGTAATATTAGTAGATGCCAAGAAATGCCTATGAATTATTCACTTGCTATTGAGCCATTCGATGTTTGGGGCTTTGACTATATGGGACCTTTCCCTTCCTCTAATGGTTATACACATATTTTAGTTGCTGTTGATTACGTTACTAAGTGGGTAGAAGCTATTCCAACTAGTAGTGCTGATCATAACACTTCTATTAAAATGCTTAAAGAAGTTATTTTTCCAAGATTTGGAGTCCCTAGATATTTAATGACTGATGGTGGTTCACATTTTATTCATGGTGCTTTCCGTAAAATGCTTGCGAAATATGATGTTAATCATAGAATTGCATCTCAGTATCACCCTCGGTCAAGTGGTCAAGTAGAATTGAGTAATAGAGAACTCAAATTAATTTTGCAAAAGACTGTTAATAGGTCTAGAAAGAATTGGTCCAAGAAACTTGATGATGCATTATGGGCCTATAGAACTGCATATAAAAATCCTATGGGTATGGTTCCGTATAAAATGGTCTATGGAAAAGCATGTCACTTACCTCTTGAATTAGAACACAAGGCTTATTGGGCTATTAAAGAACTTAATTATGATTTTAAACTTGCCGGTGAGAAGAGGTTATTTGATATTAGCTCAGCTGATGAATGGAGAACCCAAGCCTACGGAAATGCCAAGTTGTTTAAGGAAAAAGTTAAAAGATGGCATGACAAAAGGATACAAAAGCGCGAGTTTAATGTAGGTGATTATGTATTGCTATACAACTCTCGTTTAAAATTTTTTTGCAGGAAAACTTCTCTCTAAATGGGAAGCTCCTTACGTTATCGAGGAGGTCTGCCGTTCCGGTGCCATAAAAATCAACAACTTCGAAGGCACAAATCCAAAGGTGGTGAATGGTCAAAGAATCAAACATTATATCTCAGGTAATCCCATAAATGTTGAAACCAATGTTATTGAAACCGTAAACCCAGAGGAATACATAAGGGACACTTTCCGGAACGTTTCAGACTCCGAAAAGGAATAGGTATGTGGTACGGTAAGTAAACCGACTCCAAAACAGTTTTTAAGGCAATATTTCTCTGTTTTGGAATATTTAGAAAAATAGAAAAATAAGCAGCAGTCCGGGAAGGACACGAGGGCTCCACGAGGGTGGAGGGCGTGCCCTACCCCCTGGGCACGCCCCCTACCTCGTGGGTACCTCGTGTGCTCTCCGGACTCCATTTTCGTACACGACACGTATTTTGGTTGGTAAAAATTCATTATATAATCTCCCGGGGGTTTTGACTCCCGTATCACGCAAAAATTTCCTGTCTTTGTTTCGAGCTGTTTTTCTGACAGATCTAGATTATCATGGCGTTTCCAAGTGCTCCCAAGGACAAGTTCTTTGAGAAGGTCATCATCCCTTACCTCGCGGAGGTGCAGCGACACCCTCAAACCATTGAGATGCGTGATGTGTTGCTGCACATCCGTGATGCTGAGGGACCGAAGGGGATCGGAAGCACGGAGACGAGGCTCGAAGCAATGGAGCAACAAGTTTTCAAGTGTCTGGGGATGGTGGAGTGTGGACTCAACTCCAACCACATGATGATCGCAGAATTCACCAACAAACACAAGTTGATTGCCGAAAACACCGGGGAGACCATCTTCAAGCTTCACGACAAAATTGAGCACCTTAAAGCTCAAATTTATGACCTGCAAAACCAAAACTGTGAGTATGAATATAGATTCAAAAGGATGAGTTTGGCTGCAGATTTGAGGATCCCGGAGACTCGGTCATCTTTCTATGATGGTGAGCCTATGCCTTGGAAGAAGGACGACAAGCCTACGCCATCAACAAAATCACCACCGTCTCCATCGACAAAGAAGAATTGAGTATCTGGTACGGGCACTCCACTTGGCAACTGCCAAGCTTGGGGGAGTGCCCCGGTATCGTATCACCATCACTTTTATCTTTACCGTTTTTCTTAGTTCGATCCTTTTGGTAATATCTTGATCTAGTAGAATAAAAGTTCTTAGTATGATCTAGTTGTGAGTTTTGCTTTATTATCCTTCTATGTAATCGAGTCCGTGAGCTATATAATAAAGATTAGTGTTGAGTCAAGGGCTTGATTATTTTGCCATGATCCTAAGTGAATAAAACAAAAAGAGAAAGAAATAAAAAGAAACAAAGAGATCATGTGAGTTTTATGGAGAGTAATGAGCTCACATAGAAAGAGTATGATGAATAAAAGTTATTGAGGGTTGACAAACACAGTTTTGGTCATCGTTGCAATTAATAGGAAGTAATAAAGAAAGAGAGGTCTTCACATATAAATATATTATCTTGGACATCTTGTATGATTGTGAGCACTCATTAAAATAAGACATGCTAAAGAGTTGACATTGGACAAGGAAGACAATGTAATGGGTTATGTTTTCTTACATCTGAAATAAATTATATTGTCTTGGATCTTCCAACATGATGAGCTTGCTTTTCCCCCTCATGCTAGCCAAATTCATTACACCAAGTAGAGATACTACTTGTGCTTCCAAATGCCCTTAAACCAGTCTTGCCACAAGAGTACACCATATCTACCTATGGATTGAGTAAGATCCATCAAGTAAGTTGTCATCGGTGCAAGCAATAAAAATCGCTCTCTAAATATGTATGATTGATTGGTGTGGAGGAAATAAGCTTTATACCATCGTGTTATATGGAAGTAATATAAGCGACAGACTGCATAATAAAGGTCCATATCACAAGTGGCAATATAAAGTGACGTTCTTTCGCATTAAGATTTTGTGCGTCCAACCATAAAAGCGCATGACAACCTCTGCTTCCTTCTGCGAAGGGCCTATCTTTTACTTTTATCTCCTACATTGCATAAGAGTCATGGTGATCTTCACCCTTCCTTTTTACACTTTATCCTTTGGCAAGCACAATATGTTGGAAAGATCCTGGTATATATGGCTAATTGGATGTGAGTTTTCATGAACTACTACTATTGACATTACCCTTGAGGTAAAACATTGGGAGGCAAAGCTATAAGCCCCTATCTTTCTCTGTGTCCGATTAAAACTCCATACCCATAAGTATTGCGTGAGTGTCAGCAATTGTGAAAGATTATATGATAGTTGAGTATGTGGACTTGCTGAAAAGCTCTTATACATTGACTCTTTCCTATGTTATGATAAATTGCAATTGCTTCAATGACTGAGATTGTAGTTTGTTAGTTTTCAATGAAGTTTACGATTCATACTTGATATTGTGATTGAATTATTACTCTAGCATAAGATATTATATGACAAGAATTATATAAGTTGTTGTTCTAAGAATGATCATGATTCCCACATGTCCGTACTTTATTTTTATCGACACCTCTATCTCTAAACATGTGGACATATTTTTTGATTTCGGCTTTTCGCTTGAGGACAAGCGAGGTCTAAGATTGGGGGTGTTGATACGTCCATTTTGCATCATGCTTTTATATCAATATTTATTGCATTATGGGTTGTTCTTACACATTATGTCACAATACTTATGCCTATTCTCTCTTATTTTACAAGGTTTACATAAAGAGGGAGAATGCCGGCAGCTGGGATTCTGGGCTGGAAAAGGAGCAAATATTAGAGACCTATTCTGCACAACTCCAAAAGTCCTGAAAATTCACAGAAGATGTTCTCCAAATATATAAAAAATACTGAGAGCAAGAACTTCACCAGGGGGGCCACACCCTGCCCATGAGGGTGGGGGCGCGCCCTACCCCCCCTGGGCACGCCCCCTACCTCGTGGGCCCCCTAGTGGCCCTATGGTGACCATCTTCTGCTATATGGAGGCTTTCGATGGGAAAAAAATCATAAGCCATCTTCTCGGACGAAACTCCGCCGCCACGAGGCGGAACCTTGGTGGAACCAATCTAGGACTCTGGCGGAGCTGTTCTGCCGGGGAAACTTCCCTCCCGGAGGGGGAAATCATCACCATCATCGTCACCAATGCACCTCTCATCGGGAGAGGGCAATATCCATCAACATCTTCTTCAGCACCATCTCATCTCAAAACCCTAGTTCATATCTTATATCCAATTCTTGTCTCTAAGTCCGGGATTGGTGCTAGTAGGTTGCTAGTAGTGTTAATTACTCCTTGTAGTTGATGCTAGTTGGTTTAATTGGTGGAAGATCATATGTTCAGATCCTATATGCATATTAATACCCCTCTGATTATGAACATGTTTATGCTTTGTGAGTAGTTACTTTTGTTCCTGAGCACATGGGAGAAGTCTTGCTATTAGTAGTCATGTGAATTTGGTATTCGTTCGATATTTTGATGAGATGTATGTTGTCTTTCCTCTAGTGGTGTTATGTGAACGTCGACTACATGACACTTCACCATTATTTGGGCATAGAGGAACACATTGGGAAGTAATAAGTAGATGATGGGTTGCTAGAGTGACAGAAGCTTAAACCCTAGTTTATGCGTTGCTTCATAAGGGGCTGTTATGGATCCATATGTTTCATGCTATGGTTAGGTTTACCTTAATACTTTTTTTGTAGTTGCGGATGCTTGCAATAGAGGTTAATCTTAAGTGGGATGCTTATCCAAGTAATGGCAGCACCCAAGCACCGGTCGACCCACATACCAAATTATCAAAGTACCGAACGCGAATCATATGAACGTGATGAAAACTAGCTTGACGATATACCCATGTGTCCTCGGGAGCGCTTTACATCATATAAGAGTTTGTCCAGGCTTGTCCTTTGCTACAAAAGGATTGGGCCACATTGCTGCACCTTATTCACTTTTGTTACTTGTTGCTCGTTACAAATTATCTTATCACAGAACTATCTGTTACCACTTATCTCAGTACTTGCAGAGAATACATTGCTAGAAACCGCTTATCATTTCCTTCTGCTCCTCGTTGGGTTCGACACTCTTACTTATCGAAAGGACTACAATAGATCCCCTATACTTGTGGGTCATCAATCACTACTTGTGCATCCAAAAACCTTTAAACATGTTTTGCCATATGAGTCCAATATACCTACCTATATGCGGTATTCTTTTGCCATTTTGTAAGAAAATTTGTATGTGCCATCTCTAATATTCAAAATAAATTTCTCTTTTGTGTGCTCATACCGCTCGCGAGGCGGTGAGGGGTGGCTAATATTTTCCATGCTAGATGTGTTATTCTCACGATAAGTGTTTATTCACTTGTCATTGCATGAGAGTAAGGCAAACTTATTAGGGATTCCCGGTCCCGAAATGAAAAATGAATTTACTTTATGCTGTCAAATAATAAATTCCTCGGAAAGTGTTGGTATGGAAGGCACCCGTGGATACGGTTAGCCCTAAAAAGTGAAAGTATGGTGGAAAAAGGAATAAACTTAAATTTCTGTTTGGGAACCGCCTGTGATATATCTAGCATGGGAAGTTTTGGGAACTCTAAGTCATTTTCGTTGGTGGGAAAAGTATGCCTCTCAAAATGTTTTTATCTCTCAATTTTCGCTTTGAGCTCAGGCATCTCCACAACTCCCTACTTCCCTCCGTGAAGGGCCGTTCTTTTACTTTATGCAATTTTTATTTTGAATTTGAGTCTCCATCTTCTCTTATAAAGCACCAACTAGGAGGCACTATGATCGTACTTGAGCATTGGGTGTAGTTAATATGCGAGTGTGTTTCATGAATGGATCAATGATTGAGCATGATGGCTGAAAGCACATGTGCTCCCTGGGTGATTGTGGTAATTAATGTCAACATATCTCTTGTTGGATTAATAGTTTCATCTAGTATACTTCAAATGAGTCCAACAGTGGAGTGGCATGGACAAGAGGATGTGGAACCCCTTCAAGATGCTAAGACAAACATTGGCAAAAGCTCAAGACTCTACATTTTCATTTTAGTGATCCAAGATCACATTGAGTCCATAGGAAAAGCCAATACTATTAAAAGGGGATGAGTTGTTGCTTAATGGCTTGCTTGCTCAAACTGCTTAGTGATATGCTCCAAAGCCTTCAACCACTTTCTAATTTTCCACATATGTCCTAAACCTACAGTAAAACTCGGCCCCACCGATTTGATCCATCTGGCGCCACCGAGTTCACTTGACATAGCCACTGCTAGAAACCCTAATTAGTTCGATCTCACCGATGGGATCTCAGTCTCACCAAGATGGCCTTGCAAACTCTCTATTACCTATTGCAATTATTCTGGTCTCACCCAGATATGCAGTCGGTCTCACCGAGTTTGCTTGACTAACTCTCTGTTTGCTTATTGCCAAAATCGGTCTCACCGAGTTTGTGTAATCGGTCAAACCGAGTTTAGATTTTACCTTAACCCTGGCACATCAGTCCCACCGACATGATCTTATCGGTCCCATCAAAAATCCTAGCGTTCACATTTTGAACTGAATCCATCTGACCAAGTTTTAGTATTCGGTCCCACCGAGTTTGGTAAATTGTGTGTAACGTCTAGATTTTGTGTGGAGGCTATATATACCCCTCCACCCTTCCTCCATTCGTGGAGAGAGCCATCAGAACATTCGTACACTTACACTACTCATTTTCTGAGAGAGAACCACCTACTCATGTGTTGAGACCAAGATATTCCATTCCAACCACAAGAATCTTGATCTCTAGCCTTCCCTAAGTTGCTTTCCACTCAACTTATCTTTCCACCATATCCAAATCTGTGAGACAGAGTTAAGTGTTGGGGAGACTTTCATTTGAATCACAAGAGCAAGGATTTCATCATCAACACACCATCTATTACCTTTTGGAGAGTGGTGTCTCCTAGATTGGTTAGATGTCACTTGGGAGCCTCCGTCAAGATTATGGAGTTGAACCATGGAGTTTGTAAGGGCAAGGAGATCACCTACTTTGTGAAGATCTACCCAAGTGAGGCAAGTCCTTCATGGGCGATGGCCATGGTAGGATAGACAAGGTTGCTTCTTCGTGGACTCTTCATGGGTGGAGCCCTCCATGGACTTGCGCAACCGTTACCCTTCGTGGGTTCAAGTCTCAATCAACATGGATGTACGATAGCACCACCTATCGGAACCACGCCAAAAATCTCTGTGTCTCCAATTGCGTTTGAACACTCCAATCCCATCCCTTTACTTTCTTGCAAATTGCATGCTTTACTTTCCGCTGCTCATATACTCTTGCCATGCTTGCTTGAAATGTATTGTGAATATTTAAACTTGTGCTAAAACTCCACCTTAACTTAAAGAAATTAAAAACAGTTATCTTTCTTTGATAAGGGTCTAATACCCCCCTTAGACACCTCTTCTCGATCCTTTCAATTGGTATCAGAGCATTGGTCTCCATTGCTTTGGTTTAATCACCATTGGAGGAAGATGGATGAGTCTACGTTGGGGAGTTTTATACATAGAGTGCCTATACTTGATGGAGAGTTCTTTCATGCTTGGAAAAATGAGATGATTGATATTTTCAATGAATATCATTTGAACAAGTACATTACTAGCCCATGTGCACCCCTTGTTGACCCCTTGCATCCTACCCCTGACGAATCTCTTGACATGATTCGCAACCTTAGGACTGTCAATCTTATCTCTAGAGGCTTGCCTAAAAACTTTATTGTTTGCTTGCCTACTCTTGATTGTGCTCACACCATATGGAGATTTCTTGAGGAACAATTTCCAAACTATTCCTTGCAAAATCTAGATGTGATTCTTCATAAGTCAATTTCTTTATGTAAGATGAATTCCAATGATCCTAAGTTTGGTGATTGTTTATTTGAGCTTCGTGACCTTATGCGTGTCGAAGGAGATGTTGTAATCATTAGCAATATCATTTCCGAAGTCATTAGAATTCATAAAGATGAACATTGTCATGATCATATATCTAATGAATCACTCTCTCTAGGAAATGATCTATCACAAGACGATTTTGAACATGGATACTATGATGAGGATGATGATAGTGAATTCGATCTCGATGAGTCTATGAGACACTTTGCTATTATGGCTAATCTTTGAGGCTACATGGCTAGAGGAAAGGAAGGGGATCTTAATAGTGGATGTATCGATCACATGACCGGAGACAAGGATATGTTTCGTGAGCTTGCTGAAAATGACGACCCTCGAAAGTATGTCACTTTTGGTGATAACTCAAAGGGTAAGGTGGTTGGCCTTGGTAAGGTGGCCATCTCACATGACAGCTCCATCCAAAATGTTATGCTTGTTGAATCTCTTGGCTATAATTTACTTTCTGTATCTAGACTAGCTGACTTTGCATTCAATGTCCTATTTACTGAAGTAGATTGACAAGTGTTTCGAAGAGACAATCATAAAATGGTCTCTACCGGTATACATAGAGGTGATATATACATTGTTGATTTCACTAAAAAGGCTCAACCTAGAACTTACTTAATTGCTAAATCTTCTAAAGGTTGGTTGTGGCCTAGAAGACTAGGTCATGTGGGCATGCGAAATCTTGATAAGCTTATTAAAGGTGATCATATCCTTGGAGTGAAAGATGTTATATTTGACAAGGATAGATTTTGCCGTGCTTGTCAAGCAGGAAAACGGGTTGGAGGAAGCCACCCATGAAGAACATCATGACCACGAGAAGACCGCTCGAACTACTTCATATGGATCTCTTTGGTCCAAACGCCTATAAAAGTCTCGGTGGAAACTCATTTGGTTTAGTCATAGTCGATGATTTTTCAAGATTTACGGGGGTGTTCTTTCTTGATGATAAAGCACAGGTCCAAAAGATCTTCAGGATCTTCTCTAGGAAGGCCCAAAATCAATTTGAAGTGAAGATTAAGAAGGTTCGCAGCGACAATGAAACGGAGTTCAAGAACACAAATTTGGACACCTTTCTTCATGAAGAAGGGATTTCACATGAGTTCTCAGCCACGTACACACCTGAACAAAATGGAGTTGTTGAGAGGAAGAACCGGACTCTTATTGAGATGGCAAGAACGATGTTTGATGAGTACAAGATGCCAAAACACTTTTGGGTGGAAGCGGTTGAGACAGCTTGTCATGCAACAAATCATCTATATCTTCACAAGCTACTCAGCAAGAAGGCATACGAGCTTCTCACCGGTAACAAACCCCAAGGTGGATACTTTCGAGTATTCGGCTCAAAGTGCTATATTCTTGATAAGCATCATCATTCTAAATTTTCTCCTAAATCTCATGAGGGTTTCCTACTTGGTTATGGCTCAAACTCTCACACTTACCGTGTCTACAAAAATTTCACCGGAAAGGTTGAAGAGACAGTAGATGTGAAGTTTGATGAATCTAACAGCTCGCAAGTAGAGCAATTGCCAATTGATGTAGGAGACAAAGACCCTTCAGAAGCAATACAAGACTTGTCCAATGACGGGATTGCTCCTTGGTATGTGACTCCTCCAATGGTCCAATTAGTTTTTGTTCTAGTGCTTTATTCATTGCATATTTTTGCTGCTTAGGTGACCCTATTCTTGAGCTTGCATGTCAAATTTATATGGTCAAAAGTAGTTTTGGTGCATGATATTGCCTCTAGGCACTTGTAGGAGTAGTTGCTATCAATATTGTTGAGTTTGGTTCGCTTTTATTTTGAAGTTACTAAAAATTTTAGAATCTTCCAGGAAATAATGAAGAGATTTTTGAGGGGCTCGTCGAGCTGAAGCTCTAAGGATAAGGAAAGTGAGGAGGATAAGAGGCCTAAGTATAATATCCCTCGCACCCCGGAGGTCTAACTGTGTGAATGGCCTTGTGATAATTTCTTGAGAGCAGCCGGGATTTATGATGATTTCTATGAATTGGCTGAGAATGCAGGCCTCACTGCCTTCCTCCATGATCAACGCGGAAAGTATCTCTTACTCACCAATATCTTTGTGCAAAACTTTCATTTCCATGCTAGGCGCTCACCACCTACGGTGGAATTTTATTTATATGATGAGCATAAGGAGATGTCACTTCATGATTTTTGTCGGGTTTGTTTGATCCCTTTCAAGGGCAGTGTGGAGGAACCACATCATGATGATGTCGATAGGTTTATTGATACCATTACTGTAGGGGAAACGAGCAAGGTTTCCGACGCACGAATTAATAGCATACACTTTCCTGTTCTACGTTACTTTGCTATATTTGCTAGTAGATACTTAATTGGGCACGAAAACTGTGGAAACCTGAGTGCCCCTGATATTTTTATTCTGTGCCATGCCTTATTTCGTGATGATACATTCAGCATGGGCGCTATTATTGCAAAGCGGTTAAATATTAACCGTACTAAGGGCCCGTCCTTGGAGGCATCTTCGCCTCGTGCCTCGCTGCACATTTTAACATACGTATTAGGCATTATGAGAAGGAAGAAAAATTGCCGCCTTGTAGCGACCAGACCTCAAACAGTCTGATCTCTGTGCTCCGGTGTCATCCCTGGATCAGTAATGCTAACACCACACAGTACACGGAGGATTTATAACAGAGTAGCAATCACACACCTATTACATCGAGGGTCTCAAAAGAGAACTTATTACAATAAATATGGCTTAAGGCCATCTAATAACGATAACAGCGGAAGGCTTGGAAGATAAGTGAGTCCATCAACTCCAACGGCATCACTAAGTATAGAACCACGACCTAAAAACTCCTTAATCATCATCTGAAAAGTCTACAACATTAACGTTCCAGCCCGAAACGGGTCAGCACATGGAATATGCTCGCAAGGTAACACATAGAGAGTAATGGAATGAAACAGCTATACTATATGCATATTTGGCTGGTGGAAAGCTCTATGGTTACAGTTTTGCGTAAAGCCAATTTTTCCCTACTTCAAAGGAATAATTTTATTTAACTATCATGGTAGTTGTTAAACATTCAGAATGGTTGATAGCATTCTCAATCCCAATTAAGCATCATCATTAAACAAAACCCAACAAAATTAATTTAGAGTAACATGTTGAGATTCACATGATAATCCAGGTACTAGATACTCAAGATGTCCATAATCGGGGACACGGCTAACCATCATTAGTTTATTACACTCTGCAGAGGTTTGCGCACTTTTCCCCACAAGACTCGATCGCCTCCGTTTGGTTTCTCGCACTACATGGTGTTTGAGAAAACGGATGACCGAGACATAGTCTTTCAGAAGCGCTCGTACCTTACGATCGGGTAGACCATACCACCTACATCCCCTACATCTGCTAGTCTACCACTATAAGAGTTCACACGACTTAGTCAACTATGCTAGAGCCCATCATAGCTTGTGGCTGCACACAGAAGTTTCTAGCATGAATAATCTCATGATCCCTTTGAGCCTGGGTGGCGGTCCATAAAGAAAAACAGGCAAGTCCTGGAATACCAGGTGCCTCAGTCCACCCAGATGTGTGTTTAAGTTGCCACCTTAGATAAACCATTAATTAACAAACTCACATCTGTCATGCATATCACTCACCCAATCCACGTCTACTAGCATAGCATGGCATAATAAGCAAACGTAGAAGTAACTCCCAAAGGTCTGATAATAAACAGGTAATAGGTACTACCTCAACTACTTCCCATCCCACAATTTAATTAGATCCTAATCATGCAATGTGTTAGGATTGATCTAATGCAATAAAACTGGGTAGTAGGAAAGGTATGATCAAAGTGTTACTTGCCTTGCTGATGATCCGGGAAACCTAGCGATTCGAAGTAACAAGCGGCGCACTCCGGGTATTCTATCACAGACAAACAAACAAACATACAATAAGTACTCATCTAATGCGTAGGTAAAACTCAAATAAGAGATCTAACCAGAAGGTTCAACTTAAGAACTCCGGTTGGCAAAAAGAATCGAATCGAACGAAGAAACGAAAGTCAAACGGCGAAAGAAAACAACCTCGTTCTACTAATCTGGATCTAGGGCAAATTTTACAGTAGCAAAATCTTGTTTAAGTTGGTTAAACGGATAGAGGGTTTTCGAGACGAAACTCCAGGCGCTTGAATCGCCTGATTCCGATAAACGAGCGAAAAGTTAAATTAAAAAGAAAATCAGATCAGGAACCGCGATCAGAAAAATCGCGGATTTAATCCGAGAAAAAGAAAAACGATGAACGCTCGCTAAAAAAATAAACCGGAAAAACCGATCTATTTAAAAAAACCGAATAAAAAAACCGACGGAAAAACCGACAGAAAAACCGAACAGTTTTTTGAGAAAAAAATAAAAAACTGGCGCGGAAAACGAGGTGGCGGCGGACCTCGGCGGCGGCGGCGGTGGGTGGCGGTGGCGGCGGCGGCGGCGAGCGGGTGGGCTGTGGGGTCGGGTCCCCCGGCTTATAAAGCCTTCCCGGGCCGGTGTCCAGGTCGGACACGGCCCGTAGGTCGGTGCGATTTTTTTTAAATATTACGCGCAGAAGAAAAATAAAAAGAAATACTAAACGGACTCCAAAAATTCCAAAATAAATTTTCACGGGCTTCTAAAATCAAGCCGCACAAGGTGAGCATTTATTTAGGGCCTAAATGCAATTTTGAAAAACGCACATTTTTCCTAAATTCAAATAAAATAATGAAAAACTCTAAAATAAAATATTAATTGATTTTATTATTAAATCCTCAATATTTCTTTATTTTGGGAAAGTCATTTTATTCCCTCTCTCATATTTTTGTAATAGAAATAATTGATGATAAAATAAATAAAATCAAACGATCCTATTCTCAAAATTTGAGAAAACTCAAATATGAAAATAACGAAATCCCCAACTCTCTCCGTGGGTCATTGAGTTGCGTAGAATTTCTAGGATCAACCAAAATGCAAAATAAAATATGGTATGCATTTATGATCTAATGTATAACATTCCAAATTGAAAATTTGGGATGTTACAAACCTACCCCCCTTAAGATGAATCTCGCCCTCGAGATTCGGGTTGGCTAGAAAATAGGTGAGGGTGGTCCTTGAGCAAATCTTCCTCTCGTTCCCAGGTGGCTTCATCCTCTGTGTGGTGGCTCCACTGAACTTTGCAAAACTTGATAACCTTGCTGCGGGTAACTCGGCTGGCAAACTCGAGGATCTTAATTGGTTTCTCCTCGTAGGTCAAATCGTTATCCAACTGAATAGTTTCCAAAGGCACTATGTCTCTCAACGGTATGTCAGCCATCTCCGCATGACACTTGTTCAACTGGGAAACATGGAACACATCATGAACTCCTGACAATCCTTTAGGCAATTCCAACTTGTAGGCCACTTCTCCCATACGCTCCAAAACTCGATATGGTCCTACAAATCGTGGCGCTAACTTCCCTTTAACTCCAAAACGCTTTGTTCCCCGAAGTGGAGATACTCGAAGATAAGCTCTATCTCCGACTTCGTAAACTATCTCCTTGCGTTTAGAATCTGCATAACTCTTTTGCCTAGACTGGGCTACCTTGAGCCTATCGCGAATCAACTTCACCTTCTGTTCAGACTCTTTAATCAAGTCAGGTCCAAACAACTGGCGGTCTCCAACTTCGTCCCATGATAACGGTGTCCTGCACCTCCTTCCGTACAATGCTTCGAAAGGGGCCATCTTCAAACTGGTTTGGTAACTGTTGTTGTAAGAGAACTCTGCATATGGCAAATTGTTGTCCCAACTAGATCCATAATCTAGCGCGCAAGCTCTCAGCATATCCTCCAAAATCTAATTGACTCTCTCGGTCTGTCCATTTGTCTGTGGATGAAAAGTTGTACTGAATTCTAGCCTGGTACCCAAAGTTTCGTGCAACTTCTTCCAGAACTTTGAGGTAAATGGGTTCCTCTATTTGATACGATACTCCATGGAACTCCATGCAGACATATGATCCTGGTCATGTATATCCTTGCCAACTTAGTACTGGTGTAAGTGGTCTTTACTGGGATGAAATGAGCTACTTTCGTCAATCGATCGACTACAACCCAAATTGAGTCATAGCCTGAACGAGTCCTGGGTAATCCCATGATAAAATCCATGCCTAGCTTATCCCACTTCCATTCGGATATCGGCAATGGTTGTAACAATCCTGTTGGCTTCTGATGCTCTGCCTTTACTCTCTGGCATACATCACAAACTGCTACGTACTCCGCAATATCCTTCTTCATTCCGGTCCACCAGAAAATATCCTTCAAATACAAGTACATCTTGGTATTTCCTCGGTGAATCGAATATGGTGAATCGTGTGCCTCTTGCAGAACCAACTTCCTAATCTCCGGGTCATTGGGCACATAAACACGGTCTTCAAATCACAGGGTGTCGTGTTCATCCTCACGAAATCCTTTAGCCTTTCCTTTGCTAAGTTTCTCCTTAATAGAAGCAATCTCCTTGTCAGTCTTCTAAGCTTCTCTGATTCTATCTATCAAAGTTGACTGAATCTCCAATGCTGCTACATAGCCTCTAGGAACTATTTCCAAACATAACTCTCAAAGATTTTCGGCTAACTCCCTTGGTATTCCTCCCGTCATTAATGTATTGACCTGGCTCTTACGGCTTAATGCGTCGGTTACTACATTAGCCTTTCCGGGGTGATAATGCGATTTCATATCATAATCCTTAATGAGCTCCAGCCATCTCCTTTGTCTGAGGTTTAACTCCTTCTGTGTGAAAATGTGCTTCAAACTCTTATGATACGTGTACACCTCACAATGGTTTCCAATGAGGAAATTCCTCCATGTTTTCAAAGCATGCACTACGGCTGCTAACTCCAAATCATGCGTAGCATAATTCAACTCATGAGGCTTTAGTTGTCTTGAGGCATACGAAACAACTCCCCCTTCCTGCATAAGCACTGCTCCAAGTCCTCGACATGAAGCGTCGCAATACACCTCATAATCTTTGGTCTGGTCTGGCAAAATCAACACTGGTGAGGTAACCAAACATTTCTTCAACTCCTGGAAACTAGCCTCACATTCCTCCGTCCATATGAAGTTGGTATCCTTCTTTAACAACTCAGTCATAGGCTTCGCAATCTTTGAGAAATTCTCAATAAATCTCCGGTAGTATCCTGCGAGTCCAAGAAAACTCCGGATCTCCCCAACGGTAGTTGGTGCTTCCCACTTGGTCACGGTATCAACTTTAGTGGGATCAACTGCTATACCTTCTCTAGATATAACGTGTCCGAGGAATCCTACTTCCTTCAACCAAAACTCACATTTGCTGAACTTGGCATATAATTGATGTTCTCTGAGCTTTCCAAGTACCAAACGCAAATGCTCCTTATGTTCCTCTTCATTTTTCGAGTAAACCAGGATATCATCAATGAACACTACGACGAACTTATCCAAGAACTCCATAAACACTTTGTTCATCATGTTCATAAAATAGGCAGGTGCGTTACTCAGACCAAATGACATAACAGTATACTCGTACAGCCCATACCTGGTGGTAAAAGCTGTCTTAGGAATATCCTGTTCTCGAATCTTCAACTGGTGGTATCCTGATCGCAGATCGATCTTGGAAAATACCTTAGCTCCTTGCAATCGATCAAATAGATCATTAATCATTGGTAGTGGGTACTTGTTCTTGATCATTACTTCATTCAATCCTCGATAATCAACAACCATCCTTAACGATCCATCCTTCTTCTCCACTAGAAGTACTAGCAATCCCCAAGGCGAAGAACTTGGGTGAATATATCCTTTATCCAGTAACTCCTTAATCTGCTTCTTAATTTCCACCAAATCCTTTGCTGGCAACCTATATGGTCTCTTTGGTATTGGCCCGGTGCATGGCAATAGCTCAATCAAAAACTCAATATCTCTATCCAATGGCATGCCTGGCAACTTCTCTGGAAATACTTCAGGGAAATCCCTTACCACTGGTACTTCCTCCTGCACAACTCCTGTTAGGCAATTTACTTGAGTCCTCATTGGCACATGCCGGGATACATACTTGATCCTTCTCCCTTCTAGGGTGGTAAGAAAAATTGACTTACTAGCACATTCAGTATTCCCTTCATACTTTGATAACCAATCCATGCCTAATATCACATCCAATCCTTGGGATTCCAATACTATTAGGCCTAAGGGAAAAACATAGTTACCAATCCTTAATGGTAACCAATCACACCATCGACTAGCCATATACTCTGGTCCAGGCGAGGTTACTAACATGGGTGACCTAAGGGCTTGGGTTGATAGGTTATACTTATCCACAAATCCCCTTGAGATGTATGAATGCGATGCACCAGTATCAAAAAGAACGAGTGCAGTAAATGACTTAACCAAAAACTTACCTATTACTGCATCGGGCTGAGCTTCAACCTCCTCCACGCTAACGTGGTTCACCTGTCCCCTGTTGAAAGGGTTCGGCTTCTTCCCAGAACTTCCATTGCCATTTTGGCCTTCAGGACATTCGTTGGCATAATGTCCGGTCTTCCGACACTTAAAGCAAGTGACTTGGCTCAGGTCCTTCTTGGCTGGGGTTGATGGGTTGGTGCGATTCTGGCCGTTGCTTCCTCCATTGCCATTACCATTCTTGGTGCCATTGTGATTGTGCGAGCTACCTCCTCCATGGGTATGCTGAAAATGTCCTCCCGATCTAGGGGTAAAACGTGGTTTCTGCTGAGCTCCTGATGTGTACTTTCCTTGTCCATACTTCCTCTTGCGATTCTCAATTTGCTGCTGCTTCCCTTCAATCATAAGAGCACGATCTACCAACTCCTGGTAGTTGTTGAAGGTGGCTACCATCAACTGCATACTCAACTCATCATTCAGTCCTTCCAGAAACTTCTCCTGCTTAGCTGCATCCGTAGCGACGTCATCTGGGGCATAACGTGCTAACTTACTAAAGTCCTCCACATACTGGCCAACTGTCCGTCCTCCTTGGCGCAAGTTGCGAAACTCACGCTTCTTCATGGCCATAGCTCCTGCTGAAACATGTGCAGTATGAAAAGCCTGCTGAAACTGGTCCCATGTGACAGTGTTGACAGGGAAAGTGGCTGTGAAATTCTCCCACCATGATGCTGCTGGTCCTTCAAGTTAATGTGCGGCAAACTTCACCTTCTCCGCATCTGTGCATCCTGCTGTGGTCAACTCCATAGCTATCTTGTGGAGCCAATCATCTGCTACTATCGGCTCGGTGCTACTGGAAAACACCGGCGGATTCAGCCTAAGAAATTGGGCTAAGTGATCAACAGGTGGTGGTGGTGGTGGGTTGTTGTTGTTGTTCCCCTAATTCTGATTCTGGACTAGCAACTGCATCAATGTGTTCTGCTGCTGGATCAACTGGGTGAGCTCCGGTGGAAAGGCAAATCCGGGGTCACGTCTTGGAGGCATCTAAGGGTTTTGGAAAAGATGAGATGTAAGAATAGAGGGGGTCTAAAGAGAAAATACTACCCATATGCACATGAGGCAAAAATAAACAATTCACTTCATTCAATCAAACAAGGGCATACAATTGATCTATCTATCGCAAAAGTGCTTGGACTACTATATTTACATGGTGGACTACTACTACTGATGAGGTGGTCTACTAGAAATATTCTTCGGTTGCAGACTCCATGATATCTGCTCCAGCTTCATCAACATAGTCATTATCGCTACTATCTGGTTCCGAGTCGGTGCCGTCGATGATGATGTAGTCTTTCGGGCTAATCTCCTTGGGTTCTTCGTCTTCCTCTACTGGCGTAGGGCCTCCCATAAATATTCCAATCTTCTTGATCAGGTCATCATTCTTCTCCACCAATACTTCAATTTCCTCTTCATAATCTTCACATGTAGCCTTGAGTTCTTCCTCCAGTTCCTTGATTCTAGTCTTAGCCTTCTTCAGGTCTATCATGTCGGTGCACATCTGGTTCTCTTGTCGTCGAATGTGCTGGTTTAACTCCTGGATAAAAGCTGCGATTGATCTATCCTTCCTGGTGCTGATCATCTCCCAGTGTTCATCTCAGCGCCCACAAATCTGGTAGATAGTATCCTTGGGATCCTTGCGGTAGACTTCTCCAATGCGACCCATGGCGATGTGAGCTGCCATGCTCTTTCCTAGACTCCAAGTTGGTGCATCAAAAGAAAACTCTATGGGCTCAGTGACTGGCATGAACGTCCTTCTTGGAACTTGAACTTGAATCATCCAGCGCTCTTCTTCAGGTAAAGTGGCGTTGTAGGTTCCGCTGAAGCTTGGTACTCCTATGTTCAGGTATCTAGTGACTTCCTTCAAGTGACGTCCAAAGGGTGTATCTTCATCCGGTTGCGTGAACTTGTTCCTTGCATCCGCCATCCTAAAAGAGTAGAAAATATGAGAGGTCAGAAGAGAAGAGAGTGAGTAGTGATCTAGGTCTGTAGCTTAGTGGTCATGTCCTACAGTCAGCATGTGCTCTGATACCATCTCTATAGCGACCAGACCTCAAATAGTCTGATCTCTGTGCTCCGGTGTCATCCCTGGATCAGTAATGCTGACACCACACAGTACTCGGAGGATTTATAACAGAGTAGCAATCACACACCTATTACATCGAGGGTCTCAAAAGAGAACTTATTACAATAAATATGGCTTAAGGCCATCTAATAACGATAACATCGGAAGGCTTGGAAGATAAGTGAGTCCATCAACTCCAACGGCATCACTGAGTATAGAACCACGACCTAAAAACTCCTTAATCGTCGTCCGAAAAGTCTGCAACATTAACGTTGCAGCCCGAAATGGGTCAGCACATGGAATATGCTGGCAAGGTAACACATAGAGAGTAATGGAATGAAACAGCTACACTATATGCATATTTGGCTGGTGGAAAGCTCTATGGTTACAGTTTTGCGTAAAGCCAATTTTTCCCTACTTCAAAGGAATAATTTTATTTAACTATCATGGTAGTTGTTAAACATTGAGAATGGTTGAAAGCATTCTCAATCCCAATTAAGCATCATCATTAAACAAAACCCAACAAAATTAATTTAGAGTAACATGTTGAGATTCACATGATAATCCAGGTACTAGATACTCAAGATGTCCATAACCGGGTACACGGCTAACCATCATTAGTTTATTACACTCTGCAGAGGTTTTCACACTTTTCCCCACAAGACTCGATCGCCTCCGTTTGGTTTCTCGCACTACATGGTGTTTGAGAAAACGAATGACCGAGACATAGTCTTTTAGAAGCGCTCGCACCTTAAGATCGGGTAGACCGTACCACCTACATCCCCTGCATCTGCTAGTCTACCACTATAAGAGTTCGCACGACTTAGTCAACTATGCTAGAGCCCATAATAGCTTGTGGCTGCACACGGAAGTTTCTAGCATGAATAATCTCATGATCCCTTTGAGCCTGGGTGGCGGTCCATCAAGAAAAACAGGCAAGTCCTAGAATACCCAGGTGCCTCAATCCATCCAGATGTGTGTTTAAGTTGCCACCTTAGATAAACCATTAATGAACAAACTCACATCTGTCATGGATATCACTCACCCAATCCATGTCTACTAGCATAGCATGGCATAATAAGCAAACGTAGAAGTAACTCCCAAAGGTTTGGTAATAAACAGGTAATAGATACTACCTCAACTACTTCCCATCCCACAATTTAATTAGATCCTAATCATGCAATGTGTGAGGATTGATCTAATGCAATAAAACTGGCTAGTAGGAAAGGTACGATCAAAGTGTTACTTGCCTTGCTGATGATCCGGGAAACCTAGCGATTCGAAGTAACAAGCGGCACACTCCGGGTATTCTGTCGCAGACAAACAAACAAACATGCAATAAGTACTCATCTAATGCACAGGTAAAACTCAAATAAGAGATCTAACCAGAAGGTTCAACTTAAGAACTCCGGTTGGCAAAAAGAATCGAATCGAACGAAGCAATGAAAGTCAAACGGCGAAAGAAAACAACCTCGTTCTACTAATCTGGATCTAGGGCAAATTTTACAGTAGAAAAATATTGTTTAAGTTGGTTAAACGGATAGAGGATTTTCAAGACGAAACTCCAGGCGCTTGAATTACCTGATTCCGATAAACGAGCGAAAAGTTAAACTAAAACGAAAATCAGATCACGAATCGCGATCAGAAAAATCACGGATTTAATCCGAGAAAAAGAAAAACGACGAACGCTCGCTAAGAAAAATAAACCGGAAAAACTGATCTATTTGAAAAAAATCGAAACTAAAAAACCGACGGGAAAACCGAACGGTTTTTCAAGAAAAAATAAATAAAAAAACAGGCGCAGAAAACGAGGCAGCGGCAGACCTCGACGGCGGCGGCGGCGGCGAGTGGGTGGGCTGTGGGGGTCCGGTCCCCCGGCTTATAAAGCCTTCCTGGGCCGGCGTCCAGGTCGAACATGGCCCGTAGGTCGGTGCGATTTTTTTTAAATATTACGCGCAGAAGAAAAATAAAAAAAATACTAAACGGACTCCAAAAATTCCGAAATAAATTTTCACGGGCTTCTAGAATCAAGCCGCACAAGGTGAACATTTATTTGGGGCCTAAATGCAATTTTGAAAAACGCACATTTTTCCTAAATTCAAATAAAATAACGAAAAACTCCAAAATAAAATCTTATTTGATTTTATTATTAAATCCTCAATATTTCTTTATTTTGGGAAAGTCATTTTATTCACTCTCTCATATTTTTGTAATAGAAATAATTGATGATAAAATAAATAAAATCAAACGATCCTATTCTCAAAATTTAAGAAAACTCAAATATGAAAATAACGAAATCCCCAACTCTCTCCGTGGGTCATTGAGTTGCGTAGAATTTCTAGGATCAACCAAAATGCAAAATAAAATATGGTATGCATTTATGATCTAATGTATAACATTCCAAATTGAAAATTTGGGATGTTACACGCCTCCTGTTTATTTAGATTATAAGAGTATGGTAGCACATGATTTTATTATTAAGAATAGGGAAAATGAGCTTAAGTACAAATTAATATTTGGTAAAAATCATCCTGAGACTATTACCTTGCCTGCTCCTTCCTTGTTTGATTTATCTGCAGGCAAGTACCTTGTTCCGTTGGAGGCCATTCACGCCTCTCGGAACCCTACGGGAGCTACAGAGACGGAGCAGGAATCACGATTTGATCTTCCATGACAGTCTGATTATCAGTGGTATCCGGAGGTGACTGCTAACCAG
The DNA here is from genome assembly GCF_018294505.1 of Triticum aestivum. Lineage (NCBI taxonomy): Eukaryota > Viridiplantae > Streptophyta > Magnoliopsida > Poales > Poaceae > Triticum > Triticum aestivum. Next base: position 92,212,889 of record NC_057794.1, read on the forward strand.
TGGCAATCCGAGGCTTCTTCACTGTACGACCCCAACTATTACTTTGGATATCCGCCAGGCCAGCCGTGGCCATAGACCAACTTAGGCCAAAAGCCTAAGCTTGGGGGAGTACGTATTTCTCACCGACATTACATTCATGTTCACACACTCATTGCTAGTTGTCGGTGCTCACACTTTTTCATTGTATCATCCATGCCAGTTTACTTTCCTTTTTATGCTTTCTTCTTGTGTGTTTAATAAACCTTAAGAAAAACAAAAAAATTTAGTTGTAACTCTTAATTAGTTTACTTTCCATGCTTGTAGTAGTAATTAAAAAGAAAACCCAAAAAGATTTCTCGTTCTTCTTTTGCTTGTTGGGAGCTTTCCCGTGTAAATAGTTTTATTTCTTTTCTTTCCTTTGGGGGTCGAGAGGAGAAGACCATAATGAAAATGTTAAAGCAGCTCTTATATGCATTATTGTTGATTTAACCAAGAGCCCATATTGCCTTGTCTTCTCCTGTTTATTGAATGCTTGCAGATTCCAGCTTAGTCCAATGCATGTGCACTATTACTATTATTCACATCATTCGGTCGTGCAAGTGAAAGGTAATTATGACGATATATGATGGACTGATTGAGATGAGAGAAGCTAGTATGAACTCGACCTCTCTTATTTTTGTAAATATGATTAGTTCATCGTTCCTGATTCAGCCTATTATGCATGAACATGTTTGCAATGACAATTGGAGATTATAGTTGCTTATGCCATGCTTAATTAGCAAGGAGCTTATAATGGTTTACCTTGCGTGCCAACATGCTATTAAAATGGTTGTGATGTGGTATGATAGGGTGGCATCCTCTTTTGAATGATTTGAGTGGCTTGACTTGGCACATGTTCACGCATGTAGTTGAAACAAAATCAACATAGCCTCTACGATATTTGTGTTCATGGTGCATTATATCCTACTCATGCTTGCATTCTGTGTTGATTAATTTTAATGCATGTTCATGACTGTTGTCGCTCTCTAGTTGGTCGCTTCCCAGTCTTTTGCTAGCCTTCACTTGTACTAAGCAGGAATACTGCTTGTGCATCGAATTCCATAAACCCCAAAGTTGTTCCATATGAGTCCACCATACCTACCTATATACGGTATCTACCTACCGTTCCAAGTAAATTTGTATGTGCCAAACTCTAAACCTTCAAATAAATGTCATGTTTTGTATGCTCGAATAGCTCATGTATCAACTAGGGTTGTTCGTATCTTCCATGCTAGGCAGGTTATTCTCAAGAGGAGTGGACTCCGCTCCTCACTCACGAGAAAATGGCTGGTCACCGGGATGCCCAATCCCATGCTTTATGCAAATCAAATCAAAATAATGGCAAACAAAACTCCCCTGGGACTGTTGTTAGTTGGAGGCACTCGTTGTTTCGAGCAAGCCATGGATTGATACTTGTTGGTGGAGGGGGAGTATAAACTTTACCATTCTATTTGGGAACCGCCTATAATGTGTGTAGCATGGAAGATATCACCATATCTTGTTTGTTATGTTGACAATGAAAGTATACCGCTCAAAATATTATTCATATCTATTTCAAAACCGAGCTCTAGCACCTCTACAAATCCCTGCTTCCCTCTATGAAGGGCCTATCTATTTACTTTTATGTTCAGTCATCACCCTCTAATTAAAAAGCACCAGTTGGAGAGCACCGCTGTCATTTGCATCCATTACTGTAGTTTACATTGAGTATGACTTGACTGGATCTCTTTTACCATGAATTACAATGTCTAGTCAGTCCTTAATCTTTAAAGGTGCTCCGCATTTATGTTTTGCGGTCTCAGAAAGGGCTAGGAGATACCATCTTGTTATATCATATCATGATTGTTTTGAGAAAGTGTTGTCATCCGAGATTTATTATTATTGCTCGCTAGTTGATTATGCCATTGATATGAGTAAACATGAGACCTAAATGTTATTGTGCATATGGTTAGTTCATAATCTTTGCCGAAAACTTGAATGTTGGCTTTACATATTTACAACAACAAGAGCAAACAGAGTTTGTAAATTTTTTTCTTTATCACTTTCAGTTTATCAACTGAATTTCTTGAGGACAAGCAAAGGTTTAAGCTTGGGGGAGTTGATACGTCTCCGTCGTTTCTACTTTTCCAAACACGTTTGCCCTTGTTTTGGACTCTAACATGCATGATTTGAATGGAACTAACCCGGACTGACGCTGTTTTCAGCAGAATTGCTATGGTGTTATTTTTGTGCAGAAATAAAAGTTCTCAGAATGACCTGAAAATCAACGGGGCATTATTATGGAACATATAATGAAGATTGGAGGGAAGATCCACATCAGGGGGTGTCCCACCTGTCCACGATGGTGGGGGCGCGCCTGCCCCCCTGGGTGCACCCCCTGCCTTGTGGGCCCCCTGACGCTCCACTGACCTCAACCTAGACTCCATATATTCACTTTCGGGGAGAAAAAAACCAGGGAGAAGATTCATCGCGTTTTACGATATGGAGCCGCTGCCAAGCCCTAAACTCTCTCGGGAGGGCTGATCTGGAGTTCGTTCGGGGCTCCAGAGAGGGGAATCTGTCGCTGTCGTCATCATCAAGCATCCTCCGTCACCAATTTCATGATGCACACCGCCGTGCGTGAGTAATTCCATCGTAGGCTTGTTGGACGGTGATGGGTTGGATGAGATTTATCATGTAATTGATTTAGTTTTATTAGGGTTTGATCCCTAGTATCCACTATGTTCTGAGACTGATGTTGCTATGACTTTGCTATGCTTAATGCTTATCACTAGGGCCCGAGTGCCATGATTTCAGATATGAACCTATTATGTTTTCATGAATATATGTGAGTTCTTGATCCTATCTTGCAAGTCTATAGTCACCTACTATGTGTTATGATCCGGCAACCCTGAAGTGATAATAATCGGGACCACTCCCGATGATGAACATAGTTTGAGGAGTTCATGTATTCACCATGTGTTAATGCTTTGGTCCGGTACTCTATTAAAAGGAGGCCTTAATATCCCTTAGTTTCTGCTAGGACCCCGTTGCCACGGGAGGGTAGGACAAAAGATGGCATGCAAGTTCTTTTCCATAAGCACGTATGACTATATTCGGAGTACATGCCTACATTACATTGATGAATTGGAGCTAGTTATGTGTCACCCTATGTTATGACTGTTACATGATGAACCGCATCCGGCATAATTCTCTATCACCAATCCAATGCCTACGAGCTTTTCACATATTGTTCTTCGCTTATTTACTTTTCCGTTGCTACTGTTACAATTACTATAAACACCAAAAAAATTACTTTTGCTAACGTTACCTTTTGCCACCGTTGCCACTACTATCATACTACTTTGCTACTAAACACTTTGCTGCAGATATTAAGTTTCCAAGTGTGGTTGAATTGACAACTCAGCTGCTAATACTTGAGAATATTCTTTGGCCCCTTTGTGTCGAATCAATAAATTTGGGTTGAATACTCTACCCTCGAAAACTGTTGCGATCCCCATCAGGGGCGACACTGGGGGTGAAGCGTCTCACCATCAGGGGCGACTCGCAGCTCCTCGTCAACTTCTCCAACAAGGTATATGAGCCGAAGGACGAACACATGGATGCATACCTCGCGGAAGTACGCAAGATGGAGAAGCAGTTCCTGGGCCTGGAGTTGTAGAATGTGCCGCGGGGAACCAACAAGGAAGCCGACGACATCGCTAGAAGGCCATCCAAGCGGCAGCACCAAGAGCCTGGCGTCTTTGAGGAGCGTCTCTTCAAGCCATCAGCAACACCACCGCTTTCAAGAACAGCTCATCCTCGGGAGGAACTCCCGCAGCCGCCTGCCACAGGAGCCCAGCCTGTGGCCCGACCTCAGGAACGCGCCTACTATTGGCGCTCGATCCCTAGGAGGGATGCTGGACCAAGGAATTCAAGGAATATCTGATGCGAGGGATGCTGCCAGAGAAGGAGGAGGACGTGGAGCGTGTTGCCCGGCAAGCCATAGCATACTGCATCCTAGACGGTGGGTTATACAAGAAGCGGCCAAATGACGTTTCACTGCGTTGCATCTCCAGGGAACAGGGGAAGGAGCTGCTAGCCGACATACATGGCGAGGACTGCGGGCACCACTCGTCATCACGAACCCTGCTCGACAAGGCATTCTGTAGCGGACTCTACTGTCCTACTGCGCTCAATGACGCAGCTAAGCTGGTGAAGTCCTGCGAGGCCTGCCAATTCCACGCCAAGCAGATCCATCAGCCAGCTCAGGGCCTCCAGGCCAATCCACTCTCATGGCCATTCGCAGTCTGAGGACTGGATATCCTGGGCCCGTTCCCTCGGGCGCTTGGGGGCTATTGATACCTCTACGTCGCCATCGAAAAGTTCACTAAGTGGGTGGAGGTGGAAGCCATCCGCACCATCCCAGCTGGCTCTGCGATCAAGTTCATCAAGGGTCTCGTGAGCCGTTTCAGGGTCCCCAACCACATCATCACCGATAATGGTTCACAGTTCACCAGTAATCTCTTCAAAACATATTGTGCTAACCTTGGAACGCAGATCTGCTATACTTCGGTAGCGCACCCCAGGAGCAATGGCCAGGCCGAACACGCCAACGCGGAGGTCCTGAGAAGCCTCAAGACCAGGGCCTTCAAGAAGAAGCTCGAAGCCTGCGGCAGGGGCTGGCACAATGAGCTCTAGTCCGTGGTGTGATCCATCCGCACCACCACTACCAAGCCGACGGGCGAGACTCCATTCTTCCTCGTCTACGGAGCAGAAGCAGTCCTCCCTCACAAGGTCAGACATCGCTTCGCACGGGTCTTGGCGTTTGATGAAACGCAGCAGGACGCCAGGCGGGGGATAGACCTCGTGCTGGGGGAGGAACGTCGCCATGAAGCTGCACTACGGGCGGCAAGGTACCAGCAGGCGCTGCGGTGGTACCACTGTCGCAGCATCCGCTCCAGGGCGCTCGAGGTGGGTGACCTCGTCATGAGGTGGGTGCTCTCCAAGGAAGGGCTGCATAAGCTCTCACCCATGTGAGAGGGCCCGTTTAAGGTCGTCCATGTCTCCAGGCCTGGCGCCGCACGCCTGGAGACACATGACGGGGTACCCATCACTACTAGGTAAAGGCTAATTAGTGGCGCACCTGTTTTGGCCATTAATGGCGCACTACAGGTGCGCCACTATTAACATGCCACTAGTAACAAGTACTAATGGCGCACCCCTGGTGCGCCACTAGTATCCCAGATAATAGTGGCGCACCTGGCAGTGCACAATTAATATGTCCCCTGGTGTGCTATTACTATGCCTCCCAGGGGGGCATATTTACCTTGTGCTCTAGCTTACTAATGGCACACTTCTAGGTAATGCGCCACTAGTATGTTTATTGCAGTGCGCCACTAAAGTGCAGTATGGTGTGCCACTAGTATGAATATTAGGAATTTTTTTCTTTTCTGATATTTGCATAGGTTACAAAATATATTACTGCACAGAATATAGACAGCACAACATATAAACAGCAGATTTATTGAATACAAATAGAAGATTAGTCTCCGAATACAATTCATCATATTGGTCTTCGAATTCAAAAGACCGAACAAAGTTCGAACATTACAAGTCTCAAGACCGCGAGTAGCGAGTTTGTCTTCACATTACAAGTCGATATCGATCATCTAAACTACCATCACATAGAAGAGAGCTCCAGTCATCACGATGAGCATCATCGCGATGAAACTGGTCTTCATACGGTTCCTCCTCCGCTCCCTCCTCTCTCCCGCAAGATAGCACGCGTATCTAGCTTCCGCCTCCGCCCTAGTGGTGTACCCTTTGTAACTGTTACCACTGAAACAGTGAACCTATCTCCGACACTCCTCCCAGTCGTCGTAGACTGCGGGAACCTTACCCTTGTACACGACATACGACGGCATCTCTATGCACTAGACAAACAAAACATTAGTAGCAATTCACAGACAATACATAAGCAATATATAAGTATGCAACAAAAGGATCGGAAGAGAAAAGCAACACATTAATAGCACGATTCATGGTCCTACTAATAAATAGCATCGATTACATATAAGTTGAACGACTGTCCAAACCAAAGAGACATACAAGTTCATTAAAGTTTAATTACAACATGAGCTAATTGATATTTCAGAACTACATAGCATCACTACTTTCGACTCGACTCAGGGACCGGAGCATGGATGAAGCCGCGTCTTTCGTGATGGTCATAAAATCGCGATCGTTGTCAGCCTGCATTTGTAGCGTTGTTTCTATTTCACTGTTGGACGGTTGATATTTGAGGTAGAACTGCCCTGAGATACGAAGGACATCTTGATGGATGATTTCTGCAAACTCCTACTGGATGCGAAAGAATTCTTGTCTGAGGTCCGCGTCCTGGATTGCCGACAAGCGTGTGGCCCAATCTTTGAGACTATTTGGTAGGAGAAGTTGATTATGGTCCTGTATGATCGCCCGCATGTGATGGAGGGCGTAGTAGGCATCCTTCTGACCACCAGGCGGCTGCTTAATGCAGGGGAACGTCGTTACGTGGGTGAACACGCGCTTGTCGTACCTAAGAATTGGCCTCCTGAAGGTGCCTCCAGATTTGGCGTAGCCGGGGAGAACATCCTAGAGAACTTTCTTGATATTTGTGTAGTCTTTATTCGACTGACGATCCGAGTCAAAATACGTGGCTATGGAATAGTTCGGGCTTAAGAGGATGAGTGTGCAACGTGTGTCACTGCACAAAACACAAAATGTTAGAAAAAAAGAACGATCGAAATCTAAGAAATCATATGTTACGGGGCGGTGACGGGATGACTTACTCGGGAAAGTAAGGCACGAGGAAGTTATCCTTATCTGGGTTCGCCAGGATGACACCTTCGAGGTATGAACTCGCGACTTGCCGGTCCCCAACGCTGCCCAAGATCTTGGCACGCATGTAGAATGGGTCAACTATCACGATGTCCGGGGTCTTGTCTCTAATGATTCGCATCTCCATACTCAACAAAAATAGCCGAACGAAGGTGTAGTGCAGCGGATGAAGGTTAAACATAGCGAAGATGTCATCAAACCATAGGAAGATCATATGCCTGATGGCGCTATCAACAAAGCCCTTGCCATCTGGCACCATGGCCATGAAAACGGGTATGCCACATCATTCTAGGAGAGACGCCGCTTCTCCAAAGAAAGAACACTGTCATGCAGACTCCGCATAGCATCGGTTGCAGCATTGAGCAGATTAGTCGGTAGCATCGGCCTACCCACCACATGCACCCTCCTCGAGATATCCTTAGATGTAGGTGGCCCGTCCTGAGCACGCATCGTACTCAGTGCCGGCTGGCTCGCACCCTTGTTATTCTTTATTTTCCGTCCCTTCTTCTGCTGTAATGGGATCGAGTTCTGCTCAGAGGCAGCCTTCTTGAGTGTGTTGGGGCTGATAATATTTTGCACCTCGGCTATTTGAGGCTCAGTGAAGGCGGCAGCTGGAGGCGTCTCCTGAGAACTGAATGCCAGACGGCTTGTTGCAATTGGGTTTTTCCGTGGTACTAGCTAGATCGCGATCGTGTTTTGCAGGGTTGTGTTCTTGAGAAGGAGGCCCCAAGAATTCGTCACCGTACCCATGTTCGTTGAAGTACTTATTGACACTGGTAAATGTACCATCATCGTCGTCTGGATCCTGTGCCATATGCATGTTCGGATCAGCCATATGTTCGTCGTCGTTGTCCGGTAGCGTTGCGGCGGTCTTGCCATGGCTAGGCGCCGGCATGACTGGCGGTGTTGTCTGTGGGGTGGTGTCCCCCGCCCCCAAACGAATCTGGCTCTTCGGACAAAGCATGGACCAACCTATGCAGACGCTGAGGGTCATCACATCATCTTCATCGGCCCCAGGGGGTCGATATGGAGGTAACAAGTCATCGCAGCCCCGCAGCACCCGAACCAGTTGAACAATTCTGGCCTTGGCGACATCGATCAACTCACCATCCACGAAGTGCAGGAGAGTGCATGGAACATCGGTGGCGCCCTACGAAAACATGTAGGGCATCAGGGATGCCCAGTCAAAGGCAAGGAGATGAAGTCATCGACCGAGAGGCTTAGTTACCGTGATGGCGTCGAGCTCGCCTAATGTCGAGGCACCGCCAACGATGGGCGTGCAAGTGACGGAGGGGCCACTTGCTGCCAAGGTGCCGGCCGGCGTATTCTTCCCACACTTGAGTGCATTAAGCTCCAATGCCGGCACCGACGCCGGAGACACCAATGTCGCCTCCGCCGGAGACACCAATGTCGCCTCCGCCAGAGACACCAATGGCGCCGCCGGCGCGTTGTGCAAGTTGCTGCCCGTGAAGCTGGGAATCGGGGGCGACCCCTGTTGGCCGCCCGCAATCCACGCCTGCAGCCCCTCAAGCAAGGTAGGCATAATGGCGGTGATCGTCACTCCTAGTTGGTCTCACACTTGCTCTTCGACCATCTCCGGAATCCGCGCCACTTTTGCCTTGAGTTCTTGAACCTCGCGCTCCTGGCTTTCTGAAATGGTCTTTCCCTCCTTTCGCCCAGCGGTATAGTATTCCGACCATTTCGTTGACAAGCCTTTGCTGGCCACACGACCAACTGACGACGGCTTACTGAGCTTATCCTTGTTTTTCATTATGTTCAACGCCCTATTTAAAGGGGTGTCGAAAGGGGAGCTCTGAGACAACCCCACGCTACTGCTTTCAGTGTCCTGCGGAAGGAACGTGAACCATTTAGAAATTTGGCTTCATTAATTAGAATGCAACCATATGGAGCTAATTATGCGAGGGTGTATTCCTTACCAGAACAAGCTCAAGCGCCTTGTTCTTCGGATCTGTGGTAAGCTCCTTCGTTACCGAGTCAATCTTGTACTGGGCCCTGACATAGTTCCTGATCTGCTTGTCATGGTATTTCTCGAAGAGGGGCGGTAGGCCTTGCTCGGCATGCTCCGCGTCCTCTTTGTACCATATAGGTTCCGCCACTCTATAACCGCCGGGACCGAGTTTGTGGACCCCTAAGTTCAAGTCCCGCATCTCTTTCCCCACTGACTTGATTCCACGGTTGCGTTGCTCTCGCACTTGATCTTGAACTCCAGGTAGTCATCTTCGCTGATTGATGTATTTTTCTCCTTGATCTTCTCATAACTATCACCTTTTTCAATCATTCTTTGTGAGGGCGGCATTGTTCGTGCTCTCCAAGTAGCCAGGTTCGTGCTCATCTTTGTGAGGGCGGCATTGTTCACTTTATTCCCTGAGAGGCGTGTGTTTGCGAAGTCACCGGGGAACTTGTATCATTCGTGTAGCTTCATGAAGAGGAGGATGCACAGATTCCCTCGGTCACGATGCCTTAGGTTCTCGGTGTTGATCGAGACGGTGTTCCGGAGAATGCACCCAAGCTATCCCGCATACCCCTTGACTAATTCTTTGGGCATTGTTTGATGCCCCTCGGAGGACACTTCAGTAAACTCCTCCTTGACAGTGCCGAGCACGTTCGGGCGCCGGTCCTTCCATTGCCTCTTCGGTTGGTTGCCATCTATGCGTGCGCTGCCATCATCAGTGGTGGCATCCTCGACGGCACCATCAGTGGTGTCATCCCCGACGCCACTAGGGGTTGTGTAGTCATGATCGGTGTCTTCTGCGACGTCCTCATAGCGGTGAGGTTCTTCCTCCATCTCCTAGGACAGCTCCCAGAATGCCTTGCTCGAACCGCCGGCCTCATTGTTGTGGGCCATGTTTCGCTCTAAATAGGAAAAAGTTTGGTCAAAAAGTTGGTTATTGTCAAGGAACAAGAACTCTAAGTTGACCAAATAACCTAATTCTCGAGGAATGTCGCCAAAAAGTTGGTTATTGTCAAGGAACAATTGAGAGATGTTTTGATATTGCCTAGGTGTTTTGGGATCAATTGAGAGATGTTTTGTGATATTGCCTAGGTACCCCTGTTCTTCTTCTACAAATATTTTTGCTATATCAATCTCCAAAAAAGCATGTGATGCTGAATCAATACTCAATATATATAGGTGGTGCTCCCTTTATCACATTTTTATTGGAATATGCAACATTAATCTTCTTTTACTTGAATCTGGTGCACATATTTACATTCCTATTTCATGCTTACTTGTTTGGAACTATAGAATCTACCTTGGAATCTGCAAATCTCTTAGAATGTACTAAGAGATGCCAGATTTGTTGGGGGACTCCTATACTTAAGGCATATAAGACATGTCATTGCCTATGCCGCAAGTGTGGTAGACAGATACATGCTTGATCCTAGGAGTGGACATATGGATGCAATATAGCCTATTTTGCCGTATCTAAGATGCATTCCTGGGAAGGGGTTTAAGAAGCAATTAGTTGTGTCCAAACCAACAGCCAAAGTAGAGTATAGAGCTATGACACTAGGACTTAGTGAAATATTATGGGTAGAAATCCTCGATCAGAATGAAGGTGCTGGGAAAAGGTCCTTCGAAGGTGTGGTGTAATAATAAATCAGCTATAAGCATAACTAGTAACCTGATCCAACATGACAGAACCAAGAATGTGGAGATAGATCCTTTATTTATTAAGGGGAAGTTCTATGATGGTATAATTCAATTAAATCATGTAATATCAGGGAATCAAGTAGCAGATGGTCTAACTAAGGGTTTTGGAGTCAAGGAACATAATTTAGCTTGTAACAAAAGATGGGAATGATATCTATCTATCACCAATCTTGACCAGGAGTGTTGGGCTGAGAATAACAGGGTGATAATGAAGCATTAGTAGATTGCATCTTACATGTCCAGCTCTACTTTCTCGTGGCTTTTTATCCCACTGATTGGATATATATTGCATGTACACAGAATATCTCACATAGAGGAATACAGCTAGTTGCCAATAATTGTCAAGGAACAATTTTGGAAATCTACAGATTAAGTACTAAGATACCTGATGTCTACTACACAACCTTCTTCTTGTAGACGTTGTTGGGCCTCCAAGTGCAAAGGTTTGTAGGACAATAGCAAATTTCCCTCAAGTGGATGACCTAAGGTTTATCAATCAGTAGGAGGCGTAGGATGAAGATGGTCTCCCTCAAGCAACCCTGCAACCAAATAACAAATAGTCTCTTGTGTCCCCAACACACCCAATACAATGGTAAATTGTATAGGTGCACTAGTTCGGCGAAGAGATGGTGATACAAGTGGTATATGGATAGTAGATAAAGGTTTTTGTAATCTGAAATTATGAAAAAAGCAAGGTAACGAATGATAAAAGTGAGCGTAAATGGTATTGCAATGCGTTGAAACAAGGCCTAGGGTTCATACTTTCACTAGTGCAAGTCCTCTCAACAATAATAGCATAATTGGATCACATAACTATCCCTCAATGTGCAACAAAGAGTCACTCCAAAGTCACTAATAGCGGAGAACAAAGGAAGAGATTATGGTAGGGTACGAAACCACCTCAAAGTTATTCTTTCTAGTCAATCTGTTGGGCTATTCCTATAAGTGGCACAAACAGCCCTAGAGTTCATACTAGAATAACACCTTAAGACACAAATCAACCAAAACCCTAATGTCACCCAGGGCCGGGCCGGCAAAATCCGGGGTCTTGTGCGAAATTAAAAAATGGGGCCCTATCTTGCTATAAAAATGAACTAACAGGCAATTATAATGTATATGTATCTCGTAGAAATTTTTATATAGTGTATAATATAAGATGTACTAATTAAATTTTGTTCTTTCTTATCTCTTGCGCTTATATGGACCAGACTGATTTTTCCTCATGATGACTCAAATCTGTATTATTGAAACACCAGATAAAAAATATGAATAGAAGTTATACAATATCATATATCAACTGAAGATCATGCGTTAATATTTTACAATTAAACGAACCGTCTAACTCACCTAGTTTTGGGTCTTGTCCGATCGAACTACTAGACTGTGATCTTTAACCGCGAAGGTAAGAACCAATCTGTAACGAAGTAACGGTTCCTACAAAAATAATTAGGAAATTAGGAATTAGGAGTAGGAACCGAAGTTAATCGGAAAGGAGGATTCTCTAAGCACCTGGATGCTGGAGTCGGTCAGTCGGTCATGGATAGGTACGATGATGCGATCTCGTTTCCTGTAGCAACGGCGAAAGAACTACAGCGGACTGAAGTATCGATCCCAGAAAATTGGGAGAGACAGCTATGAAGGCAACGGCAACAGCTTGATTATTATTGCTCTGATGAGGCGAAGGCGACAACCAATGACACGATCTCATTTCGTGTTGCGCCGCGGATGGGAGTTGCGGTTTTAGATCAAGGCGATCCAGATCGACTACTGGACCGATCCCTTGTTTTCAGACCAAGCAGTTTCCTTTTTCTGAGAACATCGAGCGATCCTTTTCCCATCGAGCGCTCGACGGCCTCGACTCGGCCCAACTCCAGCGCCGAGTGGCCCAGTGCGGCAGAGCCTTGGCATTTTTTTAGAAATACTATGCCTATATAAAAAATTTGGGGCCTCACAAAATTATGGGCCCTGTGCGGGCCGCACATTTGGCACCACTATGGGCCCGGCCTTGATGTCACCTAGATACTCCAATGTCACCTCAAGTATCCGTGGGTATGATTATACGATATGCATCACACAATCTCAGATTCATCTATTCACCCAACACATAGGACCTCAAAGAGTGCCCCAAAGTTTCTACCAGAGAATCACGATGAAAACGTGTGCCAACCCCTATGCATAGGTTCATGGGCGGAACCCGCAAGTTGATCACCAAAACATACATCAAGTGAATCACGTGGTATCCCATTGTCACCACAGATACGCACGGCAAGACATACATCAAGTGTTCTCAAATCTTTAAAGACTCAATCTGATAAGATAACTTCAAAGGGAAAACTCAATCCATTACAAGAGAGTTGAGGGGGAGATACATCATAAGATCCAACTATAATAGCAAAGCTCGCGATACATCAAGATCGTACCACCTCAAGAACACAAGAGAGAGAGAGAGAGATCAAACACATAGCTACTGGTACATACCCTCAGCCCCGAGGGTGGACTACTCCCTCCTCATCATGAGCACCGGGATGATGAAGATGGCTACCGGAGAGGGATTGCCCCCTCCGGCAGGGTGCCGGAACGGGTCTAGATTGGCTTTCGGTGGCTATGGAGGCTTCTGGCGGCGGAACCCCCGATCTATTGTGCTCTTCGGTAGTTTAGGGTACGTGGGTATATATGGGTCAAAGAGATACGTCAGGGGAGCCACGAGGGGCCCACGAGGGTGGAGGGCGCGCTCTAGGGGGGTGGGCGCACCCCCTGCCTCGTGGGTCCCTCGTTCCTTTCCTAACATGCACTCCAAGTTTTTCCGGTAGCTTTCCTTCCAAAAATAACTTCTCCAGTTGGTTTCATTCCGTTTTGACTCCATTTGATATTCCTTTTCTTCGAAACACTGAAATAGGCAAAAAAACAGCAATTCTGGGCTGGGCCTCCGGTTAATAGGTTAGTCCCAAAAATAATATAAAATTGGATAATAAAGCCCATAAACATCCAAAACAGTAGATAATATAGCATGGAGCAATCAAAAATTATAGATACGTTGGAGACGTATCAAGCATCCCCAAGCTTAATTCCTGCTCGTCGTCGAGGAGGTAAATGATAAAAAAGAATTTTTGATGCGGAGTTCTACTTGGCATAATTTCAATGTAATTCTTCTTAATTGTGGTATGAATATTCAGATCCGAAAGATTCAAGACAGAAGTTCATATTGATATAAAGATAATAATACTTCAAGCATACTAACTAAGCAATTATGTCTTCTCAAAATAACATGGCCTAAGAAAGTTCATCCCTACAAAATCATATGCTTTAGTCATGTTTCATTTTCATCACACAAGAATGCTCTCATCATGCACAACCCCAATGACAAGCCAAGCAAATGTCTCATACTTTAGTAATCTCAAACCTATAAACTTTCACGCAATATATGAGCGCGAGCCATGGACATAGCACTGTGGGTGGAATAGAATATAATGAGGGGGTTATGTGGAGAAGACAAAAAAGGAGAGAGTCTCACATCAACGAGGCTAATCAATGGGCTATGGAGATGCCCATCGATTGATGTTAATGCAAGGATTAGGGATTGCCATGCAACGGATGCACTAGAGCTATAAATGTATGAAAGCTCAACAAAAGAAACTAAGTGGATGTGCATCCAACTTGCTTGCTCACGAAGACCTAGGGCACTTGAGGAGGCCCATTGTTGGAATATTCAAGCCAAGTTCTCTAATTAAAATTCCCACTAGTATATGAAAGTGAAAAAACAAGAGACTCTCTATCATGAAGATTATGGTGCTACTTTGAAGCACAAGTGTGGCAAAGGATAGTAGCATTGTCCCTTCTCTCTTTTTCTCTCATTTTTTGGGCCTTCTCTTTTTTTATGGCCTTTCTCTTTTTTGGGCCTTCTCCTTTCTTTATTATTCCTCACTTGGGACAATTCTCTATAAAATGATGATCATCACACTTCTATTTATTTACAACTCAATAATTACAACTCGATACTAGAACAAAAGATGACTCTATATGAATGCCTCCGGCGGTGTACCGGGATTGCGATGAATCAAGAGCGACATGTATGAAAAATTATAAATGGTGGCTTTGCCACAAATACGATGTCAACTACATGATCATGCAAAGCAATATGACAATGATGAACGTGTCATGATAAACGGAATGGTGGAAAGTTGCATGGCAATATATCTCGGAATGGCTATGGAAATGCCATAATAGGTAGGTATGGTAGCTGTTTTGAGGAAGATATAAGGAGGTTTATGTGTGAAAGAGCGTATCATATCACGGGGTTTGGATGCACCGGCGAAGTTTGCACCAACTCTCAAAGTGAGAAAGGGCAATGCACGGTACCGAAGAGGCTAGCAATGATGGAAGGGTGAGAGTGCGTATAATCCATGGACTCAATATTAGTCATAAAGAACTCACATAATTATTGCAAAAATCTACAAGTCATCAAAAACCTCGGCACTACGTGCATGCTCCTAGGGTGATAGATTGGTAGGAAAAGACCATCGCTCATCCCTGACCGCCACTCATAAGGAGGACAATCAAATAACACCTCATGTTTCAAATTTGTTACACAACGTTTACCATACGTGCATGCTACGGGACTTGAAAACTTCAACACAAGAATTTCTCAAATTCACAACTGCTCAACTAGCACGACTTTGATATTATTACGTCCATATCTCAAAACAATCATCAAGCATCAAACTTCTCTTAGTATTCAATACTCTATATGAAAGTTTTTACTATTCTTGGATCCCTAGCATATTAGGATTATTTAAGAAAATTACTATGCTATTTAAGACTCTCAAAATAATCTAAGTGAAGCATGAGAGTTCATCTATTTCTATATAATAAAACCACCACCGTGCTCTAAAAGGATATAAGTGAAGCACTAGAGCAAATGACAAACTACTCTGAAAGATATAAGTGAAGATCAATGAGTAGTCGAGTAATTATGCAACTATGTGAAGACTCTCCCATTTAATAATTTCAGACTTTGATACTTTATTTAAACAGCAAGCAAAACAAAATAAAATAACATCTAAGAATAGCAAACATCATGTGAAGAAGCAAAAACTTAGGATCAACCAATACTAACCGATAGTTGTTGAAGAAGAAAGGTGGGATGCCAACTGGGCATCCCCAAGCTTAGACGCTTGAGACTTCTTGAAATATTATCTTCGGGTGCCTTGGGCATCCCCAAGCTTGAGCTTTTGTGTCTCCTTAATTCCTCTCATATCACGGTCTCCCTAAATCACAAAAGCTTCATCCACACAAAACTCAACAAGGACTCGTGAGATAAGTTAGTATAAATCAATTGAAAAACCTTATCATCCTCTACTGTAGCAAATCACAAAAATTATTATTCAACATTTCATACTAAATGCCTCTGGGTATTTAATAGTCCTATCCTCAAATAGAATTATTAAAGAAACAAACATATGCAAACAATGCAAGCATAACAGCAATCTGCCTAAACAGGACAGTCTGTAAAGAATGCAGCTAGATCCATACTTCCCTAACTCCAAAAATTATGAAAGAAAAATTCCCACTGTAGTAAATTTATCAGAGCTTAATATGCAAAAGGTTTCAATATTTTATCACATTCTGACTTTTCTAGGGAATTATTGCAACAGCGGTAAACTTTCTGTTTTCAAACAGCAACATGAAGACTTGTAAAATAGGCATAGTAAAGGCTATCAATGCTACTTTCATTGAAATAAAAGATGAAAAACATTGTTCTAAATAACAGAAAGCAAATCTTAACAAAATAAATTGATGCTCCAAGCAAAACACATATCATGTGGTGAATAAAAATATAGCTCCAAGTAAAGTTACCGATGAACGAAGACGAAAGAGGGGATGCCTTCCGGGGCATCCCCAAGCATAGGCTCTTGGTTGTCCTTGAATATTTACTTGGGGTGCCATGGGCATCCCCATGCTTAGGCTCTTGCCACTCCTTATTCCATAATCCATTGAATCTTAACCCAAATCTTGAAAACTTCACAACACAAAACTTAACAGAAAACTCGTAAGCTCCGTTAGTATAAGAAAATAAATCACCACTTCAAGGTACTGTAATGAACTCATTATTTATTTATATTGATGTTAAACCTACTGTATTCCAACTTATCTATGGTTTATAAACTATTTTACTAGCCATAGATTCATCAAAATAAGCAAACAACACATCGAAAACAGAATCTGTGAAAAACAGAAGAGTCTGTAGTAATCTGGATCAAACGTATACTTCTGGAACTCAGAAAATTCTAAAATAAATTGGTGGACCTGATTAATTTGTCTATTAATCATATTAGAAAAGAATTAACTAAATATCACTTCCCAAATAAAAATGGCAGCAATTCTCGTGAGCGCTAAAGTTTCTGTTTTTTACAGCATGATCAACAAGACTTTCCCCAAGTATTCCCAAAGGTTCTACTTGGCACAAACACTGATTAAAAGCATAAAACCACATCTAAACAGAGTCTAGATGAATTATTTATTACTAAACAGGAACAAAAATCAAGGAACAAATATAAAATTGGGTTGCCTCCCAACAAGCGCTATCGTTTAACGCCCCTAGCTAGGCATGATGATTTCAATGATGCTCACATAAAAGATAAGAATTGAAACATAAAGAGAGCATCATAAAGAATATGACTAGAACATTTAAGCCTAACACACTTCCTATGCATAGGGATTTTGTGAGCAAACAACTTGTGGGAACAAGAATCAACTTGCATAGGAAGGTAAAACAAGCATAACTTCAAAATTTTAAGCACATAGAGAGGAAACTTGATATTATTGCAATTCCTACAAACATATATTCCTCCCTCATAATAATTTTCAGTAGCATCATGAATGAATTCAACAATATAACCAGCACCTAAAGCATTATTTTCATGATCTACAAGCATAGAAAATTTACTACTCTCCACACAAGCAAAATTCTTCTCATGAATAATAGTGGGAGCAAACTCAACATAATAACTATCATGTGATTGAAAATTAAGATCAAGATAACAAGTTTCATGGTTATCATTATTCTTTAAAGCATACGTGTAATCACAATAATCATCATAGATAGGAGGCATGCTTTCATCATAATAAATTTGCTCATCAAAACTTGGGGGACAAAAAATATCATCTTCATCAAACATAGCTTCCTCAAGCTTGTGGCTTTGCATATCATTAGCATCATGGATATTCAAGGAATTCATACTAACAACATTGCAATCATGCTCATCATTCAAATATTTAGTGCCAAATATTTATAGATTTCTTCTTCTAGCACTTGAGCACAATTATCATTTCCATCATACTCACGAAAGATATTAAAAAGGTGAAGCGTATGAGACAAACTCAATTCCATTTTTTATAGTTTTCTTTTACAAACTAAACTAGTGATAAAACAAGAAACTAAAAGACTTGATTGCAAGATCTAAAGATATACCTTCAAGCGCTAACCTCCCCGGCAACGGCGCCAGAAAAGAGCTTGATGTCTACTACACAACCTTCTTCTTGTAGACGTTATCGGGCCTCCAAGTGCAGAGGTTTGTAGGACAGTAGCAAATTTCCCTCAAGTGGATGACCTAAGGTTTATCAATCCATAGGAGGCGTAGGATGAAGATGGTCTCCCTCAAGCAACCTTGCAACCAAATAACAAATAGTCTCTTGTGTCCCCAACACACCCAATACAATGGTAAATTGTATAGGTGCACTAGTTCGGCGAAGAGATGGTGATACAAGTGGTATATGGATAGTAGATAAAGGTTTTTGTAATCTGAAATTATGAAAATAGCAAGGTAACGAATGATAAAAGTGAGCGTAAATGATATTGCAATGCGTTGAAACAAGGCCTAGGGTCCATACTTTCACTGGTGCAAATCCTCTCAACAATAATAACATAATTGGATCACATAACTATCCCTCAACATGCAACAAAGAGTCACTCCAAAGTCACTAATGGCGGAGAACAAATGAAGAGATTATTAGGGTACGAAACCACCTCAAAGTTATTCTTTCCAATCAATCCGTTGGGCTATTCCTATAAGTGTCACAAACAGCCCTAGAGTTCGTACTAGAATAACACCTTAAGATACAAATCAACCAAAACCCTAATGTCACCTAGATACTCCAATGTCACCTCAAGTATCCGTGGGTATGATTATATGATATGCATCACACAATCTCAGATTCATCTATTCACCCAACACATAGGACCTCAAAGAGTGCCCCAAAGTTTCTACCAGAGAATCACGACGAAAACGTGTGCCAACCCCTATGCATAGGTTCATGGGAGGAACCCGCAAGTTGGTCACCAAAACATACATCAAGTGAATCATGTGGTATCCCATTGTCACCACAGATACGCACGGCAAGACATACATCAAGTGTTCTCAAATCTTTAAAGACTCAATCCGATAAGATAACTTCAATGGGAAAACTCAATCCATTACAAGAGAGTAGAGGGGGAGAAACATCATAAGATCCAACTATAATAGCAAAGCTCGCGATACATCAAGATCGTACCACCTCAAGAACATGAGAGAGAGAGAGATCAAACACATAGCTACTGGTACATACCCTCAGCCCTGAGGGTGGACTACTCCCTCCTCGTCATGGAGAGCACCGGGATGATGAAGATGGCCACCGGAGAGGGATTGCCCCCTCCGGCAGGGTGCCAAAACGGGTCTAGATTGGCTTTCGGTGGCTACGGAGGCTTCTGGTGGCGGAACTCCCGATCTATTGTGCTCTTCGGTAGTTTTAGGGTACGTGGGTATATATGGGTGAAAGAGAAACGTCAGGGGAGCCACGAGGGGCCCGCGAGGGTGGAGGGCGCGCCCTAGGGGGCTGGGCGCGCCCCCTGCCTCGTGGCTCCCTTGTTCCTTTCCTGACGTGCACTCCAAGTTTTTCTGGTAGCTTTTCTTCCAAAAATAACTTCTCTAGTTGGTTTCATTCCGTTTCGACTCCGTTTGATATTCCTTTTCTTCGAAACACTGAAATAGGCAAAAAAATCAATTCTGGGCTAGGCCTCCGGTTAATAGGTTAGTCCCAAAAATAATATAAAAGTGGATAATAAAGCCCATAAACATCCAGAGCCGTAGATAATATAGCATGGAGCAATCAAAAATTATAGATACGTTGGAGACATATCAATACCCCGGCCCATGCATTAGTCGCAAGTACCCCATAATACCTATTTTTAGCAAAGTAATGCTAAAATTCACGGAAAATTTCAGCATGACCTTTGCTGAAAATAGGACATATGGAGTACCCAAATTTGCCGGAACGGAAGTTAATCGACATTCCGGCAAACTCAAGGGCCTCTCGGGGTACCTGCAAAATCATTATCCCACCTCTCGGGAAACTTCTCTAACAATGTTGTTGCTAGAGCCGCCAACACTATTTAGTTGTGGCATGTTTGCTCGGTTTGTGGTGATCTATATGGACTTCAACTTCGTGAAATGTATATACATGAAAACTGAGAACTACACATTTGTATCATCTAGCAACACAAGATGAACACATACACTGATACACATACACAGACTGAATATGTACCAGGATGATGATACAATGTGAAAAAGGAAAGCAATGTGATGATTTTGAGAGTGAATCTCCACGGACCAGGCTGCTGCATAACTACAAGTTACTAGTTAATTATAGTGTGAAAACTTACTAGTTCACTGTGACACTACAAGCAGAGGACAGTAACATGAGCTTTACATCTCTGACATGCTGCCGCAGTTGCAATACAACTCCAAAACTGAGGCCTTCTTTGGACAAAACGCAGTGAAATTGCACTACCATTAAAATGCACACAACAGCACTGGAACCAAAAAGTTGAGACCTTGTGTGGATAGGATCAGGATGCAGTGAAGAATTTAACCAACGCCAGCTGGGCAATAGCTAATGCCTTCTACAGCCTTCTGTTGCACTAGGATTTGACTAAGTAAAGCATGTACCAGCACACTACCCTGTTAAAAAATAGGTTGCTAGTTCACTGTGACACTACAATAAAACTCCAGAACTGAGACCTTGTTTCCTATATAAAATGAAGTGAAGTGCACTACCAATGAAATGTACTAGAGCAACAGTATAACTCCGGAACGGGGCGGCAGAAGGACCATATGCCATGACTTTGCCAACCTATAGGACTTGATGAATAATAATATGCAGCACAATTTCTCTGCCATCCTCTGCTTTAAAGGTTCTTTCCATTCAAGTTTGAAGTTTCTGGTGTTCTTTTCTGGTACATGAGCATTATTAACCTGATTTGTCTCATTTTAGATTAATCATACATATACTAGGATACATGATTGGAAATATACATGTTTCTGGGGTGCCTCTGACTTCTAGTTGACTCAGCACCACCCTGATGATACACATCTCCCCTGGTGTAATGTAATACTAACAGTAGAGTGAATTAAGCTACAGCAATTTTGTGTGATACACCTATTGCAAGTATCTTGAAATTCAACTTGGAACAACAACATCCATACGTAAAAATCATCATCGCATTGCATTATTTCAGTAGCACATCTTTAGCTAGTCTAACAGCGACAGCTACATCTCGCGGCTCGATAACACAGTTAATTTGAAGAGTTGTAATTCCTAGATTATCAGGATTCAGGACCATGCATACCTCGGTGATGGACCGGCTGATTACCAAGGAGTTCACCAGGATGTGTGTCCTGGTCTGCAGACCCAACCAAGAAAACAGAGGAAACAGAGCATCAGGTATGCACGCAGCAAGAAGGGCAGCGAGAGACGCCATGGAGAAGAAGACCGCACCTCGGGGAAGCTCCAGAGGATGCCCCACGTGACAAAGAGGCGCGACCTGATCTGCGGCGGCGTGGGCGACATCGGCGACCTCACCATCCCAACCAGCCCGTGGAGGATCTGGCAGGCACATGAAGTAGGATGCAGAGCTCAGAAGTCAGAACTGAACAGATTGAGAGAAAGAAGCAAGATCCAGCGGGCGGCGTACCTCAAGGACGGCGGTGGTCTACGCGAGCTGGAGCGGCCACTCGATGGCGGCGTACACGCCCTCGTGCCCCGACCGGAGCAGCGCCTCCACTGTGTAGTAGAGCACATGCACCCTGCATCCACATGCACGCACGAATCAGTAAACAAATCCAGCGATGAACTCGATGCGGTGTGGGAAGATGGGATGAGGGAGGAGCTCACCACGGGGCTTGTGGACACCTCGGTTGCTGCGGGGATGGACCGGAGCAGCGGTGGTGACGGTGAGATGGGGTTGGTCAGAGGAAGAAGAAGTGGGCGCCGTCGAGCTTGGGGTGCTCCTCTCCTGGTGGACGTGGGCCTCCTCCTCCTCCTAGTGCTCCGGCGGCAGAGCGGGTGCGGGGATCGTCGGGTGCGGGGGGTCGTCGGCGACGGGGGGGAGGGGGTCTGGCGAGGGGGATAGCGCGAGATGGAGGGGGATCTGGCGCTGGGGGGGGGGGCGAGGGGGATCTGGCGAGATAGAGGGGGAAGTTTAGCAATGGCGCACCTCCCAGGGGTGCGCCATAAGTACATCGATAGCAATGGCGCACCTCCTCCTCGTGCGCCATTAGTAACTTTTTATTATTATTTTTAGTTGCATCTAATAATTTTTTAGAAAATGACAATCAAATTTTAGAACATTTATGAATGTGAAAAAATATCATCAAATTTGTTATTTGAAAATATTTATGAATATATAAAAATATCATCAAATTTGTTATTTGAAAATATCATCAAATTTTTTATTTGAAAATATTTGAAAAAATATCATAAAAATTGGTATACCAATGGCGCATCTCCTAGGGGTGCGCCATAAGTACATTGGTAGCAATGGCGCACCTTCTCCTAGTGCGCCATTAGTAACTTATTGTTATTATTATTTTTTTAGTTGCATCTAATATTTTTTTAGAAAATGACAATCAAATTTGAAAACATTTATGAATGTGAAAAATATCATCAAATTTGTTATTTCAAAATATTTATGAATATGAAAAAATATCATCAAATTTGTTATTTAAAAATATCATCAATATTTTTTTTGGATTTTTAGTTGCATTCATTTGTGAATTGGTAAAACATTTATGAATATGAAAAAATATCATCAAATTTGAAAAAATATTCATGAATTCTAAAAGTGCCCATGAAATTTAAAAATATTCATGAGTTCAAAAAATATTAACAAATTCAATACTTTTGTGAGTTAGAAATTCAATACCATAATAAACATAAATAAATATTCATGACTAGAACAGAAGAAATATCATTTCAATATGTCGAAATACAATCGAGAAATGAAGACTACGATTTAAATACAATCGATCTTAGCTAGCTATCTTTTCACAATCTTCTTGCCCTTCTTTTTCCAAAATGGAGTTCTTCTATTGAACGGACGTCCTTTAGGTAGGGTGGTCCTGCTTGTTCTTGTGGTGTATGGCACTTCATCGTCGTCGTCATGTTCCATCTTCGGGTCGCCGTACTTGCCGAAGTCTTGCTCATTGGCGACTCCATCCATTCCGATGATCTTCCTTTTGCCTCTCCTCACGACAACACGACTGGGCTTTGACGGGTCGGTAATGAAGAAGCATTGGTCCACTTGGGAAGCCAGTACCCATGGCTCATTTTTCGCGGTGACGTTTGCGCCCACGGTCTTGGATTTGGCTTCGAGTATAACCATGGTGGTGAAATACCGGCCTTCTTTTAGGACGCTCTTGGCCCATCTGACACGAAACATCGGGACCTGCTCTCCAGCGTAGCTCAGCTCCTAGATCTCCTCGATCCTTCCGTTGTATCTGTCCTTGTTGTTACCGGTGTAGGATTCCATCGTTACCCTAGAGTTCTGATAGCCATCGCTCTTCATGTCCTTGTCCTCGGTGTAGAATGTGTAGCCATTGATATCGTACGCCTCATAGGTCATCAGGTTGTGCTTGGCGCCCTATGACAAGGCAAATATGAGTTTTTCTTCCGCGGAAGAATCCTCATGTAAAGGATACGACAGAAGCTTCTCCTTGAACCAACGCGTGAAACATGAGTTGTGCTCTTTGATTATATCTCCGTCCGTCCTTTCTTGGCCTCGGTCATTGTACGTCTTCTCAATAAAGGTTTTATGCTCTACCAGCCAAGGATCGACCACGTCTATGTGTTGTAGCGCGACTAGGTTTGCTCTTTCAAAGTCGGCGAGTCGAACCTCGAAGTCGACATGCATTTCACGGCGACCATCACGGTGACCCATCCAGCGAGCCTGCCGAGGTGCCTGTTGACGGGCAGACCAACAGGGTTCTCGATGCCTAGATAATTCGTGCAGTAGGAGATGCACTCTTCGGTCAGAAAGCCCCTGGCTATGCTTCCCTCTAGATGTGACATGTTGCGAACGTATCCTTTGATGACACCATTCATCCTTTCGAACGGCATCATGCTGTGCAGGAACGTCGGCCCGAGTTGGATGATATCCTCCATGATATGGACCAGCAGATGCACCATAACATCGAAGAATGCGGCGGGAAGTACATCTCAAGCTCGCATAGTATCACCACGATCTCTTCCTGTAGCATTCTGAGTTGCCTCACGCCAACCGACTTCCGAGAGATGATGTTGAAATAGTTGCATAGGCCAAATAACGTTTCATGGACGTGCGCGTCCATGATCCCACGGATTGCAACTAGAAGTATCTCCGACATCAGTACATGACAGTCGTGAGACTTCATCCCGCTAAACTTCTGCTTCGCTGAGTCTAGGTATCTTCTTATCTTCCCCGCGTAACCGTAAGGAAGTTTTACTCCTACGAGGCAGGTGAAAAACTGCTCGATCTCCTCCTGACTTAGAGTGAAGCACGCGGGAGGGTAATCATTTCTGGTCTTCTTGGCCTTTTTGCCTTTGTGACGACTTTCTGTGTCCTGCTTCGCCTCATCATCATCATCATTAGCGTGAAGCTCCTCCCTGATGCCCATTGATTTCAAGTCTGCCCTTGCTTTCAGCCCATCATTGGTCCTATCTGGCATGTTGAGCAGGGTACCAAGCAGACTCTCGCACACGTTCTTCGTGATATGCATGACATCAAGGCTGTGAGGCACACGGAGGATCTTCCAATACGGCAAGTCCCAAAAAACAGACCTCGTTTTCCATATCTTCAATAGTGGCTCTGGCACCTTTCGCTTCTTTCCTGGCTCTGGCGCCTTTTGCTTCTTTCCCGACAGTGGGCAATCTTTCCAATTTTTCAACAGCTCGTATATTTCCTCGCCGCTCCTCGTACGCTGGCGTCTTCGGGGTTCAGTTTCACCATCGAACATATCCTTGCGTTTTCTCCATGAGTCATCATCGCGAAGCCACCTTCGATGTCCCATGAACACGGTTTTCGAAGACCCGGGATCTCTATCTAGCTGGTGATACGTTGTGTCATCCATGCACCTGACGCATCCAGAAAATCCGTGGACCACCTGCCCCATGACATATCCGTAACCGAGATAGTCGTGCACCGTCGTGAGCAGTGCGGCTCTCATAGGGAAATATTATTTCTCAGCGGCGTCCCACGTATTGGCTGGCGTTTTCCACAGCGTGTCTAGCTCCTCTTTTAGCAGCCCCAGATACAGATTGATGTTGTTCCCTGGTTGTTTCGGCCCTTCAATTAGCATACTCATGTGAATGTACTTCCTCTTCATGCACAACCAGGGGGAAGGTTGTACATCCACACAAACACAAGCCAGGTGCTATGTGTGCTTCTCTGGCTGCCAAACGGATTGACTCCATCGGTGCTCACGCCCAGCATGATGTTCCTTGGATCGTCCCCAAATTCTGGGTGTTCAAAGTTCAATGCTTGCCACTGGCTCGCATCCTTAGGGTGACTCAGCATCTTGTCTTTTTTATTTATCTCCAGATCATTTCCGTCATCTTCTCGCTTTTCTCCTCCCTATCCGCGTGCCAACGTAGGAGCTTTGCTAACTTAGGGTCCGCGAAATACCGCTGTAGACGAGGAGTGATCAGAAAGTACCACACCACTTTTCGAGGAACTTTCTTCCTCTTCTTGTATCGAGTGACGCCGCACACCGGACATATGGTAGACTCCGCGTGCTCATCTCGATAAATGATGCAATTGTTCATGCACACATGGTATTTCACGTGCGGTAAATCCAGAGGACACATGATTTTCTTCGCCTCCTCGAAACTGGTTAGGCACTTGTTCCCCTTAGGAAGATGTTCGTGCCAAAAAGACATGTTCTCGTCAAAGCATGTGTCAGTCATTTTGTGTTTTACCTTCATCTCTAGAGCCATGAGCGTTACTTTCAGGCGGGTATCCTCGGGCCTGCATCCTTCATAAAATGGAGTAACCACGTCTATCTCCAGTTGATCCAGCTTGGCTTTCTCTCGGGCGGCAGCTCTTGCGTTATCCGTCTGTTTGAGAAGCGGCTCTTGAATATGAAGGTCCTGCACCCAGCCCATCGATGGTCCATGTTCGTCTTCTCCGGCATCTTCATCTTCATGATCATGCCCTTCATATGCTCTGGCATCTTCCTCATCATCATGTCCGACATCTTCTACATGATGACTGTGTACTGCATCTACTTTGTGATCATGTCCTGGAGATTCTTCGTCTTCTCGCTCGCCCTCGCCGCGTTTGTCTTGCTGCCTTCCTCATTTCTTGCCCGAACCCCATGGACGACTTCATAATCATCTTCATCACCTTGCCACCGATAGCCATCCATGAAACCACACAAGAGCAGGTGGTCCCGCACTTGTACGGAATCCGGGTCCATAAGGCTCCTCAGCTTGCATCTTCGACACAGACATCTTATCTCCGTCTCGTTCTTTTGAAGCATCTCGGCCTTTGCGGAGCTCAGAAACCTATTCACGATGCCTTCGGTCATCGTGCAGACC
The DNA here is from genome assembly GCF_018294505.1 of Triticum aestivum. Classification (NCBI taxonomy): domain Eukaryota; kingdom Viridiplantae; phylum Streptophyta; class Magnoliopsida; order Poales; family Poaceae; genus Triticum; species Triticum aestivum. The sequence continues at coordinate 92,239,326 of NC_057794.1, forward strand.
ATGGTTGCCTGCGGGGTAGAGCAAAACGATATTTTAGAACCAAAAAATGGCATGACTTTGCCTAAAAATAGGACAAAAAAGAATGCATAGTGCCAAATTCTCGCCGAAACGGAAATGAATCAACATTCCGGCAAAATATTGGCAACTATCGCATTTCAAATACTGGTACCTGCAAACACAAACATATGCAACACCACAAACATATGCAACACCACAAACATATGCAACACCACAAATATATGTAGATCTAGGCCATAAAAAGTGCATGTGCATGTTGTTGGAGGGAGAAAAAAGTAGATCTACAATATAAAGAAAGCTTTCCCCTTATTTACCTATCAAAAAAGGTAATTTAACCACTTAATTTGGGTGAATCTATGGTGCAAATGAGGTGAGGAGGAGGAGGCAGCCGAGACAAGCTTGGAGGAGGAGGTGGAGAGAATGAAGTGGGGAAAGTGAGTGTGGTAGGTGGTTGTCCAAAATATCTAGCTGCTCTCAGGTTACCAATGGCGCACCACCTAATAATGCACCATTAGTAACCCTGGTTACTAATGGCGCACCTGTTACGTGGTGCGCCATTACTAGTTTTGCAAAAAAAATGTTAGTAGTGGCGCAATGTACCCTGGTGCGCCATTACTAGTTTTGAAAAAAAGTAAAAAAAAAGGTTAGTAGTGGCGCGCAGAGTGTGTGGTGCGCCATTACTAGTTGAAACTAGTAATGGCGGACTATGCCTTGGTGCGCCATTACTAGTTTCAGAAAAAATTTGTTAGTAATGGCGCACCGTGTGTCTGGTGCGCCATTAGTAATGAGGACACTAATGGTGCACCTGTATCTGGTGCGCCACTGCTATATAGCAGTGGCGCACCACATACATGGTGCGCCATTAATGTCCATATTAGCTATATCCCTTTTCCTAGTAGTGCATCCAGAACGCCTAGAACATCCAGCACCTCCAGAAGTTCTACTCATGAAGCAAGGCCCAGCGCCTGTGAAGCAAGGCCTCGTGCCTATGGAGATCGCCGCCCTTGACACTCTCACGTAATAACGAGTGGGGCTGTACACGCCCCGGAGTCTCAGGAGTGCCGCCCTCGGGCCTCGGGGGCTCCCTCCCACGTCCAAGTGGCAGCACTTAGCTCCGCGCTGGTGAGAAGACTTGAAGACAAGACTAGGTGCCAGACGCGGCTTTTCTTTTGCTTTCTGAAGTTGGCTCGCCCCTCTTTGAATTGAAGTTTGCTTCTGGTGTTCTTTGCCGATTTGGTTCCATCGCCTTCTGCCTCTGTTTCCGTCTTCAGTCTAGCCTGTACTCTCTCGCGCGTTCCTCGCTAGGGGGCTGGACGGGCGCCCTCGTGAGCGTTTTTCCTTTTCTGCCTTTCATCTGCTTTTCGTGAGGCACCCTCATTCGAGCCCACAAGCTGGCGCACCTCTCCTAATCCATGCCCCACGAGTACCGTGATACGAAGCGTTGGGTCAAGGCCAACGGCGCCTGTGACCAAGGCTCGGGTGAACGACATGCCTCTTAATGAATTTTTTGTAGTTCCTAAGCGCCTATCAGGCCAAGGAGGCTTCGGCAGGCACCAGGAAGCAAGCTCCTCGTGAGGAGGAGGCTACTCTGAGCAAGTCAAGCTAAGTTATCCCTACATAAAAACATGATGTTGCGACACAGCATAGGAACAACAAACATATCATAATGATTGAGATCATAGTTCGATACACGCCCCTCCGGGGCCCATTCTGGTTTCCTTTTGATGCAGGAAGGAAAGGAAGAACAAAACAAAAGCGGCGCCTGCCCCTACAACGGTCCATGGGGGCAGGCTCCCGGCGCCATCCTGAGCTCAGCCGGACCCCTCCTCACGCTTCACGGAGGCGCGACAACGAGATGACTCTCTACCACCTTCGAAGCGGGCGGCAGCGTGGTGGTTGGTCGTAACCACCGCTGCTGGAGCTGTCGCCGAAGGAAGAGCCACCGTAGCTGGACGAGATGTGGTCGGCCCCCAGGGCGGGTTCGCCCTCATCCTCGTCACGACCATCGCCAAGGACGAGCACCTCCTCGCCGTTGTTGACCTTGGGGCAGCACCCGGCACGGTGGCCATCTTCCCCAAACACCCTCACGTAGAGGGTCGCGTCAACGTCGTACCTGAAATGGAGGGTGCACCGCCTGCCCAGGCCGCGCGCGCGGGCAAACGTCTGCTAGCCGCTGGCCAGGGCTATGTTGCCCTCGACGGAGACCTCAACTGTGACCCAGGAAGCCCTGCTGCAGCATCCGTCCGCCTGTAGCCAGAGCCTGCCTAGACCTGAGGCCGGCAGCTTGTCGGCCAAGAAGCGCGGGAGCTGAAGCCAGTTGCCGGCCGGGTTCTCCGACCAGATGACGAACTCCGGCAGCACCTCCGCCGAGTGGAAGCGCGGCCGGGGAGGTCGCGCGACCATGGCACGTCTCCCTTCATCAACAGGACTGCCACGACCGGAGCGACCCCTGCCACACGAAGCGGCACCGCCACGGCTGCGCGGGGCCGCGGTGGGGGTCGCAGCATGCCTGCAGGGACGACCGCGTCCGCGCTTGGGCGCCAAAGAGCTGGGCCCCTCGCGAGGGGCCTTCCCCTTCTCCGCGGTAGAGAACCTCCTCGACGGCGCCATTGGTGGCGATGATGGAGCAAAGGGGGAGAAGCAAGCAGAATGGGAAGAGATGGGCAGCGGGCACTCTGCCCCCCTCCCCATTTATAGCAGAAGAAGGCCAACCAGCGCCCCCCACGATCACAGGTAATGATGGTTTTTCCTTGCATGCAGCAAAGACTCGTCAAATCAGGTAGTTGGCGAGGCGACGTGGGGAAGCGGAGACACCCATGTCCAATCAATTGCCATGCGTCGACCAAGGCCGCAGGCTAATGGGGCACGCGGCGCTCCGCACTTGCCCTTCCGCTTCGCCTCGAAGCCAAGCCCGAGCGTGCCTTGGGCCCAGGGGCTACTGTCGGCGTTCTGGGAACGGGGGTCCCCACACTTGCCTGCCTGCGGCCCATGGCGTGGTCTGCGAGCGAGCCCGTAGGACCCATCTTCACCAACAAGCATTCAAGACCCTTGCGAGGCGGACGACACAAGACATCCTCAGGAGCGGCTTCACCAGGCTGGCTCGTGAGGGGCGGAGATTTCAAGGCGAGGCAAACCTTGCGAGGTTCCGGTGACGTGAGCCATGACGACCAAGGCCAGGCGGGCGCCAGCGTGCACAATGTCCTTGTTTCGTATTTGGTGCTAAGGAGGCAAGCGCCGACGTAGAGTACTGAGGCGTCAAGCAAAGGTTTCCATATCAATGCAACGAGACCAAGACCAACAGGACGGAAAGACGGAGGTCACCATGGAGCCCAAGATGGTGTCACCACCAGAGCCTTTTGAAGGCGAAGACTGCTTTTGTCAGGATAAGATGTACTAGCCGTCCCCTTTCGAATTGTCCATTGTTGGCTCCCTTCCCGCTCAATATTTGGGGAGAGGACCAGGGCCTCTATAAATAGGACTAGCCACCAACATAGAAAGGGATCGGCTCATCTTGAAGCGGAGAAGAGAGATCCGAACAACCACAAGTTCACCAAGCTCAAGAACACCTCTCCTCAGGAGGTTGTTCTTCCCCTTGTACTGTTCATCCTCGGCCCAAGAGGCAATCCACCACCACCACACTTATCGGGGATATACCCCGCGGTTTAAACCGGCCGGAAGTTAACCCGGCCGGACTTGGCGGTTTATCTGAAGACCCCACTGACACTTGGCGAGCCCTGACCTGGCGGTTTACAAGCAACCCACCTGGTCATTATGACTCACTGGTGATCCCGCGAGCGGGACAGACGGATGACAAGGCCCAAGGCCCAGAAGGCCGGTTCACGTTTAACGGTGGGCCGGTTTAAGAGGAAAGGCATGAGGAATATTTACCTTACAAGGAGTTAAGACCAGGACTTGTATCCGGTTTGTATTAGAGATAGACTAGTCCTAATCCTAAGAGGACTCTACATGTAAACCGCCCCTTCAACATATATAAGGAGGGGCAGGGCTCCTCAAAGGGGACAAGATTCACAAGTTCCACAAGTTGGACAAGTTAGGGTTAGACAATAGCTCTCGAGATAGAGCACTCTTGTAACCATGATCATCATCAATATCAATCAAGCAGGATGTAGGCTTTTACCTCCACCGTGAGGGGCCGAACCTGGGTAAAACATCGCGTCTCTCGTCCCGCTCAACCCCTCTCAAGCTACCACATAGATGCGTTGGCCTCGCGACTAAGTCCTGACACAAAGGACATCTGCCGTGACAATTCCACGACAACACTGGAGTAGGGTATTACACCACAATGGTGGCCCAAACCAGTATAAATCTTGTGTCCTTTGTGTTGTGAGTTCATTGAGTAGCCCATGATATCTTAGTGAAGCTAGGACGTAGATCGGTAGGGGGAGATCTTCGCACGCACCCCAGTGTTCGAACCTTGAGAGTTTTGCCGGAACACGTGATCCGACAACCACTTTCTCATTTCCACATATGTCGTAAACCTAAAGTCAAACTCGGCCCCACCAATTTGATCCATCCGGCGCCACCGAGTTCACTTGACATAGCCACTGCCAGAAACCCTAATCAGTTCGATTTCATTGATGGGGTCTCAGTCTCACCGAGATGGTCTTGCAAACTCTCTATTGCCTGTTGCAATTATTTTGGTCTCACCGAGATATGCAGACGGTCTCACTGAGTTTCTTTAACCAACTCTCTGTTTTCTTATTACCAAAAGCGGTCTCACCGAGTTTAAGTAATTGGTCAAACTGAGTTTAGGTTTTACCCTAACCCTGGCACATCGGTCCCACCGAGATGATCTTATCGGTCCCACCAAAAATCCTAACGTTCACATTTTGAATTGAATCGGTCTGACCGAGTTTTACTATTCAGTCCCACCGAGTTTGGTAAATTGTGTATAACGGCTAGATTTTGTGTGGAGGCTATATATACCCCTCCACCCTTCCTCCATTCATGGAGAGAGCCATTAGAACGTGCCTATACTTCCACTACTCATTTTCTGAGAGAGAACCACCTACTCATGTGTTGAGACCAAGATATTCCATTCCAACCACAAGAATCTTGATCTCTAGCCTTCCCCAAATTGCTTTCCACTCAAATCATCTTTCCACCATATCCAAATATGTGAGAGAGAGTTGAGTGTTGGGGAGACTATCATTTGAAGTACAAGAGTAAGGAGTTCATCATCAACACACCATCTTTTACCTTTTGGAGAGTGGTGTCTCCTAGATTGGTTAAGTGTCACTTGGGAGCCTCCGTCAAGATTATGGAGTTGAACCAAGTAGTTTGTAAGGGCAAGGAGATCGCCCACTTTGTGAAGATCTACCCAAGTGAGGCAAGTCCTTCTTGGGTGATGGCCATGGTGGGATATACAAGGTTCCTTCTTCGTGGACCCTTTATGGGTGGAGCCCTCCGTGGACTCACGCAACCGTTAAACTTCATGGGTTGAAGTCTCCATCAACGTGGACGTACGATAGCACCACCTATCGGAACCACACCAAAAATCTCCGTGTCTCCAATTGCGTCTGCACACTCCAATCCCATCCCTTTACTTTCTTGCAAATTCCATGCTTTACTTTCTACTGGTCATATACTCTTGCCATGCTTGCTTGAAATGTGTTGTGAATATTTAAACTTGTGCTAAAACTCCACCTTAACTTAAAAGAAATTACTGCTATATTTCTTTGATGAGGGTCTAATCATCCCCCCCTGTCGGTGTTAAAACCGGCGGATCTCGGGTAGGGGGTCCCGAACTATGCGTCTAGGATCGATGGTAGCAGGAGACAGGGGACACGGTGTTTACCCAGGTTCGGGCCCTCTCTATGGAGGTAATACCCTACGTCCTTCTTGATTGATATTGATGAATATGGGTGTTACAAGAGTTGATCTACGATGAGATCATGATGGCTAAACCCTAGAAGCCAAGACTAGATGGCTATGGTAATGAATGTGTCCTTTCTGGACTATCCCCTCCGCTTTATATAGACACCGGGGGGATCTAGGGTTTACATAGAGTTGGTTACATAAGAAGGAATCTTCATAGTAGGTCGGCAAGCTTGCCTTCCATGCCAAGGAGAGTCCAATCCGGACTCAGGTATAGTCTTCGGCCATCATGTCTCCACATCCCATCAGTTCGGCCCAATAGATAACAGGCCGGACGCCCGAGGACCCCTTAATCCAGGACTCCCTCAGTAGCCCCCGGACTAGTCTTCAATAGCGAGGTGTTCGACACACAAATTGTCTTCGCCATTGCAAGGCGGGTTCCTCCTTTAATTATCTCCAAGTGATACATTTGGCCATTGGTTCCATGTCACTCCCCTCGGCTTCTACGCGGTAAATAACTTCACCTCCCACGCGTCAACTGACGGCGAAAGGTCAGGGTAATTTTGCAAATAACACCCTGCCTATGCAAGGGGGTAGCGCCTATTAAAGAGATCGGATCCTAGATCCATTCGGCACCAGACAGAGGAAATCCCTGGAAACTGCTTGGGAGAAACCATTCCAGCATGGCTAGCGTCCCCAGCTCCTCCACCCATTCCGGCCTAGAGAAAGGCCAGTGGGAGAGGTGTTCAGTGTCCCACAATCAATTAACGGAGCTGCAGACGCAGGGATTTCTTCCCCCCGCAGATATAGTTCCCGTTCGAGCGGGGCTAGATTCCTTCAATGGTGAGATTCAGGCAGAGGACTTCCCCAATCCATCCGGTGGAGAGCGAGTATGTTTTGTCCCCTACCTGCAGAGGAGCATTGGATTTCCCATTCATCTGTTCCTCCGAGGGCTTCTAGAATACTATGGCCTCCAGTTGCACAACTTCACCCCTGCCTCCATTCTATATATCGCGGGTTACGCCGCTTTATGTGAATTATTCCTGGGTATCGAGGCTCACTTTGAGCTATGGAGGAAGTTGTTCTGCCTTGTCCCGCATAATCACGAGGGGTCCATATTTGAAGTTGGCGGAGCCGAAGTATGGCGCATTGCTAATACCAGATATCTATCCGGTACACCAAGGAATGCATTCGAAGAATGGCCTTCCGAATGGTTCTATATTGAGGACGTCGCGCTTCCCGACCCAGTTCGAAAGGGTCTTCTTGAATTTGCAAGCGTTTCGCTGAAGAAACGCCACAGTTGGCGTCCTCAGAGTCTGGAAGAGGAGGACATCACATATGTTCGCCAGCTTATGAGCAAGATAAAGATGATCGCCTAGTCCGGACTTACAATAATCGAGGTAATGGCGATCTCCATAGTGCGGGGGGTTCAGCCGCTACAATACAGAGGGCTGCCCATGTGGCACTATAATGGAGAGGATGACGCTTCCCGTTATGGCCGGAAGGGTCCGGATACCCCTGCCACTCTGGCCAAAATATTGGTCGAGCTTTTTAAAGGGGAAGAAGAGGAGTTTCTTCGCATTAAGCACATAGACGGATATTCTATGTATAATCCTCCTAGTTGGGTAAGCTTCGATCCTTCGATTCTACTCATTCCCCTTCCAGATTACTTTTGATAAATTTCAAGTCTGTTTGTTCTGGCAGCACTGGCGGAAGGTCACCGAAGGACTTCATAGTCCTGCCCCGCAGCCGGAGATCCACAACCGGGAACTAGATCCTGGGTTTGAAGAGGATCCGGATATATTCGTGGTGCTCGCGGGGGAGTGTTCTACCAGACAAGCTATGACGGCACAGAAGTGGCCATCACCGTAGACTACACTGGTCTTCTTCCTGCTTCTCATGTAAATAATTAAGAAACAACCTCTCTGACAGAGTGCTCTTATTCCGTCTCACCCATCGCACTGTATCGTGCTTCATAGGGGAGACGTTCGGCGATTTCGAGGAGATCGGCTCCCGCGCCGGACAATCCTTCCAATAGGAAAGCAAATGAAGATACGACCATGCCTTCATTGAAGAGGTATGAATTCGCCAACCTGCCCCTGAGCAGTCACGTCCAACCGTGACCTTCCTGTTTTCCATTTTCCAGGAGGAAGACGCGCCGAACTATATCCGAGGGTCCGAATGGTCGTACCTCCCATAGCTAGGATTCAAATCCTGCCATGAAGACGGGGGCAGATGCAGGGGCGACGCTGGACTGTCCTCCAGCCGAGGACTCGGACGATGTATCCTTCACCAACTCGGAAGTGGAGAGTGCTATGAATCATCAGCACCGCAGGGCCATTTTACAAGATCCTGGCTTTTCGGAAGGGTCATTTAACGCCTTCAACGCATCTGATGCATACATCCGGGCTGCTTGAGACGGGATTAGCAGGGCTGCAAAGCAACATTTGAAAGATGTGCATGTAAATTCACTTTGTCTGACTATGATAACCATATGCCAGTATCCCCCGAGACTTAAAGGAGTTGAAACAACTAATTTAAGGATCAATGTACAACTAGGTGCTTACGGAGAAGAATGCCCAGCTGGCTCAGGAACTAGAAAAGTGTCAGCACTAGCTGCTTGCTGCTAACGCCGAACTGGAGAAATACAAGGCATCTCCAGGTAATATTTTCCTCCACCGAAAATTCATAATGCTACACCGATAGTGTGAGTCTAGGTTCTAATCCTTGTGTTGGGTTGTTTAGACCAAGTTCGGGAGCAGCTTGACGCCGCTCGAGGCGAAGAACATGGAGCCAAAAAGCTACTAGCAGCGGGCGAGCGTGTATTAACAAAGGTCGTTGAAGAGAAAAATAAACTCTAGGATTCGAACATCAACCTATGCGAAGAACTCAAAGATGTGTGAGCGCAACTAGCCGACTCTGTGAAGGAGAACAAGAAGCTTCGGGGCGGCATATTCAGTATGTGGCCGCTTTTGTCTTATAACAGTTTGGAGGTGGCGGTAGCTGATATAGCTGTAATTGCAAGTGTGTTGACGAATCGCCCCGAAGAGGAAGTGTCTGGATCATCAAATGATCTTCTGCAGGAGCTGTCGTAGTTGCACGAGCAAGCTCGGCAGGCTATGCGCAGTGTAGCCAAGGCTTTATGGCCATCCGACTCCCCTCCAGGAAGCATGGAAAAGCTAGTAGAGCTGTTCAAGGGAGCACGGCGGTGTATCCGGCTGTGGAAGATATCTTCCTATCGAGAGGGTGCGCGAGAGGCCTGGGCCATGGTGAAGATGTGCTATACCAAGTTGGATCCTAATCACATGGCTCGTGTCGGGCCGGTAGGGCCAAATGGGGAAGAAATTCCCGTTAGTATAGTATATGGCCAAGTAGAGGTGGCCGCCAAATATTCCCAACAGGATTGTAAGTTAGACTGCCTGTTGGAAGGTGTAGAGGTAGAGGTGATCGAGTTCAAATGAATGTGTACTTTCCTCATCTAGCTGAATTGTATATCATTTGTCATGGCAGACCTTTTCGCTTCAACCTCCGGACTCTAAGGTACGGAGTGTTTCTGAATACCTTCGTGGCCGAATAGGCCGGGGTATGCTTGGAAAACTAGGCGTGGGGGTCATAGTTGCTTGAACAGACAAGTTGTATCCGGCTAGCTATGTTATATTACATTAAGGTCGTAAGAAACATCTTCTAGAGAGAATAGTTCCGTTAAGGGTTCCTTTCCCCGGGTGTTCATGCATTTAATGTACATGTCCAAATTGTGATGCGAGCACCATAGTTTGTATAACTTCTGGGGGTGCACAATGGAGTGAGTTTAGAAAACATCATTAATTCACCGGCCGAATATTCCCTTAAGAACGCTAGCTTTCGGGTTCACCCAGTCTGAGGTACACATCTAGATGACCCCGCAGTAACAATCGCAGAGGTGATCCCTTTATGCCCTAGCCGAACTAACGAGAACGTAGGGCATAAACACAGGAGCCAGGCAACCCAGCTTGGCCAAAACTTAAGTCATATCGATGCATATAGTGGCGAAGAAAAGGTACATATGGGAAAACTCATATGTGAGGAGCTTAATGCTCAAGAAATGACAAGAACTTCTGTCCAAGAAGCCCCCAGGTACAAGTAACATACATGTTTAAAGATGTATATGTCGATGTTGTGCGGTTTGGCCGTACTGAAGCTTTAAAGCAAGAAAGAAGAGAATAATCGACAAAGAGAGAGAAAATAATGGAAGCTACAGGGGAGGAGGATACGAACACGGGGTTTGGCGCTAGGCATAGAATATTCAGAGTCTGGCTGCGTTCCAAGGGTTCGGCTCAAGGCGATTGTCTGATTCATCGCGAAGACAGTACGCACGTCCGGTGAGGACTTCATCAATTATGAAGGGACCTCCCATTTGGGCTTGAGTTTGTCCTTTTTCTTCTCCGGCAGGCGTAGAACGAGTTCGCCAACGTTGTATGTCTTGGCCCATACTTCTCTGCTTTGATATCTTCGAGCCTGCTGTTGGTAAAATGTTGAACGGGCTTTAGCGACATCGCGTTCCTCCTCCAGGGCATCTAGGCCATCCCGCCGATCAAGCTCGGCTTCTCTCTCTTCGTACATACGCACTCGGGGTGAGTCGTGAATAATATTGCAGGGCAATACGGCCTCTGCGCCATACACCATGAAGAAAGGTGTGTATCCAGTAGTGCGGTTGGGTGTGGTCTGCAACCCCTAGAGTATGGAGTCAAGCTCCTTAACCCAGTGCTTGTCTGATTCTTTCAAGGACCGCACTAGTCTGGGCTTGATGCCGCTCATAATGAGACCGTTGTCCCGTTCGACTTGACCGTTGGTTTGGGGTTGGTAGATGGAGGCGTAATCAAGTTTAATACCTAGATTAGTACACCAAGTTTTTACCTCGTCGGCTGTGAAATTAGAGTCGTTGTCAGTGATGATGCTGTGTGGAACACCATCACGGTGCACAACACCGGATATGAAGTCTATCACCGGGCGGGATTCGACCGTTTTGACCGGTTTAGCCTCTATCCACTTAGTGAATTTGTCCACCATAACCAGTAGATATTTTTTCTTATGGCTTCCCCCTTTAAGGGGTCCGACCATATCGAGTCCCCAGACTGCAAAAGGCCAAGTGATGGGGATTGTTTGTAGGGAGATGGGGGCATATGGCTTTGATTGGCAAAGAGTTGGCACCCGATGCAACGTTGGACAAGGTCCTGTGCATCTGCTCAGGCCGTCGGCCAATAAAATCTTGTACGGAAGGCCTTGCTAACAAGGTCCCAAGCCGCGGCGTGGTGACCGCTGAGTCCGGCATGGATTTCAGCCAAGAACTGCTGCCCCTCTTCCTCGGATATACATCGTTGTAGGACTCCGGTGGCGCTTTTCTTGTAGAGCTCTCCATCATGAACCTTATAGGCTTTTGAACGCCGGAAAATGCAGGGGGCCTCATTCTGGTCCTCGAGAATCTCTTTCATGTTGAGGTAGGCCAGGAAGGGTTCGGTCCATGGGGCAATGACTGCCATGATGAGATGCGCCGATGGTTTTATTTCGATGGCTGACCCCCTACGACGTCGGTGTTTCCGAGATCTTGGATTATGTTTGATTCTGGACGTGTATTGCCGTTTTCCCCATGCCACACCACGGATGGCTTAAAGAGCCTTTCCAAGAAAATATTAGGTGGGACAGGTTCGCGCTTAGCACCGATACGAGCAAGAACGTCTGCCGCTTTATTACTTTCTCCGGCCACATGATGGAACTTGAGTCCTTCAAACCGGTCCGACATTTTGATGACTGTGTTACAATACGCTGCCATCTTTGGATCTTTAGTGTCGAAATCTCCGTTTATTTGAGATATTGCGAGGTTTGAGTCCCCGCGTACCTCTAGGCGTTGTACGCCCATGGAGACAGCCATCCAGAGACCATGTAATAAGGCCTCGTATTTGGCTGCATTATTGGAGTCTGTGTATAGTATTTGGAGAACGTACTGGACGATGTCTCCCATAGGGGACGTTAAAACGACCCCCGCTCCTAATCCTGCCAGCATTTTGGAGCCGTCGAAGTACATGAGCTAATTGGAGTATGTGCCGTACTCTTTTGGGAGTTCGGCCTCTGTCCATTCGGGGATGAAGTCGGCCAGTACTTGGGACTTGATGGCTCAGCGTGGTTTATATGTAGTATCGAATGGGAGGAGTTCAATGGCCCATTTGGCAATCTGGCCTGTAGCATCGTGGTTGTTTATGATGTCATTGAGGGGTACTTCGGAGGTCACCGTGATCGAACACTCCTGGAAGTAGTGACGGAGCTTTCGGGATTCCATGAATACCACATATGCTATTTTTTGATAATGAGGTACCGGGATTTGCATGGTGTAAGGACAGTGGATACATAGTATACTGGCTTCTGAAGCGGAAATTTATGTCCGTGCTGTTCTCGTTTGACGACGAGTACGGTGCTCACTACCTGGTGTGCTGCCGATATGTATAATAACATCGGTTCACCGGCATTTGGTGCGGCCAGTATTGGATTGCTCGCAAGAAGGGTTTTTATTTCCTCCAATCCGGCTGTTGCCGCGTCCGTCCACTCGAAGTGGTCGGTTCGCCATAGAAGGTGATAGAGTGGCAGTGCCTTTTCTCCCAATCTAGAGATAAAGCGGCTTAGAGCTGCTACACAGCCCGCAAGATTTTGAACTTGTTTAAGATCTGTTGGCTTAGCCAGTTGTGATAGAGCTCGGATTTTGGCTGGGTTTGCTTCGTTCCTCTATTGGAGACGATGAAGCCCAGTAGTTTTCCAGCGGGGACGCCAAAGACACACTTTTCTGGGTTGAGCTTAATGTCATATGCCCGGAGGTTGTCGAATGTAAGGCGTAAGTCGTCTATTAGTGTTTCGACATGCCTAGTTTTGACAACGACGTCATCGACGTAAGCTTCTACTGTTTTGTTGATCTGTTTCTCCAAGCATGTTTGAATCATGCGTTGCTACGTGGTGCATGTGTTCTTGAGCCCAAAGGGCATGGTGTTGAAGTAGAATGGCCTGTATGGGGTGATAAATGCTGTCGCAGCTTGATCGGACTCCTTCATTTTGATTTGATGGTATCCAGAATATGCATCAAGGAAACATAATGAGTCTTGTCCTGCAGTGGCGTCGATGATTTGATCAATGCGGGGGAGGGGGAAGGGATCCTTAGGGCAAGCCTTATTGAGGTCTTTGAAATCGACGCATAGGCACCAGGATTTGTCCTTCTTTGGTACCATCACCAGGTTTGCCAGCCAATCCGGGTGTTTGATTTCTCTAATGAATCCGGCCTCGATGAGTTTGGCCAGCTCTTCCCCCATTGCTTGTCGCTTGGGTTCCGAAAAGCGCCGCAGTGATTGCTTGACCGGTTTGAACCCCTTTAATATATTGAGGCTTTGTTCGGCCAGCTCACGTGGGATCCCTGGCATATCTGAAGGGTGCCAGGCGAATATGTCCCAGTTTTTGTGCAGGAATTCTCACAGTGCAGTGTCAACTGTTGGGTTCGGTTGAGCTCCGATAGATGCTGTCTTCTTGGGGTCCGTTCGGTGGACCTGGAATTTGACTATTTCCTCTACTGGTTTAAATGATGTGGATTCAGGGCGTTTGTCAAGGATTATGACGTCCCTATCCACCATGGAGCGTAGTGCAGTTAATTCGTCGGTTGTGAGGGCTCCAGATAGCTCCTCCAGGGCCAGGGATGCGGTTTTGTTTTCGTCACGGAGTGCTATGTCTAGATCATTGACGAGAGTGATTATACCGTTTGGTCCGGGCATCTTGAGCTTCATATACCCGTAATGGGGTATGGCCTGAAAGCGTGTAAAAGCATCCCGCCCCAACAGGGCGTGATATCCGCTCCTGAAAGGGGCCACTTGGAAAGTTATTTCTTCGGACCGGTAGTTCTCCGACGTGCCGAATACTACATCAAGTGTGATTTTGCCCGCGCACCGCACCTCCCGACTAGGAATAATTCCTCGGAAGGTTGTGTTGCTTTGCATGATGCGGCTCCTGTCTATTTCCATTTTATGGAGTGTGTCCTCATAAATGAGGTTTAGTCCACTGGCGTCGTCCATGAGGACCTTGGTAAGTCGAAACCCGTGCACGATGGGACTGAGGACTAACGCAGCTGGCACTCGCACTGTTCTGTACTTTGGTTCATCGCTGGCGTTGAATGTTATAGGTGTGTCGTTCCAGGGGTTTATCATAGCAATTTGGCAGACTTCGGCGAGCTCGCGGAGCGCCCATTTGCGCTTGTTATTTGAAGTGAATGTCTCAAAGACCGTCAATACTCTTGAGTTATTGTCCACTTGGGAATGTCGTTCTGAGTCGTCCTTGATAAGGATATCCTCGCCGCTTTTGGCTACATGTCGTAGTATTCAACATGCTCTAAGGTTGTGGGTTCCCATGGTATCTGGTGTTGTATGTATTTTGCATGGGCCATCGAGCCACCCGGTCAGAACGGTGCCGTGCCGCATAGCGGTTTTGTGTTTCTTGACTGTTGGACTGGGCGTGCCGCGAGGGTGTGCCCTTTTCGCATGTAGGGGAAGTTGAGTTGGGACTGGCAGTTCCCAGCGAGCTGCCTGAGTTTTCTAGGTGCTCTCCATCGCACTGTATTTTTGTACGATGGTTGCTAAGTCAGCGAATTTCAGTATGCGGCGGCGATTGATGGCGTTGAGGATTCCTTCATCTGCGCAATTGTTGCAGAACGCTGATATTGCGTCTTCGTCACGACAATCTTTTACCTTGTCCTTGACAAGGAGGAATCTTGCCCAGAAGTGGTGGACTGTTTCCTGAGACTGTTGTTTTATGATCACGAGTGTCTAAATACGGGTGGGTGGGTGGAATTAAATCCGAACCCCGACCCGACCGATTATCCGGAGTCTGATGATCTTCCGGGCGTAACAGTCCGGATTTCAGAATATCTTCTGATTGTTTAGGACCGTCGTCCGATGCTATGTTCGGAAGGCTGGTCGCATCCTTTCGTGGATGGGCATCCGGCTTTTCCTGGTCGGCGATCCGGACATAGTCCGTCTTCAGTATAGAAGAAAACTCGTCGTCCTGCTCCACGACTACCGCAATCTGGTGGGTGACCGGTAGGGTCTCGATTTCTCCTTGATCTGTTTTAAGCCTGATCCGGTCGTAGTCTGTGGCTATTCCCAAAGCAGTGATGCGATCTAGGAGTTCGTTCAAAGACGAAAGCTCTGCCGGATCCATCTGCTTGGAGTTCTTGGAGTTGATGCGAAGGGGGTTTTCGATGGCCCGAGAGGTCATCGTCAGCTCAACGGCCGAACGGGCGATCATAGTAAAGCCGCCCAACCAGAGGGTTTGGCCTGGGGCCAGAGCTCCTCTAGGGGTTATGTTATCCTTAAGGACAAGGCGAGCCATCGAGCCTTTTGTCGATGGCACAGTGGAACTCTCAATGAAAGCACCAATGTCGGTGTCAAAACCGGCGGATCTCGTGTAGGGGGTCCCGAACTGTGCGTTTAGGATCGATGGTAGCAGGAGACAGGGGACACAATGTTTACCCAGGTTCGGTCCCTCTCTATGGAGGTAATACCCTACGTCCTGCTTGATTGATATTGATGAATATGGGTGTTACAAGAGTTGATCTACCACGATATCGTGATGTCTAAACCCTAGAAGCCTAGCCTATATGACTGTGGTAATGAATATGTCCTTTGGACTATCCCCTCCGCTTTATATAGACACCGGGGGGATCTAGGGTTTACATAGAGTCGGTTACATAAGAAGGAATCTTCATAGTCTGTCACCAAGGTTGCCTTCCACGCCAAGGAGAGTCCAATCCGGACTCAGGTATAGTCTTCGGCCTTCATGTCTTCACAGCCCATCAGTCTGACCCAATAGATAACAGGCCGGACGCCCGAGGACCCCTTAATCCAGGACTCCCTCACCCCCCCCCCCCCCCCCGTCTATACACCTCTTCTCGATGCTTTGAATGGGCTAGGGACAACTTATTTTAGCGTTGATATTTTGAAAGACATGGTTCCTTGTTGATATGCTTGAGTATTTAAGTTATCATGTAAAAACTAGACTATTGCTTTGAAAAATATAAAAGTCAAAATGTCCATGCTATAAATAAAAGAATATGATATGAGATGTTAGGCAGCATTCCACATCAAAAATTATATTTTTATCATTTACCTACTCGAGGACGAGCAGGAATTAAGCTTGTGTATGCTGATACATCTCCAACGTATCTATAATTTTTGATTGTTCCATGTTGTTATATTATCAATCTTGGATGTTTTATAACCATTTTATAGTCATTTTATACCTTTTTTGGTACTAACCTATTGAGATAGTGCCAAGTGCAAGTTGATGTTTTCTGCATGTTTTTTCAATCGCAGGAAATCAATACCAAACGGAGTCCCAACACAGCGAAACTTTTTGGAGATTTTTTGGACCAAAAGATACCCAATGGGATGAATAAGCACCTGGGGGTGCTCCGAGGGGAGCACAACCCACCAGGGCGCACCAGGAGTCCCAGGCGTGCCCTGGTGGGTTGTGCCTGAAGGAAATATGCCCTAGAGGCAATAATAAAGTTGTTATTTATATTTCCTTATATCATGATAAATGTTTATTATTCATGTTAGAATTGTATTAATCGGAAACTTAGTACATGTGTGAATACATAGACAAACAGTATGTCACTAGTATGCCTCTACTTGACTAGCTCGTTGAATCAATAATGGTTATGTTTCCTAACCATAGACATGAGTTGTCATTTGATTAATGGGATCACATCATTAGAGAATGATGTGATTAACTTGACCTGTGACGCCCGGATAATTAGGTTACAGTAATCCCGCGTTAACGATGCCACGTCACCTCGGTTACTGTTGCTAACCTCGCGTTAGATCGAAACCGATTCAAAATCAAATTCAAAATCAATCAAACAAAATAAAAGTTTTCAAATAATTAAAACTAAGATGTTCAGAGTGAACCAAATATTGTATAGGTAATTATGGTGGAGGAGCCACACCTTTATAAAATGTTTAAATACTATAAGATGAATAAAACAACAGCAAAAACAATTATTTAAATACCTTTTATAATAAATAAAAGGTCAAACTAATTTATTTGAGGACTAGACTTCTTGTGACTATGGACTAAGTTGAAATACTAATTATATACTACGTGTATATTTTACTAAAACTAAAATAATAGGAAACAATATTAAAACAGAAAAGGGAAAGGAAAACAAGAAGAAAAGGAATAAGAGAGAGAACCCCCCCCCCCCGCTGGGCCACGGCCCAGCAGGCCATCGGGCCGCCAGGCCGGCCCAGCCGCACCCCACACCCTCCTCCTTATCCCCACCAGGGGAAACCCTAATTCCCCACATCCCGTCGCCCCCTCCCCTGATCCCGATCTGGATCAGGGCATCACCCGCCGCCTCACGCCCCGCCACCGGCGCCCATCCCGGCGACGCCTCATCGCCGTCCTCCCCTCGCTCCTCGCCGCCGCCTCATCCCCCCTCCACCTCGCCCTCGTCGCGCAGATGCGCCCCGATCCCGTTGCCCCCGAGCCCGACGCCGGGGCCCGACGCCGCCCCGCCGTCGCCGGGCTGCGCCCGCCTCCGCCACCACTGCCGCGACAGGGCCCTTCCCCGCCGGCGCCCCTCCATCCCACGACCTCCCGAGATCGACGCCGCGCCCCCTGCCTCGGGTCGTCGCCCATCAGTCGCTTCGCCGGTGTCGCCATGCCCTGCCCCGCGTCGGACGCCACCTCGACCCCTCCTCGCCGGACCTCGCGTCCTCGACCTCTTCCCCGCCGGCCGACAGCAAACCTCGGCGCCCCCTCTCCCCATCAACGCCGGTGAGGCCCCTGGCCTCTTCTCTCCCCTGTCCCCGTATGCATGAACACGCGCCGACCGACCCCCGTCCGCTCCTCCCTCGCCTAGCCTGTGCGCCCCTCGCACCGCCCGCCTCGCGCTCGTCGCCACGCCCAACCGTGGCCGACAGCGCCCACTCGTGCCCTCACCGGCCTCTGTGGCCGCGCGCCGGCGCCCCCCCGCGAGGCCATGACCTCGCCTAGTGCCCCCCCCCGGACAGCCGCCTCCTGCGACCTCTCCCTCCCCGCGCCCGCTGTCCGCTCCAGCGCCCGAACCCGCCGCCCCTCGTCTCCGTCCTGCCGGCCTCGAACACGGCCTCGCCGGAGCCCGGTCCGGCCACCGCGCCCCTGCCCCTTCCCTGTGTGCATTCGTGCACAGGAGGGAGGTGGCCTGAGCCACTTACAGGTGGGGCCCTCCCCCTTGTAAATCAGAAAGAAGAAAAGAAAAAGGGAAGAGGAGAAAAATGAAAATGAAAATGAAAATGAAATTAGTAAAAGAAATAATTAATTAATTAATTAATTAGTGAATTAATTAAGTTAATTAATTGGGTTTAACTAAATTAATTAGAATTAGTTAACCTAATCAAGTAATTAAGCTAATTAACCTGTTTAGTTAAACTCAGACAATGACAATTGGGACCCACCTGTCAGGTTGACCAGGTCAACGGTCAACATTGACTGCTGACGTCATGCCGACGTCAGCGAACACTAATCTGGATAATGTTGATTTAATTAATAATTAATAAATTAGAAAATGATTTAAAACTTTAAAAATTAATATAAAATAATCCGTAACTCGGATGAAAATACTTTCTACATGAAAGTTACTCAGAACGACGAGACGATTCCGGATACGCAGTCCGTTCGACCGCCACACACCCCTAACCTATCGAACCTGCAACTTTCCCCCTCCGGCTCCCCTGCCCGAAAACGTGAAACACCGGGAATACTTTCCCGGATGTTCCCCCCCCTTAACCGGAACCACCTCATACCACGTTAGGGCACGCCTCGCAACGTTACTTGTCATGTCATGCATCGATATGCATTTGTTTACATGGTATTCATTGTTTCTTCCCCCTCTTCTCTCCGGTAGACTACGAGACCGACGCTGCTGCTGCCCAGTTCGATTACGGAGTTGACGACCCCTCCTTCTTGCCAGAGCAATCAGGCAAGCCCCCCCCCCTTGATCACCAGATATCGCCTACTCTTCTCTATACTGCTTGCATTAGAGTAGCGTAGCATGTTACTGCTTTCCGTTAATCCTATTCTGATGCATAGCCTGTCATTGCTGCTACAGTCATTGATACCTTACCCGCAATCCTAAATGCTTAGTATAGGATGCTAGTGTTCCATCAGTGGCCCTACACTCTTGTCTGTCTGCCATGCTATACTACTGGGCTGTGATCACTTCGGGAGGTGATCACGGGCATATACTATATACTTTACACTGTTACATTACCTGTGATACTGTTCGGAGTTGTGGGCTGAAGGGGCAGGTGGCTCCATCCCGGTAGAGGTGGGCCTGGGTTCCCGACGGCCCCCGACTGTTACTTCGTGGCGGAGCGGCAGGGCAGGTTGAGACCACCTAGGAGATAGGTGGGCCTGGCCCTGTTCGGCGTTCGCGGATACTTAACACGCTTAACGAGATCTTGGTATTTGATCTGAGTTGGCTACGAGCCTATACGCACTAACCATCTACGCGGGAGTAGTTATGGGTATCCCGGCGTCGTGGTATCAACCGAAGCACTTCAGACGTCAGCGACGGAGCGGCGCGCGCCGAATTGGACTGGAACACCACTAGGCTAGGTCTGCTTTCGGCCGCCCTCGCAACGTGCAGGTGTGCTATGGGCGATGGGCCCAGACCCCTGTGCGCTTAGGTTTAGACTGGCGTGCTGGCCTCTCTGTTGTGCCTAGGTGGGGCTGCGACGTGTTGATCTTCCGAGGCCGGGCATGACCCAGGAAAGTGTGTCCGGCCAAATGGGATCGAGCGTGTTGGGTTATGTGGTGCACCCCTGCAGGGAAGTTAATCTATTCGAATAGCCGTGATCTTCGGTAACAGGACGACTTGGAGTTGTACCTTGACCTTATGACAACTAGAACCGGATACTTAATAAAACACACCCTTCCAAGTTCCACAGACAACCCGGTGATCGCTTTTCCGCAGGGCGACGAGGAGAGGATTGCCGGGTAGGATTATGCTATGCGATGCTACTGGAGTTGCTACCTGGTTATGCTACTTGGAGATGCTACTTGGAGGACTTCAATCTACTCTCTTCTACATGCTGCAAGACGGAGGCTGCCAGAAGCGTAGTCTTCGACAGGATTAGCTATCCCCCTCTTATTCTGGCATTCTACAATTCAGTCCACTGATATGACCTCCTTACACATATACCCATGCATATGTAGTGTAGTTCCTTGCTTGCGAGTACTTTGGATGAGTACTCACGGTTGCTTTCTCCCCCTTTTCCCCTTTCCCTTTCTTTCTGGTTGTCGCAACCAGATGCTGGAGTCCAGGAGCCAGACGCCACCGTCGACGACGACCCCTACTACACTGGAGGTGCCTACTACTATGTGCTGCCCGCTGATGACGACCGGGAGTAGTTTAGGAGGATCCCAGGCAGGAGGCCTGCGCCTCTTTCGATCTGTATCCCAGTTTGTGCTAGCCTTCTTAAGGCAAACTTGTTTAACTTGTCTGTACTCAGATATTGTTGCTTCCGCTGACTCGTCTATGATCGAGCACTTGTATTCGAGCCCTCGAGGCCCCTGGCTTGTATTATGATGCTTGTATGACTTATTTTATGTTGTAGAGTTGTGTTGTGATATCTTCCCGTGAGTCCCTGATCTTGATCGTACACATTTGCGTGCATGATTAGTGTACGATGGAGCCGGGGGCGTCACAAGTTGGTATCAGAGCCGACTGCCTGTAGGATTCCCCCTTTCCAACTCCTTGGCCGAAGTCGAGTCTAGTCGTTGAAAAACTTTTACTAACATGGCTGTGTGGCCCATGGGCCCACGTCGCCATCGGGAGGTATTAGGATCTTTTATTCCTCGACCTTTACTCTGGGATTCTGAACCCTCTTCTATTCGGGTTAAACGATTTTTACTAAAAACTAACTTTAGGTTCTCGAAAATACTTTCTCCCAGAGAGCCCCTTCAGTCCAGATGGTCACCGACTGCACCAGAAGATTTCGGAGATACTCTTTGATATTCTCTCGAGACTTTGTGCCCATCACTTTTGCTATTCCCGACCACCGATAAATCCTTATGGATAACTACTTACACTTGCCATTCTTACGATCATTCCCCATTGTTCTTGTTATTACAAGATACCCGAAGTTTTCTCTATTGTTCCGAGAATACTTCGTGCCTACTGCCTAGCAGTTCTTTGCCACATGAATACCCCTTCAAATAAATCGCCGCACTTGTCAAGTATCCTCTCATCCCCAGTTGTTCATGAGTTTCACAAAAGTCTTCAAAATACTATTCGATCTTCCGAAAATCCTCTGGAGCCTTTGGCTCTTGAAATTCTTGTTTGCTCGCATTATGGTTAATCCCATAAGTCTCGTAGTCTTAATGACATTCCTTGTCATTATCATTTTGAGTCTGTTGACTCAATATGTTTGCGAATGCACGCAATCATCATTGATCCTTATAAATTACTTCTCCGGCTAAGCTGCCATTCTTTTAACTGGAATTGGTTCTCGACCAATCCAATTGTCATTGATTGTACCCTAAGGCTATTCAACTTATCCATCCCTACTCAGAGCATTGCTTCTGATCCCTTGATTTGGAAATCATAATTCCTTTGCATTTGACAATTGAGTTAGTCAGTTGTTTCTATAATCTGATCTCCTTGCAATCTTCTTCCTCTAGTTGAGTACCGATGCTCACATCAGATCCCTTGTGGACCACCAGATCCTTTGTTGGATTTTATCTGACAACGCCCTTCATATTCAATAACCTTGTGAGCCTTTCCTCTGATACATAATGCCTTTGGTAAATTGTATCCTCTGCTTTCTCAACCATGCTCTGCCTTTGAGCTTGAGTTAATTACTTCTGAAGATTTGGTATATGATTCTAAGATGCCCCAATGGGTTGAACCTATGCCTTCCTTAATAGGTGTGAACTCGAAAGTTTTCACGAGTCGTACTCTTCTGGTATTTTGCCAGATAAAATTTCAAAACTACAACTTCATTGAGCGCGAGAAGTGAATGAAAGGTTGTGCATTGGAGAAGTGGGAGTCGACCTTGAACTTGTGTTCATGCCCATGGACACGATGTAGATCTTATCATTAAAGCTTCTCTTAAATGAATTATTCCTTGGTATAAGTTCATCTTATATCTAGGATCTGGCCTTCTGCAATCGTGGTTCCGACCATGATTGTTCTTCTTTGATCTCTTTTCTCGGACAAGTTAAAACAATTGTCTTCTATGGATCAATACACCAGTCCAACCTTTACTTTGATCTGTCGTCGAGTATTACCCCCTTGGTATCTCGAGATTATCGTGGAACTGCATAACTTTTTATGAGTTCTTCATCAAGTGCTACCTTCCCACCGATTCCAATTTTTTGTGGGCTCTGAGTTATTGAACACTCAAAGACACCGATAACTGAACCGAGTCCACTTTTCGGTTCAACAACTCTTCAGTAAGCTTCTATAAGTACGAGTTTGTACCCGATCACGCCATTCCTAGCCTGTTTGGCTATATCATTGTCGTGACGATTCTAACTGTGCTACCTGGTCCTTATTCTCGGAGCACCAATTTTCGACGATGAACTAACCTTATGTCGATCCTCATCGTCATATCATTTCGCCTTGAACAACAAGCTTGGTTTCGAGTTTGTGTCGTACCCTTGGTTCCAATAACCTTTCACTTCATCATTACTTGACTTGATGTCGTTATTGATCGATTACATCATCATAAACTCTCGCGACAAAGGTGTCGTGATCATCAACATTCTGAGCTCATCCAGGATATCAATTGAATTCATGATGAGAAATACCATCCTTGCCCTCGATGAATTGTATTATCATCGACCACTTTATTGCCTTCCCACCAACACAAGCTTGTTCATGCTTGGTGTTATACCTTGAGTTCCTTGCTATCCAGCAATTGTTCTTCTTTACCTTGGAGTATTACCATCCTTTATGTCAAGAATGTTCTGAGAATTGTTCCACCTCTTGAGAATTCTTGACGTAGAAGTACTTCTCACCATCACCATTCTTTCTTGGTCCCCGTGTTAATTCCAACAAGTGAAGGGTGTTGTTTGGATTCTTTCCTTCTAGCAACCCTATTTTTGAAGTTAATGGTCGAAAGTTTATTCTTAGGCTATTGATTACTGAATCACCATTCTGACATTGGTCGTGCAACCCAACCCATATTTCGGGCGCACCTTTCAACCAATGTTTACTTGTGTATGTTTTCCTCGAGCATACTTCCTTATATCATTTGATCTGACAAATGTTATCTCCTTGTTCACCTAATGGTGGAAATCCATCTTTTAGGAATCTCGGTGAATTGCCGTTGAGGTCACCAGACACCTCCTTGTCCTCTCCTTAGTTTAATGATGAACTATTGCTTCAGAAACCCGCTCCCATAGTTCATTTCTCGAGGATCTTGCAATGTCATTTCGACGATTTGTGTTGCACCTTTTTCCTCTCGGACCCCCTGAGTCTGAGGTTTCATGACACCAATCGGATCCGAATCTCGGTCAGATATGATGGTTGGGACATTTTCCAAGAGTTATGATGTTGATCCTTTGATGACCCGGTAACATGATGTCATGCCTAGCACCCCCCCCCCCTCGGCTGGAGGACCAATCATTATAGATTCCTTTTCAGCAAGGTTATCCATTCATCCATGAGGAAATTGTAAGACTTATTCTACAAGTTATTCCTGATGGATCCTTCATGTTTTCAAAGTCTGACCTTTGCTCGAAGACCATGTCGATGCTATCTCGAAGCATGTTTGTGGTACTCTGATTTTCAACAAGTACATTGAAGCCCAATGCTAAATATTTCCTGCCCAATTATGCAAACACCGCTGTATGGGTAATGTCATGAAAAATCCTCTCCCCTACCTAAAGAGTTTTCTACATTATATCCTGACATGGATATCATGCTCTGCTTGTCCTTGGGAAGGATATACCCTTGAAATATGTGTTTAAACCTATTTTCCTTTCCATTGATCTGTTTAATCTGATGATCATGTTTTCCTACCATTGTTGATTTAACCTTTCTTGTGATCTATATGATCTGAGCAGTAATATTCTCCTGCTTATGTAAACACCTCGGTGTACAACTCTGCCAGTGAGACCCTGTTACTTTTGTTGGTGACATTTCGGTAACCACCGATGGACGAGAACTTTGCCTACTGGTCCGCCTCGTTCAACGAGCAGGAAAATGGTTCTCTTCATCCCTCGTCCTTGGTACTGATGTTGTTGCGGACATAACTGATAGGCTATCCTCTGACATACCTTGCTTGCATGATCACGCAAGACGTCTCCGCCCTTCCTACCTTTAACCCACATGGTGGGCCCATAACCCACAGTTCCACAGGATCGAAACCTGACTCTCCTGTACACCCCCTGTTCCCAAAGTTATTCCTCCCGCGTGGACTCGTATGTAATTCATGAGCCACCTTCCAATGAGATCGTCAATTCTGGCATCGGACACAATAATTATTCCGTTGCTCAGAACCCCTTTTGCACTCTGCTTCAGGCAATGAACGATTGCCTATCCGCTTGAAACTTCTTATTGCACCGTCTTACTTTGCTCTCGATAGGTGTAATTTGTTCAACTCGAGAGATAATCTTATACTAATTCATGGATTAACCCCAGATTGTTTCCCTCAAAAGCATTATGTCGTAGTGAGCTGCCCCTTATCTTTCGTAAGTACGATGGAGTTCCCGAAGAAATGATGACCAGTTTATCATGATGCATCGGAATAAAGGATTAAAGACATCAATGAAGGGGATTAACTTCTTCGAGAAGATCCGTTAGATTATCATAACCAGAACTTTCCCCTTACTCCCCTCTTAAATCTCGGGACGAGATTTCTTGTAGTGGAGGAGAATTGTGACGCCCGGATAATTAGGTTACAGTAATCCCGCGTTAACGATGCCACGTCACCTCGGTTACTGTTGCTAACCTCGCGTTAGATCGAAACCGATTCGAAATCAAATTCAAAATCAGTCAAACAAAATAAAAGTTTTCAAATAATTAAAACTAAGATGTTCAGAGTGAACCAAATATTGTATAGGTAATTATGGTGGAGGAGCCACACCTTTATAAAATGTTTAAATACTATAAGATGAATAAAACAACAGCAAAAACAATTATTTAAATACCTTTTATAATAAATAAAAGGTCAAACTAATTTATTTGAGGACTAGACTTCTTGTGACTATGGACTAAGTTGAAATACTAAATTATATACTACGTGTATATTTTACTAAAACTAAAATAATAGGAAACAATATTAAAACAGAAAAGGGAAAGGAAAACAAGAAGAAAAGGAATAAGAGAGAGAACCCCCCCCCCCCCGCTGGGCCACGGCCCAGCAGGCCATCGGGCCGCCAGGCCGGCCCAGCCGCACCCCACACCCTCCTCCTTATCCCCACCAGGGGAAACCCTAATTCCCCACATCCCGTCGCCCCCTCCCCTGATCCCGATCTGGATCAGGGCATCACCCGCCGCCTCACGCCCCGCCACCGGCGCCCATCCCGGCGACGCCTCATCGCCGTCCTCCCCTCACTCCTCGCCGCCGCCTCATCCCCCCTCCACCTCGCCCTCGTCGCGTAGATGCGCCCCGATCCCGTTGCCCCCGAGCCCGACGCCGGGGCCCGACGCCGCCCCGCCGTCGCCGGGCTGCGCCCGCCTCCGCCACCACTGCCGCGACAGGGCCCTTCCCCGCCGGCGCCCCTCCATCCCACGACCTCCCGAGATCGACGCCGCGCCCCCTGCCTCGGGTCGTCGCCCATCAGTCGCTTCGCCGGCGTCGCCATGCCCTGCCCCGCGTCGGACGCCACCTCGACCCTTCCTCGCCGGACCTCGCGTCCTCGCTCTTCCCCGCCGGCCGACAGCAAACCTCGGCGCCCCCTCTCCCCATCAACGCCGGTGAGGCCCCTGGCCTCTTCTCTCCCCTGTCCCCGTATGCATGAACACGCGCCGATCGACCCCCGTCCGCTACTCCCTCGCCTAGCCTGTGCGCCCCTCGCACCGCCCCGCCTCGCGCTCGTCGCCACGCCCAACCGTGGCCGACAGCGCCCACTCGTGCCCTCACCGGCCTCTGTGGCCGCGCGCCGGCACCCCCACCGCGAGGCCATGACCTCGCCTAGTGCCCCCCCCCCGGACAGCCGCCTCCTGCGACCTCTCCCTCCCCGTGCCCGCTGTCCGCTCCAGCGCCCGAACCCACCGCCCCTCGTCTCCGTCCTGCCGGCCTCGAACATGGCCTCGCCGGAGCCCGGTCCGGCCACCGCGCCCCTGCCCCTTCCCTGTGTGCGTTCGTGCACAGGAGGGAGGTGGCCTGAGCCACTTACAGGTGGGGCCCTCCCCCTTGTAAATCAGAAAGAAGAAAAGAAAAAGGGAAGAGGAGAAAAATGAAAATGAAAATGAAAATGAAATTAGTAAAAGAAATAAATAATTAATTAATTAATTAGTGAATTAATTAAGTTAATTAATTGGGTTTAACTAAATTAATTAGAATTAGTTAACCTAATCAAGTAATTAAGCTAATTAACCTGTTTAGTTAAACTCAGACAATGACAATTGGGACCCACCTGTCAGGTTGACCAGGTCAACGGTCAACATTGACTGCTGACGTCATGCCGATGTCAGCGAACACTAATCTGGATAATGTTGATTTAATTAATAATTAATAAATTAGAAAATGATTTAAAACTTTAAAAATTAATATAAAATAATCCGTAACTCGGATGAAAATACTTTCTACATGAAAGTTACTCAGAACGACGAGACGATTCCGGATACGCAGTCCGTTCGACCGCCACACACCCCTAACCTATCGAACCTGCAACTTTCCCCCTCCGGCTCCCCTGCCCGAAAACGTGAAACACCGGGAATACTTTCCCGGATGTCCCCCCCCCTTAACCGGAACCACCTCATACCACGTTAGGGCACGCCTCGCAACGTTACTTGTCATGTCATGCATCGATATGCATCTGTTTACATGGTATTCATTGTTTCTTCCCCCTCTTCTCTCCGGTAGACTACGAGACCGACGCTGCTGCTGCCCAGTTCAATTACGGAGTTGACGACCCCTCCTTCTTGCCAGAGCAATCAGGCAAGCCCCCCCCCTTGATCACCAGATATCGCCTACTCTTCTCTATACTGCTTGCATTAGAGTAGCGTAGCATGTTACTGCTTTCCGTTAATCCTATTCTGATGCATAGCCTGTCATTGCTGCTACAGTCATTGATACCTTACCCGCAATCCTAAATGCTTAGTATAGGATGCTAGTGTTCCATCAGTGGCCCTACACTCTTGTCTGTCTGCCATGCTATACTACTGGGCTGTGATCACTTCGGGAGGTGATCACGGGCATATACTATATACTTTACACTGTTACATTACCTGTGATACTGTTCGGAGTTGTGGGCTGAAGGGGCAGGTGGCTCCATCCCGGTAGAGGTGGGCCTGGGTTCCCGACGGCCCCCGACTGTTACTTCGTGGCGGAGCGGCAGGGCAGGTTGAGACCACCTAGGAGACAGGTGGGCCTGGCCCTGTTCGGCATTCGCGGATACTTAACACGCTTAACGAGATCTTGGTATTTGATCTAAGTTGGCTACGAGCCTATACGCACTAACCATCTACGCGGGAGTAGTTATGGGTATCCCGGCGTCGTGGTATCAGCCGAAGCACTTCAGACGTCAGCGACGGAGCGGCGCGCGCCGAATTGGACTGGAACGCCACTAGGCTAGGTCTACTTTCGGCCGCCCTCGCAACGTGCAGGTGTGCTATGGGCGATGGGCCCAGACCCCTGTGCGCTTAGGTTTAGACTGGCGTGCTGGCCTCTCTGTTGTGCCTAGGTGGGGCTGCGACGTGTTGATCTTCCGAGGCCGGGCATGACCCAGGAAAGTGTGTCCGGCCAAATGGGATCGAGCGTGTTGGGTTATGTGGTGCACCCCTGCAGGGAAGTTAATCTATTCGAATAGCCGTGATCTTCGGTAACAGGACGACTTGGAGTTGTACCTTGACCTTATGACAACTAGAACCGGATACTTAATAAAACACACCCTTCCAAGTTCCACAGACAACCCGGTGATCGCTTTTCCGCAGGGCGATGAGGAGAGGATTGCCGGGTAGGATTATGCTATGCGATGCTACTGGAGTTGCTACCTGGTTATGCTACTTGGAGATGCTACTTGGAGGACTTCAATCTACTCTCTTCTACATGCTGCAAGACGGAGGCTGCCAGAAGCGTAGTCTTCGACAGGATTAGCTATCCCCCTCTTATTCTGGCATTCTGCAATTCAGTCCACTGATATGACCTCCTTACACATATACCCATGCATATGTAGTGTAGTTCCTTGCTTGCGAGTACTTTGGATGAGTACTCACGGTTGCTTTCTCCCCCCTTTTCCCCTTTCCTTTCTTTCTGGTTGTCGCAACCAGAAGCTGGAGTCCAGGAGCCAGACGTCACCGTCGACGACGACCCCTACTACACTGGAGGTGCCTACTACTACGTGCTGCCCGCTGATGACGACCGAGAGTAGTTTAGGAGGATCCCCGGGCAGGAGGCCTGCGCCTCTTTCGATCTGTATCCCAGTTTGTGCTAGCCTTCTTAAGGCAAACTTGTTTAACTTGTCTGTACTCAGATATTGTTGCTTCCGCTGACTCGTCTATGATCGAGCACTTGTATTCGAGCCCTCGAGGCCCCTGGCTTGTATTATGATGCTTGTATGACTTATTTATGTTTTAGAGTTGTGTTGTGATATCCTCCCGTGAGTCCCTGATCTTGATCGTACACATTTGCGTGCATGATTAGTGTACAATGGAGCCGGGGGCGTCACATGACCCATCCGTTAGCTTAGCACGATGATCGTTTAGTTTGTTGCTATTGCTTTCTTCATGACTTATACATGTTCCTATGACTATGAGATTATGGAACTCCCGAGTACCGGAGGAACACTTTGTGTTCTACCAAACGTCACAATGTAACTGGGTGATTATAAAGGTGCTCTACATGTGTCTCCAATGGTGCTTGTTGAGTTGGCATAGCTCAAGATTAGGATTTTTCACTCTGATTGTCGGAGAGGTATCTCTGGGCCCTCTCGGTAATGCACATCACTATAAGCCTTGCAAGCATTGTGACTAATGAGTTAGTTGCGTCATGATGCATTACGGAACGAGTAAAGAGACTTGTTGGTAACGAGATTGAACTAGGTATGAGGATACCGACGATCGAATCTTGGGCAAGTAACATACCGATGACAAAGGGAACAACGTATGTTGTTATGCGGTTTGACCGATAAAGATCTTCTAGAATATGTAGGAACCAATATGAGCATCCAGGTTGCGCTATTGGTTATTGTCCGGAAATGAGTCTCGTCATGTCTACATAGTTCTCGAACCCATAGGGTCCGCACGATTAACATTCGGTGTCGAACGGTATTATGAGTTTATGTGTTTTGATGTACTGAAGGTAGCTCGGAGTCCCGGATGAGATCGGGGACATGACGAGGAGTCTCTAAATGGTCGAGGTGTAACGATCGATATATTGGATGACTATATTCGGACATCGGAAAGGTTCCGAGTGATTCGGGTATTGTTCGGAGTACCGAAGAGTTACGGGAATTCACCGGGAGGGTCAATGGGCCTTCGTGGGCTTTAGTGGAAATAGAGAGCAGCAAGGAAGTGTGGGGTGCACCCCCTAGGCCCAAACTGAATTGGTTTAGGGCTTTGGGGGCCGGCCCCCTCTTTCCTTCTCCCCTCCTCCTCTTTCCTTCCCCTCCTAGTTGGACTAGGAAAGGGGGAACCTACTCCTAGTAGGATTAGGATTCCCCCTTGGGGCGCATCCTATGAGGCCGCCGGCCCCCTCCCCTTGCTCTTTTATATACGGGGTCAGGGGGCACCCCATAACACACAAGTTGATCAGTTGATCTTTTAGCCGTGTACGGTGCCCCCCTCCACCATAATCCACCTCGGTTATATCATAGCGGTGCTTAGGCGAAGCCCTGCATTGGTAGCATCATCATCACCGTCATCACATCGCCGTGCTGATGGATCTCTCCCTCGAAGCTCTACTGGTCAGAGTTCATGCGACGTCACCGAACTGAACGTGTGCTGAACTCGGAGGTGCCGTACGTTCGGTACTTGGATCGGTCAGATCGTGAAGATGTACGACTACATCAACCGCGTTCTCATGACGCTTCCACTTACGGTTTATGAGGGTACGTGGACGATACTCTCCCCTCTCGTTGCTATGCATTACCATGATCTTGTGTGTGTGTGTAGGAATTTTTTTGAAATTACTATGTTACCCAACAGTGGCATTAGAGCCAGGTTTATGTGCAGATGTTATATGCACGAGTAGAGCACAAAGGAGTTGTGGTCGTGGGTATATACATATTGCTTGTCGTCACTAGTTGATTCTTGATTCAGCGGCATTGTTGGATGAAGCGGCCCAGACGGACATTACGCGTACGCTTATGCGAGACTGGTTCTACCGACGTGCTTTGCACACAGGTGGCTAGTGGGTATCTGTTTCTCCAGCTTTAGTTGAATCGGATTCAATGAACAAGGTTCTCTCTAAAGATCAAAAGGCAATCACTATACCACGTTATGGTTTTTGATGCGTAGGTAAGAACGGTTCTTGCTTAGCCCGTAGCAGCCACGTAAAACTTGCAACAACAAAGTAGAGGATGTCTAACTTGTTTTTGCAGGGCTTGTTATGATCTGATATGGTCAAGATGTGATGAGATATAAGTTGTTGTATGAGATGATCATGTTTTTGTTGAAGTTATCGGCAATCGGCAGAAGCCGTATGGTTGTCTCTTTATTGCGTAAGATGCAAGCACCAAATAATTGCTTTACTTTATCGCTATGCGATAGCAATAGTTGGCGAGACGACCATGTGATGACACGTTGATAGAGATCAAGATGATGGAGATCATGGTGTCATGCCGGTGACGATAGAGATCATGACGGTACTTTGGAGATGGAGATCAAAGGCGCAAGATGATCGTGGCCATATCATGTCACATATTTTGATTGCATATGATGTTTATCCTTTATGCATCTTATTCTTCTTGATTGACGGTAGCATTATAAAATGATCTCTCACTAAATTTCAAGGTACAAGTGTTCTCCCTGAGTATGCACCGTTGCCAAAGTTCATCGTGCCGAGACACCACGTGATGCTCGGGTGTGATAAGCTCTACGTTCACATACAACTGGTGCAAGCCAGTTTTGCACACGCAGAAATACTCAGGTTAAACTTGACGAGCCTATCATATGTAGATATGACCTCGGAACACTGAGACCGAAAGTTCGAGCGTGAATCATATAGTAGATATGATCAACATAGTGATGTTCACCATTGAAAACTACTCCATCTCACGTGATGATCGGACATGGTTTAGTTGATATGGATCACGTGATCACTTAGATGATTAGGGATATGTCTATCTAAGTGGGAGTTCTTAAGTAATTTGATTAATTGAACTTTAATTTATCATGAACTTAGTCCTGATAGTATTTGCATATCTATGTTGTAGATCAATAGCTTGGAATGTAGCTCCCTGTTTATTTTTTGATATGTTCCTAGAGAAAAATAAGTTGAAAGATGTTAGTAGAAATGATGCGGACTAGCTCCGTGATCTGAGGATTATCCTCATTGCTGCATAGAAGAATTATGTCCTAGATGCACCACTAGGTGACGGACCTATTGCAGGAGTAGATATAGACGTTATGAACGTTTGGCAAAGCTCGGTATGATGACTACTTGATAGTTTAGTGCACCATGCATTACATCTTAGGACCAGGACTTCAAAAACGTTTTGAACGCCATGGAACATATAAGATGTTCTAAGAGTTGAAATTGGTATTTCATACTCATGCCCGTGTCGAGAGGTATGAGACCTCTGATAGTACTTTTCCTACAAGATGGAGGAGAATGGCTCAATGAGTGAGCATGTGCTCAGAATATCTAAGTACTACAATCACTTGAATCAAGTGGGAGTTAATCTTCCCAATAAGATAATGATTGACAGAGTTCTCTAGTCACTATCACCAAGTTACTAGAACTTCATGATGAACTATAATATGAAAGGGATAACGGAAACAATTCTCAAAGCTCTTCGTGATGCTGAAATCGGCGAAGGTAGAAATCAAGAAAAAGCATCAAGTGTTGATGGTTGACAAGACCACTAGTTTCAAGTAAAAGGGAAAGGGAAACAAAGGGAACTTCAAGAAGAATGGAAAGCAAGTTGCCACTCCCATGAAGAAGCCCAAAGCTAGACCCAAGCCTGAAACTCAGTGCTTCTACTGCAAAGGAAATGGTCACTGGAAGTGGAACTGCCCTAGATACTTGGCGGATATGAAGGATGGTAAAGTGAACAAAGGTATATTTGATATACATGTTATTGATGTGCACTTTACTAGTGTTATAGCAAACCCCTCGGTATTTGATACTAGTTCAGTAGCTAAGAGTAGTAACTCGAAATGGGAGTTGCAAAATAAACAAAGACTAGTTGAGGACGAGGTGAAGATGTGTGTTGGAAATAATTCCAAGGTTGATAAGATCACCATCGCACACTCCCTTTATCTTCGGGATTAGTGTTGAACCTAAAATAAATGTTATTTGGTGTTTGTGTAGAGCATAATATGTTGGGATCATGTTTATTGCAATAAGGTTATTCATTTAAGTCAAGGATAATTGTTATTCTGTTTACATGAATAAAACCTTCTGAGGTCATACACCCAAGGTGAATGGTTTATTGAATCTCAATCGTAGTAATACACATATTCATAATATTGAAGCCAAAAGATGCAAAGTTAATAATGATAGTGCAACTTATATGTGGCACTGTCGTTTAGGTCATATTGGTGTAAAGTGCATGAAGAAACTCCATGCTGATGGGATTTTTGGAATCACTTGATTATGAATCATATGATGCTTGCGAACCATGCCTCGTGGGCAAGATGAGTAAGACTCCATTCTCCGGAACAATGAAGCGAGCCACTGACTTATTGGAGATAATACATACCGATGTATACGGTCCGATGAATGTTGATGCCCGCGGTGGGTATCGTTATTTTCTTACCTTCACAGATGATTTGAGCAGATATGGGTATATCTACTTGATGAAACATAAGTCTGAAACATTTGAAAAGTTCAAAGAATTTCAGAGTGAAGTGGAAAATCATCGTAACAAGAAAATTAAGTTTCTACGATCTGATCGTGGAGGTGAATATTTGAGTTATGAGTTTGGTCTTCATTTGAAACAATGCGGAATAGTTTCACAACTCACGCCACCTGGAACACCACAGCGTAATGGTGTGTCCGAACGTCGTAACTGCACTTTATTAGATATGGTGCGATCTATGATGTCTCTTACTGATTTAGCACTATCATTTTGGGGTTATGCTTTGGAGACGGCTGCATTCACGTTAAATAGGGCACCATCAAAATCCGTTGAGACGACACCTTATGAACTGTGGTTTGGCAAGAAACCAAAGTTGTCGTTTCTTAAAGTTTGGGGTTGCGATGCTTATGTGAAAAAGTTTCATCTTGATAAGCTCAAACCCAAATCGGAGAAATGTGTCTTCATAGGATACCCAAAGGAGAAAGTTGGGTACACCTTCTATCACACATCCGAAGGCAAGACTTTCGTTGCTAAGAATGGATCCTTTCTAGAGAAGGATTTTCTCTCGAAAGAAGTCAGTGGGAGGAAAGTACAACTTGATGAGGTAACTGTACCTGCTCCCTTATTGGAAAGTAGTTCATCACAGAAATCTGCTCCTATGAGTCCTACACCAATTAGTGAGGAAGGTAATGATGATGATCATGTAACTTCAGATCAAGTAACTACCGAACTCATAGGTCAACAAGAGTGAAATCTGCACCTGAGTGGTATGGTAATCCTGTTCTGGAGGTCATGTTACTTGACCATGACGAACCTACGAATTATGAGGAAGCGATGATGAGCCCAGATTCCACGAAATGGCTTGAGGCCATGAAATCTGAGATGGGATCCATGTATGAGAACAAAGTATGGACTTTGATTGACTTGACCGATGATCGGTGAGTCATTAAGAATAAATGGATCTTCAAGAGGAAGACGGACGCTGATATTAGTGTTACTGTCTACAAAGCTTGAATTGTTGCAAAATGTTTCGACAAGTTCAAGGTGTTGACTACGATGATATTTTCTCACTCATATCGATGCTTAAAAGTCTGTCCAAATCATGTTAGCAGTTGCCGCATTTTATGAAATCTGGCAAATACATCTCAGTTGTATATGATGCAACCAGAAGGTTTTGTTGATCCTAAAGGTGATAACAAAGTGAGCAAGCTCCAGCGATCCATCTATGGACTGGTGCAAGAGTCTCAGAGTTGGAATATATGCTTTGATAAAGTGATCAAAGCATATGGTTTTATACAGACTTGCGATGAAGCCTGTATTTAAAAGAAAGTGAGTGGGAGCACTACAACATTTCTGATAAGTATATGTGAATGACACATTGTTGATCGGAAATAATGTAGAACTTTCTAGAAAGCATAATGGAGTGTTTGAAAATAGTTTTTCAAAGAAAGACCTCGATGAAGCTACTTACACATTGAACATCAAGATCTATAGAGATAGATCAAGACACTTGATAAGTTTTTTCAATAAGTACATACCTTGACAAGATTTTGAAGTAGTTCAAAATGGAATAGTCAAAGAAGGAGTTCTTGCCTGTGTTGCAAGGTGTGAAGTTCAGTAAAGACTCAAAATCCGACCAAAGCAGAAAACAGAAAGAGAATGAAAAGTCCACATGCCTCAGTCATGGGTTCTATAAAGTATGCTATGCTGTTTACCAGTCCTATTGTATACCTTAGCATGATTTTGACAAGGGAGTACAATAGTGATCTAGGAGTAGGTCACTGGAAAGCGGTCAAAATTATCCTTAGAGGACTAAGGAAATATTTCTCAGTTATGGAGGTGATAAAAGAGTTCATTGTAAAGTGTTACGTTGATGCAAGCTTTTTACATCGATCTAGATGACTCTAAGTATCAATCTGGATACATATTGAAAGTGGGAGCAATTAGCTAGAATAGCTCCGTGCATAGCATTGTAGACATAGAAATTTGCAAAATACATACGGATCTGAATGTGGCAGACCCGTTGACTAAATTTCTCTCACAAGCAAAACATGATCACTCTTTGGGTGTTAATCACAGAGCGATGTGAACTAGATTATTGACTCTAGTAAACCCTTTGGGTGTTAGTCACATGGAGATGTGAACTAATCACATAAAGATGTGAACTATTGGTGTTAAATCACATGGCGACGTGAACTAGATTATTGACTCTAGTGCAAGTGGGAGACTGAAGGAAATATGCCCTATAGGCAATAATAAAGTTGTTATTTATATTTCCTTATATCATGATAAATGTTTATTATTCATGCAAGAATTGTATTAATCGGAAACTTAGTACATGTGTGAATACATAGACAAACAAAATGTCACTAGTATGCCTCTACTTGACTAGCTCGTTGAATCAATAATGGTTATGTTTCCTAACCATAGACATGAGTTGTCATTTGATTAATGGGATCGCATCATTAGAGAATGATGTGATTGACTTGACCCATCCGTTAGCTTAGCACGATGATCATTTAGTTTGTTTCTATTGCTTTCTTCATGACTTATACATGTTCCTATGACTATGAGATTATGCAACTCCCGAGTACCGGAGGAACACTTTGTGTTCTACCAAACGTCACAACATAACTGGGTGATTATAAAGGTGCTCTACAAGTGTTTCTGATGGTGCTTGTTGAGTTGGCATAGATTGAGATTAGGATTTGTCACTCCGATTGTTGGAGAGGTATCTCTAGGCCCTCTCGGTAATGCACATCACTATAAGCCTTGCAAGTATTGTGACTAATGAGTTAGTTGTGGGATGATGCATTACGAAACAAGTAAAGAGACTTGCTGGTAACGATATTGAACTAGGTATGAGGATACCGACGATCGAATCTCGGGCAAGTAACATACCGATGACAAAGGGAACAACGTATGTTGCTATGCCGTTTGACCGATAAAGATCTTCGTAGAATATGTCGGAACCTATATGAGCATCCAGGTTCCGCTATTGGTTATTGACCGGAGATGAGTCTCGATCATGTCTACATAGTTCTCTAACCCGTAGGGTCCTCACGCTTAACGCTCGACGACAATCGGTATTATGAGTTTATGTGTTTTGATGTACCGAAGGTAGTTCGGAGCCCCGGATGAGATCGGGGACATCAGAGGAGTCTCTAAATAGTCAAGACGTAAAGATCGATATATCGGACGACCATATTCGGACATCGGAAAGGTTCCGAGTGATTCGGGTATTTTTTGGAGTACCGGAGAGTTACGGGAATTCACCGGGAGGGTCAATGGGCCTTCGTGGGCTTTAGTGGAAATAGAGGGCAGCAAGGAAGTGTGGGGTGCGCCCCCTAGGCCCAAACTGAATTGGTTTAGGGCTTTGGGGGCTGGCCCTCTCTTTCCTTCTCCCCTCCTCCTCTTTCCTTCCCCTCCTAGTTGGACTAGGAAAGGGGGAACCTACTCCTAGTAGGAGAAGGATTCCCCCCTTGGGGCGCATCCTATGAGGCCGCCGGCCCCTTCCCCTTGCTCCTTTATATACGGGGGCAGGTGGCACCCCATAACACACAAGTTGATCAGTTGATCTTTTAGCCGTGTGTGGTGCCCCCCTCCACCATAATCCACCTCGGTCATATCGTAGCGGTGCTTAGGCAAAGCCCTGCGTCAGTAGCATCATCATCACCGTCATCACGCCGTCGTGCTGACGGAACTCTCCCTCGAAGCTCTGCTGGATCGGAGTTCGTGGGACGTCACTGAGCTGAATGTGTGCTAAACTCGGAGGTGTCGTATGTTCGGTACTTGGATCAGTCAGATCGTGAAGACGTATGACTACATCAACCGCGTTCTCATAACGCTTTCGCTTACGGTCTACGAGGGTACGTGTACGATACTCTCCCCTCTCGTTGCTATGCATCACCATGATCTTGCGTGTGCATAGGAAATGTTTTGTAATTACTACGTTACCCAATAGTGCCCACTTCGGGTGTCCCCCGGATGACCTCTTTGCTCTATAAATACCCCAATATTCCAGAAACCCTAGGGGAGTCGACAAAAATCAATTCCAACCGCCGCAGAGTCCAGAACCACCAGGTCCAATCTAGACACCATGATGGAGGGGTTCACCACTTCCATTGGTGCCTCTCCGATGATGCGTGAGTAGTTCTTTGTAGACCTTAGGGTTCGTAGTTAGTAGCTAGATGGCTTCCTCTCTCTCATTTGATTCTCAATACAATGGTCTCTTGGAGATCCATATGATTAAGTCTTTTTGCGGTGTGTTTGTTGGGACCGGATGAACTTTGAGTTTATGATCAGATCTATCTATTTGTCCATGAAAGTTATTTGAATCTTCTTTGATCTCTTATATGCATGATTTCTTATAGCCTTGTATTTTTTTCTCCAATATTTGGGTTTTTTTGCCAACTTGATCTATTTATCTTGCAATGGGAAGAGGTGCTTTGTAGTGGGTTCGATCTTACGGTGCTTGATCCCAGTGACGGAAGGGGAATCTACACGTATGTATCGTTGCTACTAAGGATACAACGATGGGGTCTATCTCTACATAGATAGATCTTGTCTACATCATGTCATCGTTCTTATTGCATTACTCTGTTTCCCCATGAACTCAATACACTAGATGCATGCTAGATAGCGATCGATGTGTGGAGTAATAGTAGTAGATGCAGGCAGGAGTCGGTCTACTATTCTTGGATGTGATGCCTATATAATGAGCATTGCCTGGATATCGTCATGATTATTTGAAGTTCTATCAATTGCCCAACAGCAATTTGTTTACCCACTGTTTGCTATTTTCTCTCGAGAGAAACCACTAGTAAAACCTATGGCCCCCGGGTCTCTTTCTCATATTATTTTCCTTTGCGATCTATTTTATTTTCCTTTTATTTTCATATCTATTAAACCAAAAATACAAAAATACCTTACTGCAATTTATTCTTATTTATTTTATTTGGCGTTCAATCTGTCAATCTACTACAATTTATTCTCGTCCGTTTTGCCAATTTCTAGCATCGCTACCCGAAAGGGATTGACAACCCCTTTAATACATCGGGTTGCGAGTAGTTGTTATTTGTGTGCAGGTTCCACTTACGTGTTTTTGCTTGGTTCTCCTACTGGTTCGATAACCTTGGTCTCATCACTGAGGGAAATGCCTACCGTCGTTGTGTTGCATCATCCCTTCCTCTTTGGGGAAATTCCGACGTAGCTTCAAGCCACATCAAGGCTCGAGGCCCACACATCGCTAGTTGCTTCCTTATCTTCTTCCTCCTTTTTCTCTAACCACCATTTTTCTTCCTATATGTCTCTACTCCATACCTCTCTCACCATCTCTCTCAAATTTCCACGCCGCCATGGCAGTCACCTTCCCTGTCCTTTGGTCATCACAAAATGCAACAACTGGCTTGGGCTAAAAGCTACAACCCCCAGCCGGAGGTGCTGGAATCGACTGGGTGAAAAGCTACAACCCCCAATCGGAGGTGCTGGAAACGGCTGTCTGGGAAGCTGCAACGGGGCCACGGCGATTGAGAAGCTGCAACCGACTGACTGAAAAGCTACAACCTACAATAGAAGGTGCTGGAAACGGTCATCTTGGAAGCTGCAACGGGGCCATGGTGACCCTTGCGATGACTCATGAAACCGGCGGTGACCCGTGCTACAACTGTGCCCTGCCGAAGCTTCAACCAACGGCGACACGTGCTATGATCGTGTTGGCGAAAGCTGCAACCAAAGGCAACAGAGCTACAACCATCGATTACCATGTTATAATTGTATTGGCAAAAGGTGCAAACGGGCATGGCGGAGCTGCAACCGGCCATTGGGTTTGCTACAACCATTTCTGGCGACCCATCAACGGAGACCTGACGACCACCAAAGATGCTATGATAGGCACCACGGGATGCTACAACCGGCCGTCGGGTTTGCTACGACTGTGTGTGACGACCCTACGATGGCCACAACAAAGTTGGAAGGGACGACAATGACCTCATGCTACGATGGACACATCCATGGCCGT
Source organism: Triticum aestivum (assembly GCF_018294505.1). NCBI lineage: Eukaryota > Viridiplantae > Streptophyta > Magnoliopsida > Poales > Poaceae > Triticum > Triticum aestivum. Next base: position 92,278,384 of record NC_057794.1, read on the forward strand.
GATGACGATGGCGCGCTCACGCCCACAACGACGACGACCTATTTGTGATGCTCAGCCACGGCCAGCAGAAGGGCGAGCACAGGTGGCACGAGCGGCCGGCGAGCGCGGGACAACGGTGGCCTCGCGCCTACGATGATGGAGAACTGTTGCGGTGTGCCGCTGTGACCAGCCAAGGTTGCATGTGGGTGGCCGGCAAACACAAGCGGCTGAGGACGAGCGGGACGCTGTTCTCTCTATCCTTTTTTCTCCGGTAAATGTTGTGTGATGTGGGAAATCTCCCTAGTCTGAGATAGACAAAAGACTAGCCAAATCAAAAGGCTGGAATAAATTAATCATGTGGCTAGGATGTGACCAGCCGAGTGTTTAGTCCGGCGTGCCGGCGCCTAGCACGCGCCAATAAAATTGGCTTGCCTCCCACAAGCGCTATTGTTTAATGCCCCTAGCTAGGCATATTGCATAGATCTAGGTATTCTCATCTTTCTTCTTAATCCCCATGAGAGTGCTTTTGTCAAGTTGTCCCTCAGAATATCCCCTTTGATTACCAGCTATAATCCAGGAATATTGTTGATTAACATCGTTGAAAACTGGTTGGATCATGTCTAAAACAGGAATAACCTTTGTAATGTTCTCATGAAATATTTGATTATTGCAAAGTAAAGTTCTTAAACCATAATCACTATTGTAGATGATCTCATCTATTACTGGTTTCTCACGGTTCATACCATAAAAGTCAAAGATCTCCCTAGCTTCTCGTACTAGATGATCAAACTCATTCATAAGGACTAGGGTAGCTATTTTCTTAGCTTTAGGGTCATTTATCATGGGTAGCTCATAAAACAATATTTTCAAGGTGGGGTGTGTGGGAATAAATCTTTTCTCAAGTTTAAGAACAAGAGCTGAAATAGCATCTGCATAGGTTTTAGTTCTTTTAGGTATGGGAACATCATCATAAGCCAGAGTCCTAACACAATTGAAGAACTCCTGAATGGATTCTTTCCCTATAATGTTCCCTTGCCCCAAGACAAAATTTTAATATCTAGATTGCCAGAACGTCCAATTTTAGGAGTTCTACTGTCCTCTATTTCGGCCATGCCAAAATCACTCATGATAATAGGTTCAAATTGACCTAGCAAACAAAAGCAAATGGAAAGATGGACAAAAAGAAGGCGAATAAAAAGGAACATATTTTTGTGTTTTCTGAAAACATTTTAGAAGTGGGGGAGCGGAAAATGAGAGGCAAATGGCAAATAATGTAAGTGCAAGAGATGAGATTTTATGATAGGTACTTGGTAGGCTTGATGTAGAACCTCCCCGACAACGGCGACAGAAATTCTTCCTGCTACTTCTTGAGCTTGCATTGATTTTTCCCTTGAAGAGGAAATGGTGATGCAGTAAAGTAGAGATAACTATTTCCCTCAGTTAAGAACCAAGGTATCAATCCAGTAGGAGGCACAAGCAAGTCCCCAATATAAGCACCTGCACAAACTAACAAACACTTGCACACAACACGAAAAAGGGTTGTCAATCCCTTCATGATCACTTGCAAGAGTGAGATCTAATAGAGATAGATATAGAAGATAAGTAAATATAAATAATTGTAGCAAGGTATTTTCGGATTTTTTTATAGATCTGAAAATAATATGATGGAAAATAGACCCGGGGCCATAGGTTTCACTAGAGGCTTCTCTCTCGAAGAAAGCATACAATGGGTAAACAAATTACTGCTGAGCAATTGATAGAAGAGCGCAAAGTTATGACGATATCTAAGGCAATGTTCATGAATATAGGCAACACGTACGTGAGAAGTAGACTGACTCCTGCCTGCATCTACTACTATTACTCCACACATTAACCGTCTCCCGCCTGCATCTAGAGTATAGTTCTTGAGAACAGAGTAACGCGTTAAGCAGGATGACATTATGTAGAGGGATAAACTCAAGCAATATGATATAAATCCCATTTTTTATCCTTAATGGCAACAATACAATACGTGCCTCACCGCCCCTTCTTCCACTCGGAGAGGACACCGCAAGATTGAACCCATCACAAAGCACTTCTCCCATTGTAAGAAAAACCAATCTAGTTGGCCAAACCAAATCGATAGATCGAAGAGAATTACTAAGCTATCTCAATCATGCATAAAAGTGTTCAGAAAAGACTCAAATAATATTCATAGATAATCTAATCATAAATCCACAATTCATCGGATCTCAACAAACGCACCGCAAAAGAAGATTACATAGAATTGATCTCCAAGAACATTGAGGAGAACACTGTATTGAGGACCAAAGAGAGAGAATACGCCATCTAGCTACTAGTTATGGACCCATAGGTCTGTGGTAAACTACTCACGCATCATCGGAAGGGCAGCAAGGTTGATGTAGACTTGTAGAGGCCCTCCGTGATCGAATCCCCCTCCAGTGGAGTGCCAGAAAAGGCCCCAAGATGGGATCTCGGGGGAAAAGAAGCTTGCGGCAGTGGAAAAGTACTTTTGTTGTGCCCTCTGGTATATGGGAAATATTTGAGGATTTACAGTGCAAGGATTTGGGCTGGAGGGTGTAGGAGGGGCCCACAAGCCAGGGGCACACCCCACGGCTTGTGGCCGCCTCGTAGGTCTTCTGGCGTCCTCTCCAAATCTCATGGGTTTCTTCTGGTCCAAGAAAATCACCGTAAAGTTTTATTTCATTTGGACTCTGTTTGATATTCCTTTTCTGTAAAAGTAAAAAACAAGGAAAAACAGAAACTGACACTAGGCTCAGGTTAATAGGTTAGTCCCAAAAATAATATAAATAGCATACTAATGCATATAAAACATCCAAAATAGATAATATAATAGGATGGAACAATCAAAAATTATAGATACATTGGAGACGTATCAAGGCACGGGGTCCGGGAGGGTTTTGGGTGGTTGGGGGTGTCAGAATCCTACGTGGCTGCTATCCGGACTCCCGCAACCCTCCCCTCCCCCACTTATGTCTCGGGTTTGCCGAAAAACTACGTCGAAACCACTCGACGGACCAATACAGACCCGCGTTGCATGACATAACAGCTCTGGATCATGCAGTCCAGACGGTTGCCAGCGGTTGAGTGTCCGCTTTGGAGATAACCTTAGTACAGTCCTGCAAAAGTTCCCTTGTTGCTTGTATCCACCCAGATGTTTTTATATTTAATGGTCGTTTTCATGCACACAATGTACACGTGCGACTATGCAAGATGCAACTTTGTGGAAAAGAGACTGTGCAACTACTGGTATTACCCTAAATGATCCTTTCACAAACTTAATTCATTGGCCTGTTTGAAAACATATTTTGTGTTGAGTATATGATTATTAGGAAGTATATGATAGACTAGGATTTGGTCCTGCCTTGTCTTATACTTCAAGTTGGTCATTGTACTCCTATATATATGCCCATGAGGCTCAAGCAATACAATCAACGATTCCACCAATTCCCTTCTAACATGGTATCAGCCTTACCTTGATCCTAAACCCTAGCCTCCGCCGCTTCCGCACCCGCGCGCAGCCCCTGGGGTAGTCGGCCTCCATGATTGCTACTAGCGGCCGTGTTGCCCATATCTAGCATTTCATCCGTTGCTACGTCTCCATTGTATCTACTTTTCCAAACTCTTTTTCCCTTGTTTTGGACTCTAGTTTGCATGATTTGGATGGAACTAACCCGGACTGACGCTGTTTTCAACAGAATTGCCATGGTGTTATTTTTGTGCAGAAATAAAAGTTCTCGGCATGACCTGGAACTTCACGGAGAATATTTTTGGAATAAATAAAAAATATTGGCGAAAGAATCAACAGAGGGGGACCCACCGGCTGTCCACCGGCTGACCAGGACCTCCATTGATCTCAATTCCAACTCTATATATTCACGTTCAGGGAGAAAAAAAAATCAAAGAGAAGGGTTCATCGCATTTTATGATACAGAGGCTTAACCCAGTGTTCTTCATCATGAGGCCAGATCTAGAGTCCGTTCGGGGCTCCGGAGAGGGGAAATTGTCTGCATGATCATCACCAACCTTCCTCCATCACCAATTTCATGATGCTCACCGCCGTGCGTGAGTAATTCCATCCTAGGCTTGCTGGACGGTGATAGGTTGGATGAGATTTATCATGTAATCGAGTTAGTTTTGTTAGGGTTTGATCCCTAGAATCCACTATGTTCTAAGATTGATGTTGCAATGACTTTGCTATGCTTAATGCTTGTCACTAGGGCCCGAGTGCCATGGTCTCAGATCAGAACCTATTATGTTTTCATGAATATATTTGTGTTCTTGATCCGATCTTGCAAGTTATAGTCACCTACTACATGTTATGATCCAGCAACTCCGGAGTGACAATTGTCGGGACATTTCTCGGTGATGACCGTAGTTTCAGGAGTTCATGTATTCACTAAGTGCTAATGGTTTGGTCCAGTTCTCTAGTAAAAGGAGGCCTTAATATCCCTTAGTTACCAATAGGACCCCACTACCACGGGAGGGTTGGACAAAAGATGTCATGCATGTTCTTTTCCATAAGCACGTATGACTATATTCGGAATACATGCCTACATTATATTGATGAATTGGAGCTAGTTCTGTGTCACCCTATGTTATAATTGTTGCATGATGAATGCCATCCGACATAATTATCCATCACTAATCCATTGCCTGCGAGTTCGATTCATATTGATCTTTGCGAAGTTACTTTTCCGTTGCCACTATTACGATTGTTACAAAACTGCTAGTGTTACTTTTGCCACCGTTATCGTTACTTCCATACTACTTTGCTACTAAATAATTTGTTTTAGATATTAAGTCTTTCAGGTGTGGTTGAATTGACAACTCAGCTGCTAATACTCAAGAATATTATTTGGCTCCCCTTGTGTCGAATCAATAAATTTGGGTTGAATACTCTACCGTCGAAAACGGTTGCGATCCCCTATACTTGTGGGTAATCAAGACCTTTTTCTGGCACCGTTGCTGGGGAGCATAGCTCTATTCTTTGAGTCACTTGGGATTTATATTTGTTGATTACTGTGAGGAATTTGAAAGATCAGAGAACCAAGATTTTCCCTCAACTACGAGGGGAGGTAGGTGAGGGAGTCCTGGATAGGGGGTCCTCGGGTGTCCGGGCTATTCGACATGGGCCGGACTGATGGGCCGTGAAGATACAAAGTAGAAGGCTTTCCCCTGTGTCCGGGTAGGACTCTCCCATGCATGGATGACAAGATTGGTGTCCATATATATAATTTCCTTCTCCGACAAACCGACTCTGTATAACCCTAGGCCCCTCTGGTGTGTATATAAATCGAAGGGTTTAGTCCGTAGAGGCTATCAGAATTCTCATAGGCTAGACAACTAGGGTTTAGCCATTACGATCTCGAGGTAGATCAACTTTTGTAACCCCTATACTCATCAAATACAATCAAGCGGGACATAGGGTTTTACCTCCATTAAGAGGGCCAGAATTTGGGTAAACACCGTGTTCCCCTTGTCCCTTGTTACCCTCGATCCTCAGACACATAGTTCGGGACCCCCTACCCGAGATCAGCCGGTTTTGACACCGACATTGGTGCTTTCATTGAGAGTTCCATTGTGTTGTAGATAGAAGGATCGATGGCTCGCCTTGTCATCAATGATGATATCACTTCTGGAAGGGCCGTAACTCCAGGACAGGTCCTCCAGCTCGGCGGTTTTACCATGGGCTCTCGCTCGGCCGTTAAGCCAACGGTTGCCCCCACAATTGCCAAACATCATCTCCGCATCGGCCTTGAACACTCGGAAAAGATGGATCCGGCAGATATCACGTCCTTGAACAAGCTGCTAGATCGCATTGCCACCCTGGGGCTTGCAAGAAACTATGATCAGATCGGGCTTAAACCCGATCAGAGGGAAATCAAGTCCCCACCGATCACCCATCTGGTAGCAGTTGTTGAGGAACGAGTCGAGAACGCTTCTTCCCCTAAGTTAAAAACCAGCTATGTTTCGATTTCCGAGCCCTTCTACCCGGACACCCATCCTCGGGAGGAGACTTCATGTCCTCTGAACTTAGGATCAGACATTGAGCCCGGAAGTCACTTGGACCTTCCTGGTCCTGAACTGGTGACCTCGGAGATTCTTCAAGCTCCGGATTCAATCTCGGGCCACGATTCGGGTTTTAGCCCGCCTACCCACCACAATCAATATTCCCCAAGTAATTCGGGCCCTCTAGACATATGTGACCTAATGTATGTACCGCAGCAACCTCAGGAAATGGTCCATCAATTTTGGGCCAGATTTCTCCTTGTTAAAAACAAGATTAAAGATTGTTGTGACGACGATGCGGTTTCGGCTTTTTGTCGTAACTGTACGGACGAGGGAGTTCTCAACGCCCTCAACCGCCGCCGCATATAGCACTTTACATAATTGGCACACATATACAAAAGTACTACGCGATGGAAAGAGCACGGAATGCCCAAACAGCCAGGTGGGAACCTCCTGCCTTTAAGCAGCCCACCGTACGGGAAAAATAGATGCACCCTTACAAGGCATCCGATTACAAGCCCATTAACAAGAAAAACAAACCCTTCACGGGACACAGAACTGTCCTTGACAAACTACTCAACAAGCCCTGTCAGATACATGCGGCGCCGAGCGCCGAACCAACGCACTGTCTTCGGACATGTCGGGTACTCCGGCAAGTGGCTAAAAATGGTGAGGCTATCCTCACCAGTACTACTCCAGAGAAGCATTCTTCGGAGGATGATGATCTCAATATCTTTACCGTCTTCGAGACCTTCTCTTCAAATAACCGGCACAAAAGGGCGCTCCGCGACCTGGCCGAAGTCAACCAAGTAACTGCAATAAACCCTTGGAATGAGGCGGCCATAACTTTCACCGCCGATGACGAACCAAGGGCCAGATCAGTCCGAGCACCAGCCGCCTTGGTCTTAAACCCTATTGTGGATGGCTTTAGACTAACCAAAGTGCTCATGGATGGCGGTAGCGGACTTAACCTCATCTATGAAGACATGCTTGACAAAATGCAAATGGACAAGAACCGCATCGAGCAAAGCAGTACCACCTATCGAGGCATCATCCCTAGTCAAGAAGCACGATGCTCGGGGAAAATTAAACTTGATGTAGTATTCAGCATGCCTGAGATTTACAGGTCTGAAGAGTTGCTCTTCCACGTGGCCCCTTTCAATAGCGGATATCACGCCCTCTGTCGGTGTCAAAACCGGCGGATCTCGGGTAGGGGGTCCCGAACTGTGCGTCTAGGCCGGATGGTAATAGGAGACTGGGGACACTTTGTTTTACCCAGGTTCGGGCCCTCTCGATGGAGGTAAAACCCTACTCCTGCTTGATTAATATTGAAGATATGGGTAGTACAAGAGTAGATCTACCACGAGATCAAGGAGGCTAAACCCTAGAAGCTAGCCTATGGTATGATTGTGTATGGAGTTGATCCTCTACGGGCTACAACCCTTCGGTTTATATAGACACCGGATAGGGTTAGGGTTACACAGAGTCGGTTACAATTGTAGGAGATCTTGAATATCGCATCGCCAAGCTTGCCTTCCACGCCAAGGAAAGTCCCATCCGGACACGGGACGAAGTCTTCAATCTTATATCTTCATAGTCCAGGAGTCCGGCTGAAGGTATAGTCCGGCTATCCGAACACTCCCTAATCCAGGACTCCCTCAGTAGCCCCTGAACCAGGCTTCAATGACGACGAGTCCGGCGCACAAATTGTCTTCGGCATTGCAAGGCGGGTTCCTCCTCCAAGTCCTTCATAGAAGATTGTAATCACCAAGAGTAGTGTCCGGCTCTGTAAAATAAGTTTCCACATATTGCCATAGAGAGAATAATATTAACACAAAACAAATCTGCTGACATATTCTGCAGTGCGCCATCACACTACAGCCAAGTCCTTTACTTGAATCGTTTTTACTTTTCCACCTCAGCATGTTTTGCGAGGTGGTTTCCTTGGCACGTCTTGTCAAAGCAGAGATCGTGTACCCTTTTTACGGGATTCTCATTAATACAGATGTGGGTAACCCAACCGCGCCATTTATCACGGCGCTCGGGAGGCAAGCGAGTTTTATTAGGCAAGTGGGGACGCATAACCGCATCCGCCTATATAAGGGGATAAGGATCCACCCTATTTACCTACGCCTTCTTCCTCCCTTGCCTACCCATCTCTCGCGCACCCGAGCTCCAGCGCCCAAGCCCGCACTTCCCACCTCAACCTTCTCCAGCAATGTCCGGAGCGGGAGGCAAATGGATGGTCTCCACCGTTATGGAGGACAAAATCAAGAAGCTAAGGAAGGCCGGGTATCTGTCCAAGGACATCGCGCACCGGCTTCCCGAGAAGGGACAGCTTATCCCCACCCAAGGCCCCATGAGAGGGTGGTATTTCTCCTCCACTTCCTCCGTGGACTGCGTTTTCCACTCCACCCGTTTGTCCGGGGGATCATGTTCTACTACGGCCTGGATTTCCACGATCTGGCTCCGAACTTCATCCTCAACATCTCGGCGTTTATCGTCAAGCCCCCATTTCTCCGCGTCCTTTTGTACCCGTTTCGGCCTCTGGCTCAAGACTTTCAACGTCAAGCCCAAGGTGGTGAGCAGCAGCCAGGCGGACTGCGGAGGCGCCATGGCAAGCAAGATGGCCAACGCCTTATGGTTCGAGGGCTCGTTCGTGGAGACCCTAAAGGGATGGTAATCCGGGTGGTTTTATATCACCGAGCCACGCGATCCGGAATGGACCGCGGTCCCTGAGTTCCGATCCGGACCCCCCACGCGGCTTGTGTCCTGGAAAGAGACGGGCCTGTCGTGGGGCGACGAGAAAGAGGTGACCGGATTGCAAACATGCATCCGGTCCCTGGTGAACAAGCCAATCCGGCTTATCAACATAATCCAGGTTATGCTCGTCCGCTGGATCCTCCCGTGCCAACACCGGGATTTCAATCTGTGGGAGTTCGACTCGGCGCAGCATCAAACCCTCAGCGGGCTCTTCGACACAACGTACGAAGATGCCTGGAAGATGCTATTCGAGGGCGCCGAGGCTCCCGCATCCGCTTTCGAGGACCGCGGATACAGCTCACAGCATCACGCTAGCAACGTATGCTATCTACACCTATTACAGGATGTTCAAGCTTTTTTCATAGTTTGACTCTATGCGGGATCTAAACTCCCTTGCCTTTGACAGGCTTGGCGGGCGATGGCCGAACCGATTAACTGTCCGGCTTCGCTGCCCGAAGACCCAGCCCCAGCTCTACTGGTGAAGCTGCTGACTCCGGCGCCTTATGTGGTGCCAGAGAAGAAGGCTAAGAAGAAGAAGACCACGGGGACTCGAAAGAGTACCTGTAATGTGGTGTTGTCGGACTCGTCATCCGGCGAGTTCGAGACGCCCTCCTCCCATGAAAACGAGGAGGAGGAAGAAGAAACCTCTCCCCCTCCAGCGGGGGGAGGAAAGAAGAGGGAGGCCGCCCCAACTGGGGAGGCCGAGGGGTCCAGGAAGAGGAAGACCCCTCCGCCGGACTATTCCCCCGACGCTGAAGAAGACGAAGAGGAGTGGCCGGACAGGGCCAAGCGTCCGGAGAAATCGTAAGTTCGGATATCAGAGTAACCCATGATGTTTCTTTGTTGCACAGCTTTACCTAATGTCGATGATACTTATGCAGCCCGCCCCAGGCCGAACTCAACGAGTCGTCGAGCAGCTCCCTGGATTCATCGGACGTGAACTCCGTTCCGCCCGCTGTCTCCCCCCGCACTGCGGACGATGCTGAAGTGGCATCGCGACAAGCTCCGGGGCAGGAGGAGGTGGTCCTGGAGGACCGCAAGGCAACCTCCCGGACTCCAGGAGTAAAGGGGACAAGACCCCCCAGGGCTCCAAGTCCGGCCTTAAGCCGGACACCGTGCCGAAATCTTCAATGATTCCGGACCGCGGTAGGCAAGCTCCTTCCAAGAGGAGCAAGTCTTCTGAGCCGGGAACCTCCGTCCAACCAGAGGTGCCGGACAATCTGCTGGAGGTGCTTGAAGGCGCCTCCATCGACGAGGAGCACCATACTATTATGAGTACAATGATCCAGAAGGTCCAGTCCGCCAAGAGCGGGCTGAGTGAAGCTTGCGCTAGCCTCCTAACAGGCTTCGTGGTAAGTAAAAATATGTAAAAATATTACCGCATAGACAGTAGCCCCCTATGCTCTATTTGGCATTCGGAAAGAAAAGCCGAATAGAGGATCTATTAAATTTCGCAGGAGTCTAACAATAAAGAGTCAATATGCGTATGCAGGCTTCGCTGCTGTCCACCGCCGCACTGACTGCAGAGGTGGGTTTCCTGAAACAGGGACTCGAGCGGTCCGAGCAAGAGCTCGGCCTTGCCAAGCGGCAACTCAAGGAGAAAGAAGGTAAGAAATACCTTGCAGAAATAAGTGCCTATAGAGAGGCATGATTGCAAAAAATAACAGGATTGTACTGCTTATTGTAGGGGCCACGACTGAGGTGGCGACCCTCAAGCAGGCGCTGTCTGAGGCCTAAAAGAAAACGGCCACGGAGCGCACCGAGTGAGAAAAACTTGGGGCTCAGGTCGGCGAGGTGCAGCAAGAGCTTCAGGCTCTCATGAGAAAACATGAGAGTTTGGAGCTTGAGTCAGAGACCCGAGCGTCCGAGCTCGCGGCGGCCCTTGAGACTGCCAAGTCTACCAAGGCCGAAGCCCAAAAGGCCCTCCGAGAGTTGGAGGATATGAAGAAAATAGCAGCGGGTAAGGCATTCTTTATGCAAAGCAGAAATATAAAAGTAAACTACTTGTTACTTACCCGAATCCGGAGTTCTCCAGGGGCATTCGCAGATCTTCCCCGCAGCGTATCCGACGCTGCCGCATTCTACCGAGCTGAAGAGGGCAGCTCGATGGAGAAGGTGTTCTGGTCTCAGTATGCTGAGGTCGGACACCTTGTGCCCTTGAGCGACCAGCTGAAACAGCTGGTCGAACTCCACAAGGCGGCCGAACAGGCCATGAAGGGCTTCATAGTTCGGCTGTGGCCCGGAGAGGCCCTGCCTGGGAGCTACTTCGGGCTGGTGCGGCGGCTGGTGGAGGCCTGTCCAAGGCTCGAGGTCCTCAAGCGCTCCTTCTGCATCGAAGGTGCCCATAGGGCCCTTGCCTGTGTAAAGGTGCACTGGGGTAAGCTAGACGGTGAGAAGCTTGTGAAGGACGGGCCGCCGCCGGGGAAGGAGCATCGCAAGCCCGAGAACTATTACAAGGATGTTCTTGCGGGTGCTTGCCTTATGGTAGATGAATGTATCAAGGATGTAATTTTTGAATAAACTCGCTCGTTTTTATCCTGTGCGCTGAAAACTTGTTCTTAGGCGCTTAAGCAATGCTTGTTGAATTTAAAATATTATTTTCTATGCGGCCGTTTATCAAAAAATTGAGAGATGGCTAGTTGTCGGCTTCTGCCCCCATGCCACTAGTGCTGGGGTGTTCGGGGATAAACCTGAGCACTCTTTTTCCCATAGTTAGGTCCTTCGAGGGAGGCGCTCAGCACGACGAACTAGGCAATCGGACTATAATGCTTGAACACTCTCACTTAGCCATAGAACTTTATAATTTTAAATTTCGGCGAAGCCCCTAGTTCGGAAGACCGAGTTCGGGGCGCTATCCACGCCTTGGCTGGGGTTATCCAGCTCCTCGCTCGAAGCGGCATAGGCCTTTAGGGACCCAAAAAACCTCTCGAACAGCGACCGGTCTCTCGCCTCATCATGACAGTCAGTTTTAGCTTTCTCCACTGAGGTGCTTAGCCCAGCTCAACCGGGGCACAATCGCAGTGGTTCTCCTAGTGCTACCTTAGCCGACATAGCGGAACGTAAGGCACCAAAACATAGGAGCCGGGCAAACCCAACTATTGACCCAAATCATGATTCGGAGCTGATGCATATAGTGCTATAAGTTCGGGGTGCCGCACTTGTGAAAGTGTACGGACTTCTCACACCATATTAAAGGGTACTGAAGCCCCTGGCGTACTTGTCGTACCATAGTGTACGGGTGCAACATGTCATTAATGAACATATATAAAATAGAGTAATGCAAAAAAATAGACGAGAAGCTAAGCATTGTTTATAGAGAGGCTATTTATCAAAGTCGAACGATACAAATAGTGCGATAAGCAAAAGATATTGGACTATTCAGTATGTCCTGACCAGGGGCAGGCCGCGGAATTGTATTTAAACAGGTATACCGGTCGTAACAGAGAACACCTGGGAGTTCCATAATGCGGCATGGCTTGTCTGCCTCCCTGGATCTTGCATCGTTTGTGCGGCAGTCGAGTTGCCGAACAGGTCCTGCGAAGTATGGAGTCCTGAAAGTAAGAAAAAAATAAAAAAAGAATCCGGCAGCCCCTAGTACATTTTAAGCCGTATGTTGGGCGTGCCGTTTATTGTGCCCCTTCCCCTGTGCCCATGGTATTTCAAGGGCGTAGTTGTGTACGCGAGGTACTGGTTTCGCTAGGTTGCGAAAGCTGGGGTTGGGGCCGCATTGCTACGCTTGCTCAGAGTGTGCCAGGCGGTCCTGTTGTAGGTTACTCCGGGTGCGCTTGGCGGTGTCTGGCTTTTTAATGGCCGGACTGGGGAATTGCCTAAGAAGGCTACTTTGTATCTCCGCTGCGAGAGCCGCCGTATGCTCCTCCGTACGGAGGGAGCGTTCGGTGTTTCCATTGACCGTGATTACTCCTCGAGGGCCTGGCATCTTGAGTTTGAGATATGCGTAATGCGGCACCGCATTGAATTTTGCGAATGTGGCTCGTCCGAGCAGGGTGTGATAGCCACTGCAAAACGGGACTATATCAAAGATTAACTCTTCGCTTCGGAAATTATCCGGGGATCCGAGGACCACGTCAAGTGTTACTGAGCCTGTACAGTTGGCTTCTACACCTGGTATAACGCCTTTAAAGGTCGTTCTTGTGGGTTTGATCTTTGAGGGATCTATGCCCATTTTCCGCACTGTGTCCTGATAAAGCAGGTTCAGGCTACTGCCGCCGTCCATGAGGACTCTTGTGAGGTGAAATCCGTCGATGATTGGGTCGAGAACCAATGTGGCGAAGCCGCCATGACGGATGCTAGTGGGATGGTCCCTTCGATCAAAGGTGATCGGGCAGGAGGACCATGGGTTAAACTTTGGGGCGACTGGCTCCATCGCGTATACGTCCCGCAACGCACGCTTCCGCTCCCGCTTGGGAATGTGGGTTGCGTATATCATGTTCACCGTCCGCACTTGTGGGAGAAAGCCCTTCTGTCCATTGTTGTTCGGCGGCTTGGGCTCTTCATCGTCGATGTGCAGCCCCTTGTCTCTGTTTTTGGCTCTTAACTTGCCTGCCCGCTTGAACACCCAACAATCCTTGTTAGTGTGATTGGCTGGCTTTTCGGGGGTGCCATGTATCTGGCACAAGCCATCGAGTATTCGGTCCAAACTGGACGGGCCCTGAGTATTCTTTTTGAATGGCTTTTTCCGCTGACCGGATTTATAGCCTCTGAATCCGGCATTGACTGCCGTATCTTCATTGCTGTCGCTGTTAACGCGGCTTTTTTTTATTCCGACGTGTCCTGCCACTTTTGTCCTTGGTATCCGAATTACCAGGGTTCTTTGATAAGTTGTTACTGCGAGCCAGCCAGCTGTCTTCTCCCGCGCAAAAGCGGGTCATGAGTGTCGTGAGTGCTGCCATGGATTTCGGCTTTTCCTGTCCCAGGTGCCGGGCAAGCCACTCGTCGCGGGTGTTATGCTTGAAGGTTGCTAGGGCCTCTGCGTCTGGACAGTCGACTATCTGGTTTTTCTTTGTTAGGAACCGTGTCCAGAATTGTCTGGCTGATTCTTCTGGCTGCTGAATTATGTGGCTTAAGTCGTCGGCATCTGGCGGTCGTACGTAAGTGCCCTAGAAGTTATCGAGGAATGCGGCTTCCAGGTCCTCCCAAGAACCGATTGAGTCTGCTGGCAAGCTGTTAAGCCAATGTCGGGCCGGTCCTTTAAGTTTGAGCGGGAGGTATTGATGGCGTGTAGAGCATCGCCACGTGCCATGTGGATGTGAAGGAGATAGTCCTTGATCCATACCGCCGGGTCTGTGGTGCCATCGTATGATTCGATGTTTACGGGTTTGAAGCCCTCTGGGATTTTATGATCCATTACTTCATTCGTGAAGCATAGCGGGTGTGCGGCGCCTCTGTACTGGGCTATATCACGACGCAGCTCGGAAGAGCTATGTCTGTTGTGTTCGGCCCGGCCGGATTTGTTGTATCCGGAGTGAAGATCATTGTCACATGCCTTAGGGCGCCTGCGCGATCCGTAGATCGATCTTGTTTGTGTTGCTTTATCCTCCAGTATGTCTTGCAGGTCGGGCGCATTTTCCCGTGCCTTAGTTGTGCGGCGTCGGGGCATGGCTTGGGTGGAGGGCTGAGCGGCCTCTCTGTCACAGCCACAGGGTGGCCGGTCTGCCATGTCATGCGCTGGTGATGTAGGTGCTTCCTCCTCTGATCGGGGTAGCGGCCTGTGCTTCGGGTAACTCTTGGAGGGGCGTTCGAGTTCATACTCTTCGGTCGCAAAGACTTCAGTCCATCTGTCAGCTAGCAAATCTTGGGCAGCTCTAAGCTGTTGCTGCTTTTTCTTGAGGCTGCTTGCCGTGGCTAAAAGCCTGCGTTTAAAACGCTCTTGTTCGGCGGGGTCTGATGGTATGACGAATTCCTCGTCATCGAGGCTTGCCTCGTCTTCAGAGGGAGGCGTATAGTTATCATCCTCGACCTCTTGGTCTGCCGCTCTCTCGTGAGGGCTGGCTTCTCCATCTTCCTGTGCCGAATCTTGCTGAGGTGGGTGTTCTTCGGCGCTGTCCGGGGTAGTATTATCTCCCGTGCCGGAATCATTGTATTTGCTTTGGCGGGATTTAGAGCGGCGCCGCTGACGCCGGCGCTTTGGCTGTTTCTTGGGGGCGTTATCCCCCATTGTTCCATCGCCATCTCCATCTTTTGGAGTATCCACCATGTATATGTCATATGACGAGGTGGCTTTCCAGCGCCCTACAGGTGCTGGTTCCTGTTCGTCTCCTATATCATCGTCCATGCCGTCGATGTCTTCGGAGCCGAAGTCAAGTGTGTCGGTTAAGTCGTCGACAGTGGCTACAAAGTGGGTGGTGGGTGGGTTTTGAATTTCCTCACCGTCCGTATCCCACCCTTGCTGACCGTAGTCCGGCCAGGGATCTCTTGATAAAGAGAGAGACTTAAGAGAATTCAGGATGTCGCCAAAAGGCGAATGCTGAAAGATGTCCGCTGCGGTGAACTCCATTACCGGCGCCCACTCGGATTCGATTGGCAGGGGCGCGGGGGGCTCGGAGTTCGGAGAGGGATCCGGCTCCTCGGAGTCACGGGCCATGCGGAGTTCGGGGCTGGAGTTCGGCTCGATCACCTCTGAGATCGCAGCTCCTGAGGCAGCGTCCAACCACTGATCCTCGATCGGCGCAGTAGGTTCCGAATCAATGGTCGAAACTGATGCGTGTGCGGCCTCCAAGGCGCTGTTCGGTGGCAGAGCTATATCGTGCCCATCGAGACAGTGTGGCATGCTTGGCTGTGGCTCGAATCTGTTGAATATCAAGTCTCCGCGGATGTCAGCCATGTAGTTTAGGCTTCCAAACGTGACCTGATGGCCAGGGGCATAGCTTCCGATCTGCTCAAGGTGGCCAAGCGAATTGGCCCGCAGTGCGAAGCCGCCGAAGACGAAGATCTGTCCGGGGAGGAAAGTCTCACCCTGGACCGCATCGTTGTTGAAGATTGAAGGAGCCATCGGGCCTAAAGGTGACGACACAGAGGAACTCTCAATGAAAGCACCAATGTCGGTGTCAAAACCGACGGATCTCGGGTAGGGGGTCCCGAACTGTGCGTCTAGGCCGGATGGTAACAGGAGACTGGGGACACTTTGTTTTACCCAGGTTTGGGCCCTCCCGATGGAGGTAAAACTCTACTCCTGCTTGATTAATATTGAAGATATGGGTAGTACAAGAGTAGATCTACCACGAGATCAAGGAGGCTAAACCCTAGAAGCTAGCCTATGGTATGATTGTGTATGGAGTTGATCCTCTACGGGCTACAACCCTCCGGTTTACATAGACACCGGATAGGGTTAGGGTTACACAGAGTCGGTTACAATGGTAGGAGATCTTGAATATCGCATCGCCAAGCTTGCCTTCCACGCCAAGGAAAGTCCCATCCGGACACGGGACGAAGTCTTCAATCTTATATCTTCATAGTCCACGAGTCTGGCTGAAGGTATAGTCCGGCTATCTGAACACCCCCTAATCCAGGACTCCCTCACCCTCTTGGGGCGGGACGCCTTCGCACGCTTCCAAGCCATACCCATTACAGGTACATGAAGCTTAAAATGCCAGGGCCTAATGGAGTGATCACTATCACCAGTGATCCGGATATAGCACTCCGTGTTGAAAACAAAACCACATCCTTGCCCCTCGAGGCACTATCTGAGGCCCTCACGGCCGAAGAGCTAACCACCCTGCGTTCCGCAGTGGACAAAGATGATGTGATCCTCGACAAGAGGTCCAAATCCACCTCTTTCAAACCAGCAGATGAAATAGTCAAATACCAAGTACAGCCAATGGATCCTAACAAAACAACATCCATTGGAGCATAGCTGGATCCGACGATCGATGTTGCCTGCTACCTCTTAAGCATGCATTCGTTTTCCCTTGAAGAGGAAAGGGTGATGCAGCAAAGTAGCGTAAGTATTTCCCTCAGTTTTTTAGAACGAAGGTATCAATCCAGTAGGAGGTAACACGCAAGTCCCTAGTACATGCACAAACAAGCAAGAACCTCACAACCAACGCGATAAAGGAGTTGTCAATCCCTTCACAGTCACTTGCGAAAGTGAGATCTGATAGAGATAATAAGATAAATATTTTTGGTATTTTTATTGTATAGATTGGAAGATAAAGATTGCAAAATAAATAACGAGAGAAATAGCAAGTTGATAGGAAAATAATATGATGGAAGATAGACCCGGGGGCCATAGGTTTCACTAGTGGCTTCTCTCAAGATAGCAAATTCTACGGTGGGTGAACAAATTATTGTCGAGCAATTGATAGAAAAGCACATACTTGTGAGAATATCTAGGCATGATCATGTATATAGGCATCACGTCCGCGACCAGTAGACCGAAACGATTCTGCACCTACTACTATTACTCCACACATCGACCGCTATCCAGCATGCATCTAGAGTATTAAGTTCATAAGAATAGAGTAACGCATTAGGCAAGATGAGATGATGTAGAGGGATAAACTCAAGCAATATGATATAAACCCCATCTTTTTATCCTCGATGGCAACAATACAATACGTGCCTTGCTGCCCCTGCTGTCACTAGGAAAGGACACCGCAAGATTGAACCCAAAGCTAAGCACTTCTCCCATTGCAAGAAAGTTCAATCTAGTAGGCCAAACCAAACTGATAATTCAAAGAGACTTGCAAAGATATTAAATCATGCATAAAAGAATTCATAGAAGAATCAAATATTGTTCATAGATAATCTTGATCATAAACCCACAATTCATGGGATCTTGACAAACACACCGCAAAAAGATTTACATCGAATAGATCTCCAAGAGAATCGAGGAGAACTTCGTATTGAGATCCAAAGAGAGATAAGAAGCCATCTAGCTAATAACTATGGACCCAAAGGTCTGTGGTAAACTACTCACACATCATCGGAGAGGCTATGGTGTTGATGTAGAAGCCCTCCATGATCGATTCCCCCTCCGGCGGAGCGCCTGAAAAGGCCCCAAGATGGGATCTCACGGGTACAAAAGGTTGCGGTGGTGGAAATAGGGTTTCGTGGTGCTCTCGGATGTTTTTGGGGTATATGAGTATATATAGGCAAAAGAAGTAGGTCAGCGGAGCCACGAGGCGGCCACGAGGGTGGGGGTGCGCCTACCCCCCTGGGCGCGCCCTCCTACCTCGTGGCCGCCTCATTTCTTCCTTGACGTCCACTCCAATACTCCTGGATTGCGTTTGTTTCAAAAATAACTCTCCCGAAGGTTTCATTCTGTTTGGATTCCATTTGATATTCCTTTTCTGCGAAACACTGAAATAGGCAAAAAAAATAGCAATTTGCACTAGGCCTTTGGTTAGTAGGTTAGTCCCAAAAATAGTATAAAAAGGTATTATTAAAGCCCATTAAACATCCAAAACAAATAATATAATAGCATGGAACAATCAAAAATTATAGATACGTTGGAGACGTATCAAGCATCCCCAAACTTAATTCCTGCTCGTCCTCGAGTAGGTAAATGATAAAAACAGAACTTTTGATGTGGAATGCTACCTAGCATAATTCTCAATGTAATTTTCTTTATTGTGGCATGAATAATCAGATCCGAAAGATTCAAGACAAAAGTTTAATATTGACATAAAACTAATAATACTTCAAGCATACTAACAAAGCAATCATGTCTTCTCAAAATAACATGGCCAAAGAAAGTTATCCCTACAAAATCATATAGTCTGGCTATGCTCTATCTTCATCACACAAAGTATTTAATCATGCACAACCCCGATGACAAGACAAGCAATTGTTTCATACTTTTGATGTTCTCAAACTTTTTCAATCTTCACGGAATATATGAGCGTGAGCTACGGACATAGCACTATATGTGGAATAGAGTGGTGGTTGTGGAGAAGACAAAAAAGGAGAAGATAGTCTCACATCAACTAGGCATATCAACGGGCTATGGATATGCCCATCAATAGATATAAATGTGAGTGAGTAGGGATTTCCATGCGACAGATGCACTAGAGCTATAAGTGTATGAAAGCTCAACAAAAGAAACTAAGTGGGTGTGCATCCAACTAGCTTGCTCACGAAGACCTAGGGCATTTTGAGGAAGCCCGTCATTGGAATATACAAGCCAAGTTCTATAATGTAAAATTCCCACTAGTTTATGAAAGTGACAACATAGGAGACTCTTTATCATGAAGATCATGGTTCTACTTTGAAGCACAAGTGTGGTAAAAGGATAGTAACATTGTCCCTTCTCTTTTTTTCTCTCATTTTTTTATTTGGGCCATTTCCTCTTTTTTATGGCCTTTTTTTCTTTTTTTATTTTCGTCCGGAGTCTCGTCCCGACTTGTGGGGGAATCATAGTCTCCATCATCCTTTCCTCACTTGGGACAATGCTCTAATAATGATGATCATCACACTTTTATTTACTTACAACTCAAAAATTACAACTCGATACTAGAACAAAATATGACTCTATGTGAATGCCTTCGGCGGTGTACCGGGATATGCAATGAATCAAGAATGACATGTATGAAAGAAATATAAAAGGTGGCTTTGACACAAATACGATGTCAACTACATGATCATGCAAAGCAGTATGACAATGATGTAACGTGTAATAACAAACGGAACGGTGGTAAGTTGCATGGCAATATATCTCGGAATGGCTATGGAAATGCCATAATAGGTAGCTATGGTGGCTGTTTTGAGGAAGGTATATGGTGGGTGTATGGTACTGGCGAATGTTGCACGGTACTAGAGAGGCTAGAAATGGTGGAAGGGTGAGAGTGCGTATAATCCATGGACTCAACATTAGTCATAAAGAACTCACATACTTATTGCAAAAATCTGTTAGTTATCGAAATAAAGTACTATGCGCATGCTCCGACTTCATCACATAACGGTTCACCATACGTGCATGCTACGGGAATCACAAACTTTAGAACAAGTATCTCTCAAATTCACTACTACTCAACTAGCATGACTCTAATATCACCATCTTCATATCTCAAAACAATTATCAAGTATCAAGCTTCTCATAGTATTCAATGCACTTTTTATGAAAGTTTTTATTATACCCATCTTGGATGCCTATCATATTAGGACTACTTTTATAGATAATGAAAATTACCATGTTGGTCTAAAAGACTCTCAAAATAATATAAGTGAAGCATAAGAGATCAATAATTTCTATAAAATAAGACCACCACCGTGCTCTTAAAGATATAAGTGAAGCACTAGAGCAAAATTATCTAGCTCAAAAGATATAAGTGAAGCACATAGAGTATTCTAATAAATTCTAACTCATGTGTGTCTCTCCAAAAGGTGTGTACATCAAGGATGATTGTGGTAAACTAAAAAGCAAAGACTCAAATCATACAAGACGCTCCAAGCAAAACACATATCATGTGGTGAATAAAAATATAGCCTCAAGTAAAGTTACCGATGGACGAAGACGAAAGAGGGGATGCCTTCCGGGGCATGCCCAAGCTTAGACTTTTGATTGTCCTTGAATTTTACCTTGGGGTTCCTTGGGAATCCCCAAGCTTAGGCTCTTTACACTCCTTATTCCAAAATCCATCAAATCTTTACCCAAAACTTGAAAACTTCACAACACAAAACTCAACAGAAAATCTCATGAGCTCTGTTAGTATAAGAAAACAAATCACCACTTCAAGGTACTGTAATGAACTCATTATTTATTTATATTTGTGTTAAAACTACTGTATTCCAACTTCTCTATGGTTCATACCCCCCGATACTAGCCATGGATTCATCAAAATAAGCAAACAACACACGAAAAACAGAATCTGTCAAAAACAGAACAGTCTGTAGTAATCTGTAGGTTTCAAATACTTATGTAACCCCAAAAATTCTTCAATAAAGTGGTGTACGTGAGGAATTTTTCTATTAATTATCTGCAAAAAGAATCAACCTAATCTCACTCTCCAGTAAAAAATGGCAGCAAATCTCAGGAGCACTAAAGTTTCTATTTTTTACAGCAAGATCGCAAAGACTTCCCCCAAGTCTTCCCAAAGGTTCTACTTGGCACAATCACTAATTAAAAACATAAAACCACATCTAAACAGAAGCTAGATGAATTATTTATTACTAAACAGGAACAAAAAACAAGAAAAATAAATAAAATTGGGTTGCCTCCCAACAAGCGCTATCGTTTAACGCCCCTAGCTAGGCATAAAAACAAGAATAGATCTAAGTACTACTGGAATCTAGCATTTTGCCATCTGCCAGCTCTCTTTGCCGTCTGCCAGCTGATGGCAAAGAGGCTCTTTGCCGTCTGCTTTGATAAAGAAGACGGCAAAGAGCAAGCTGACGGCAAAGAGAGTCTTTGCCATCAGCTGGCTCTTTGTCGTCTGCCAGCTGACGGCAAAGAGGAAAAGGAAGATGGCAAAGAGCCAGGTGGGCCCCATGGGGCATGGCATGGCTAGGTCAACTTCTTTGCCGTCTGCTAGCAAACGGCAAAGAGGTCAACTTCTTTGCCGTCTGCTAGCGGACGACAATGTCCCTCATTTGCTGTCTGCTAGCAGACGGCAAAGATTCTTTGCCATCTGCTGGCAGGCGGCAAAGAGGTGGTCTATCTTTTTTTGCGGGTAAATGCATAACACACAGATGTATCAACCTTTTGATTTTTTTTGAAAATCTAAACAAGGTCAAAAGAATATGAAATTTGGCACGGTATTGGTTTATAAGTCCTAGAAGACATGGAAAAAGTTTAAGAAAATTTACTAAATTTTTGCATGTCTATTTTATCAAAAGAAATAGGATGAACAAACACAAATCTTCTGATGATTTCCTATTGGTTGGAATCTTTTTCCCCTGGATCGATGACATGGCAGGGGCATCCAACCCAACCATGCATCGCACGCACCCATCGAGCATGGGGCCCTCAGCATCGCTCGGACGCATCGCACGAACAGACAAGCCATCGTGCACAGGGCCCTCCCCCTCGTCCCTTATCCACCCACCCCACGTTCTTTGTGTCTCTATCTCTCGCACCATTCTCCCTCTCGTCGGTGTTCTTTGTGTCTCTATCTATCGCACCATTCTCCCTCTCGTCGGCGCAACTAGCTCGCCCGCGTACCGGTCCTCTTGCCGGAGCCACCAGCCGCGGGTCCTCCGGCCGGCGAACCCTCTGCCACCGCCGGCAGACCTCCGACCTCCCCTTCCTCTTCTCTACCTCCTTCGGCTCCCTTCTTCTCCCGCTGCAACACGCCACAAGGTCCTACCCACTCGCCGGTCACCAGCCTTGGTCCTCCGGCCAGCGAACCCTCTGCCGGCACCGGCAGGCCCTCGGCCTCCCCTTCCTCTGCTCTACCCCCTCTCTGAATCCTCTCTCTCAAGGAACCAGCGGGGCGGACAGTGTGAGCAGGGCACGGCCGCTGCGGGCCTATGCGGGCAGGACGACCGGCATGGGAGGCCGCTACGAGCGGCGCGCAGGCAGGTGGCGGTAGCAGCGCGGGTGGGCGGCGCGAGAAGGGCACGGCGGGCGCGGACAGGGCGGCCAGTGTCCTCCGTTCAGCTCCGATTGCTGCTGTGGACACGACCAACAAACATGAAACTAATGATGAACGGACGGAGATGAACTAGACACAAACACGAAACGGACAGACACGAATGAAGAACGGCGGCGTGGCTTCTGTACCGCGTTATTTTTATTTTTTTTAATTTTAATCCCATTCTTTGCCGTCTGTTGTACCTCGGCTGACGGCAAAGATGCTTACTTCGTCGTCCGTAGGTTGCTCGGCAGACTGACACGTCTCCAACGTATCTATAATTTTTGATTGCTCCATGCTATATTACCTACTGTTTTGGACTATATTGGGCTTTATTTCCACTTTTATATTATTTTTGGGACTAACATATTGACCGGAGGCCCAGCCCAGAATTGTTGTTTTTTGCCTATGTCGGTGTTTCGGAGAAACAGAATATCAAACGGAGTCCAAACGGAATGAAACCTTAGGGAATGCGATTTTCTCATCAGATAAGACCCAGGAGACATGGACCCTCCATCAAGAAAGCCACGAGGCGATCACGAGGGTGGAGGGCGCCCCCCCTAGGGTGCGCCCCCTGCCTCGTGGGCCCCTTGAAGCTCCACCGACGTACTCCTTCCTCCTATATATACTTACGTACCCCCAAACGATCAGAGATGGAGCCAAAAACCTAATTCCACCGCCGCAACTTTCTGTATCCACGAGATCCCATCTTGGGGCCTATTCCGGAGCTCCACCAGAGGGGGCATCGATCATGGAGGGCTTCTAGATCATCATCCAAGCCCCTCCGATGAAGTGTGAGTAGTTTACTTCAGACCTACAGGTCCATAGTTAGTAGCTAGATGGCTTCTTCTCTCTTTTTGGATCTCAATACAATGTTCTCCCCCTCTCTCGTGGAGATCTATTCGATGTAATCTTCTTTTTGCGGTGTGTTTGTTGAGATCGATGAATTGTGGGTTTATGATCCAGTCTATCTATGAATAATATTTGAATCTTATCTGAATTCTTTTATGTATGATTGGTTATCTTTGGAAGTCTCTTCGAAATATTAGTTTGGTTTGGCCTACTAGATTGGTTTTTCTTGCCATGGGAGAAGTGCTTAGCTTTGGGTTCGATCTTGCGGTGTCCTTTCCCAGTGACAGAAGGGGCAGCAAGGCATGTATTGTATTGTTGCCATCGAGGATAACAAGATGGGGTTTTTATCATATTGCATGAAACTATCACTCTACATCATGTCATCTTGCTTAAGGCGTTACTCTGTTTTTAACTTAATACTCTATATGCATGTTGGATAGCGGTCGATGAGTGGAGTAATAGTAGTAGATGCAGGCAGGAGTCGATCTACTTGTCTCGGACGTGATGCCTATATACATGATCATACCTAGATATTCTCATAACTATGCTCAATTCTGTCAATTGCTCAACGGTAATTTGTTCACCCACCGTAGAATACTTATGCTCTTGAGAGAAGCCACTAGTGAAACCTATGGCCCCCGGGTCTCTTTCTCATCATATCAATCTCCATCACTTTATTACTGCTTTGCTTTTTTACTTTGCCCTTTTACTTTTTTCTTTGCATCTCTATACCAAAAATACCAAAAATATTATCTATCAACTCTA
Organism: Triticum aestivum; assembly: GCF_018294505.1. Lineage (NCBI taxonomy): Eukaryota > Viridiplantae > Streptophyta > Magnoliopsida > Poales > Poaceae > Triticum > Triticum aestivum. The sequence goes on from NC_057794.1 coordinate 92,302,305, forward strand.
TCAGATCTCACTTTCGTAAGTGACCGTGAAGGGATTGACAACCCCTAAGCGCGTTGGTTGCGTTGAGCTATTGTTTTTGTGTAGGTACAAGGTACTCGCGCGTAGCCTCCTACTGGATTGATACCTTGGTTCTCAAAAACTGAGGGAAATACTTATGCTACTTTGTTGCATCATCCTCTCCTGTTCGGGGAAATCCAACGCAGTGCTCAAGAGGTAGCAAGAAGATTTTCTGGCGCCGTTGCCGGGGAGTCTGCGCAAAAGTCAACATACCAAGTGCCCATCACAATCCCTATCTCCCGCATTACATTATTTTCCATTTGCCGCTCGTTTTCCTCTCCCCCACTTCACCCTTGCTATTTTATTCGCCCTCTCTCTCTCTCTCTCTCTATCCTCCCTCTCTTTCTCTATTTGCCTCTTTTTGCCTGTTTGCCTTTTGTTTGCTCTTGTGTTGGATTGCTTATTTGTCGAGATGGCTCAAGATAATACTAAATTGTGTGAATTCACCAATACAAACAATAATGATTTCCTTAGCACTCTGATTGCTCCTCTTATCGATGCTGAATCTTGTGAAATTAATGCTGCTTCGCTGAATCTTGTCATGAAAGATCCGTTTTCCGGCCTTCCTAGTGAAGATGTTGCTACCCATCCTAATAGCTTCGTTGATTTGTGTGACATGCAAAATAAGAAAGATGTCGATAATGATATTGTTAAATTGAAGCTATTTCTTTTTTCGCTTAGAGATCGTGCTAAAGCTTGGTTTTCATCTTTGCCTAAAAATAGTATTGATTCATGGAACAAGTGCAAAGATGTTTTTATCTCTAAGTATTTTCCTCCCACTAAGATCATCTCTCTTAGAAACGATATTATGAATTTTAAGGAACTTAATCATGAACATGTTGCACAAGCTTGCGAGAGAATGAAATTAATGATACGTAATTGCCCTACTCATGGTTTGAATTTGTGGATGATTATACAAAAAAATTATGTCGGATTGAATTTTGCTTCTAGAAATCTTTTAGATTCGGCCGCGGGAGGCACTTTTATGGAAATCACTTTAGGAGATGCTACTAAATTCCTAGATAATATTATGGTTAATTATTCTCAATGGCACACTAAAAGATCCACTAATAAAAAAGTGCATGCGATAGAAGAAATTAATGTGTTGAGTGGAAAGATGGATGAACTTATGAAATTATTTGCTACTAAGAGTGTTTCATCTGATCCTAATGATATGCCTTTGTCTACTTTGATTGAGAATAATAATGAATCTATGAATGTGAATTTTGTTGGTAGGAATAATTTTGGTAACAACGCGTATAGAGGAAATTTCAACTCTAGGCCTTATCCTAGTAATCCCTCTAATAATTATGGTAATTCCTACAACAATTCTTCTGGAAATTATAATAAGATGCCCTCTGATTTTGAATCTAATATTAAAGAATTTATTTCTTTGCAAAAGAAATTTAATGCTATGATTGAAGAAAAATTGCTTAAGATTGATGATTTGGCTAGGAACATTGATAGAATTTCTCTTGATGTTGATTCTTTAAAGCTTAGATCTATTCCTCCTAAGCATGATATCAATGATTCTCTCAAAGCCATGAGAATTTCCATTGGTAAGTGCAAGGAAAGAACCACTAGGACGCATGCTATGAAAGATGCCTTTATTAAAGCGTGTTCTTCCAATTCCTATGAAAATAAAGATGAAGATCTAAAAATTATTAATGTGTCTCCTATTAAATCTTTTTTTGCAATATTAATCTTGATAGTGATGGGACTGGATATGATCCAACTTTACCTAGAAGGCGTTCTAAAAATTCGGAGTATTTAAATCTTGATGGTGAAATTGATAAAAGTGGGATTAAAAGAAATAAAACCCTAGATGATGCTAAACCCACTATATTGGATTTCAAGGAATTTAATTATGAAAATTGCTCTTTAATTGATTGTATTTCCTTGTTGCAATCCGTGCTAAATTCTCCTCATGCTTATAGTCAAAATAAAGCCATTACCGAACATATCGTTGATGCCTTGATGCAATCTTATGAAGAAAAACTTGAGTTGAAAGTTTCTATCCCTAGAAAACTTTATGATGAGTGGGAACCTACTATTAAAATTAAATTTAAAGATTATGAGTTTTATGCTTTGTGTGATTTGGGTGCTAGTGTCTCTACTATTCCCAAAACTTTGTGTGATTTGCTAGATTTCCGTGATTTTGATGATTGCTCTCTAAACTTGCATCTTGTGGATTACACTATTAAGAAACCTATGGGAAGAATTAATGATGTTCTTATTGTTGCAAATAGGAATTATGTGCCCATATATTTTATCATTGTTGATATAGATTGCAATCCTTCTTGCCCTATTATTCTCGGTAGACCTTTCCTTAGAACAGTTGGTGCAATTATTGATATGAAGGAAGGGAATATTAGATTTCAATTTCCACTAAAAAAGGGCATGGAACAGTTACATAGAAAGAAACTAAAATTACCATATTAATCTATCATGAGAGCCACTTATGGATTGCCTACCAAAGATGGCAACACCTAGATCTATTCTTGATTGTTATGCCTAGCTAGGGGCGTTAAACGCTAGCGCTTGTTGGGAGGCAACCCAATTTTATTTTTATTCCTTGCTTTTTGCTCCTGTTTAGTAATAAATAAATTATTTAGCCTCTGTTTTGGTTGTGTTTTTTGTGTTTAATTAGTGTTTGTGCCAAGTAGAACCGTTGGGAAGACTTGGGGAAAGTCTTGTTGAACTTGCTGTAAAAAACAGAAACTTTAGCTCTCACGAGAACTGCTGTCATTTTTATGTGGGAGTGCTATTTAGTTAATTCTTTTTGCAGATGATTAATAGATAAATTCGTCACGTCCAGAAATTTATTTTAGAATTTTTGGGGTTCCAGATCTTGCGCTAGCTACAGATTACTACAGACTGTTCTGTTTTTGACAGATTCTGTTTTTCGTGTGTTGTTTGCTTATTTTGATGAATCCATGGCTAGTAAAATAGTTTATAAACCATAGAGAAGTTGGAATACAGTAGGTTTAACACAAATATAAATAAATAATGAGTTCATTACAGTACCTTGAAGTGGTCTTTTGTTTTCTTTTGCTAACGGAGCTCACGAGATTTTCTACTTTAAGTTTTGTGTTGTGAAGTTTTCAAGTTTTGGGTAAAGATTTGATGGATTATGGAACAAGGAGTGGCAAGAGCCTAAGCTTGGGGATGCCTATGGCACCCCCAAACACTACAAAAAAAGACACATCTGTGACATTTTGGGCCGAACGAAATTTTTTTCTGTCATACATATGACACTTCTATGACGATAATTGTGACAAAACCCGGTATCATCATAGATGTGGTGGGCTCCTACTTCTATGAAAAAAAATCATGACAGAAAATGGGCTTTTCATCCTGGGCGGGCCGGAGACACAGCTGCATGACATTCTTTGGCCCGTCCATGACGGAAAAAACCGTGGTAAAAGCGAGGGGGAGGAAAATGTTGAGGAGTTCCCGGTTTACGGTGGGAGGTTGGGGGCCGAGCGATGCGCGTTTCTCTCATACACGTATGCGCGTGTGTGCGAGGCATTGGCTCTAACTGAACCCGAGCAAGGTGTTGGGCTCTAACTGAACCCGAGCGATTGCACTACAGGCTACGCGTTACTAAACCCGAGCGATCGATCAATGGGTGTTAACTGAACCCGATCGAGCGATTCCTTCGCTATTGCTACTAACTGAAGCCGATCGATGGGATGAACAGTGAGCGTTGCGGGGGGGTTGGATGAACAGTGAGCGGTGCCGTTGCCTCTGGATGAACAGGACCCCGTGGTGTGGTGGAGGGCTGGATGAACAGTAGACGGTGGAGGGGTGCCCGTGGAGGGGTGGATGAACAGGACCCCGTGGTGTGGAGGGTTGGATGAACAGTAGACGGTGGAGGGGTGGTTGAACAGGACCCCGTGGTGTGGAGGGCTGGATGAACAGTAGATGGTGGAGGGGTGCCCGTGGAGGGGTGGTTGAACATGACCCCGTGGTGTGGAGGGCTGGATGAATAGTGGACGGTGGAGGGGTGGTTGAACAGTAGCCGGCGGAGTAGCGCGCGGTGGAGGTTGGATGAACAGGAGCCCGTGGAGGCTGGATGAACAGTAGCTCGTGGAGGCTGGAGGGGGTCGACGGTGGAGA